>NC_047148.1:8481066-8811391 GCF_009829125.3 Periophthalmus magnuspinnatus
TTGTTATTTTCTACTGGAAATGTTGTAATCTCCAAAACATTTGAAAGCAATTGAATCGAAGCTATAAATAAACCACACCTTACATAATGCAACTCGTTTCATGTTTGAAAAAACATTGAATAATGAGATCTATGAGGAGTTTCATAATAAAAAAGAGTACAAGGAACACAAACAAAGTTTGTTATCACTGTGGCCCTCTAAGTAATTTAGAATATGATCAAAAACAGTGTCTCCAAGTTCTAGTTTTGCAAGTTTTAATGAAGTTGAATAACTATGTGTAAATTATACAAGTACTTGCTGTAACTGTGCTCTGCTATCGATCTTAAAAAGTTAATGAGGCTGAGAAAAAAAAGAAAACTTGTATAAAATGTGTAGTTTATTTTCAAAAAGATGTGTAACACAGTGGGAAAAAATGTTAACTACAGGAATTTTCTCACCAGAGTCAAACCCAAGACCAGTGTAAAAAATGTTTGATAAAAGTTCTTTGTTTACATTACTCTTTTAACTGTTCAAAAAATAACATAATTTCTTGTATTTCATGTTTTCCTGAAAGCAAAGAAAGCCCTGCTCAAAGGATGTGAAATAGTTAAGCTGTAGAGAAATGGCATTAATTATAAAGTGCCATGTTGCCGCTTATGTCCTCATTTTCCTCCTTCTGCCTCTTCAAGTGTAACTCCACAACTAAAGTCTGCTAAATCTTCCCGCAAATATATGAGGGAAGCTAACGAGACTTCAGTTCAGTTTATCTTATTAATTATAGGCTTACCTCAACAGATTCAAATGCACTTTTTGTTCATTTGTGCATTTTTGTCAGTGCAGCACAAATCAAAATGACACAACAAAATATCCAATCAGATTGAAGTTTTGCTGCTAGGGTCTGATGTCTCTAAGTCTATTCATGTTAACTACCTGGCAACCCTTGGGGCTTATTACAAGAACAAAAAAAGTCAAGAACACATGTTGAGAGTGTCACTCTGGGAATAAAATGTACTCATTATGTAAGCAGTGAAAGCTAAGGATGTAACTGTGAAAAGAACAGCTATCCTTTGGGTTGTAATTAAACTTTCTCAATCTTCACTGCAAGAAATGTTATCTTATGGGAGATGAGAGGAAGGTTGTCTTAAATAAAATGACCAAATTGATTTTAATATTTGTATTAGATTTAAACGTACCAATCTCTATGAAGACAAGCAGGGGAGGCCATCAGATCATATTGGAGAAGTGAACATGCTCACAGTAAGAAAGAAGTCAAAGCAACTGAGCATTTTTTGCCCTGCCTCTAAATGCTAAGAAACCACATGTTTGTTATGGGGGCACTTCAGGAATTCCATTCGTTTAAATTGAGAATTTGAGAAAAGTTTTGCAGCTATGATATAAAGTAGATTATTGGTGTAAAATGTTCAATGTTCATGTGCACCAACAGTTCAACACTGCACTGATTCCCTGGGAGGCTTTAAAACAGCTTTGTGATCCATATAGAACTTGTTTGCTATCAAGATCGGCAGCCCCATGAAAAATAATGCAACCCAAATGACAATGGCGGTGAATCGCATACCCCTAAAGACAAGCAAGTAATGACCTCCTCAACCCAAAAGTTAAATTGTGCACCTTTAACCGTAAATGTTTAGTTTAGCTTCACCATAACAAAAAATGTAGCCTTCTCCATCTACTACAGGACAGTTCATTTAATACAATTTTTCACTTCAGGAATTTGTCATGCCAGCTAACAATCACAGTCAACACAAATCAAACTTTACCACTAATAACTGAAAGGTAAAGGAAAGTTTGCAGTAGATTGTAGTTACCTGGCAACATGATTAATGACCGGTGAAAAGTTGGTTGGTCCATAGAGCTGCACTGACTTCAGGCTCTGGTAATAAGCCTCCATCACACCCTCTATCCCAGCGCAGTAGGGGTTCTGAGGGTTTCCGTTCTGCAAAAATAACAAAGACGACAGAATTAACGTGACACATATTTCCTCTGATATTACTTCCACCAGTCTTCCTCGTAAAAAACTGTACTTTCTTTGCTTTACTTAAATTATAAAGACAAAGACAAAGAGAGCTTACTACTTTGCTACTGTATTTTAAATGTAGTGCAATGCATGGACTGGTAATGTATTGCAAAAGATAACATTTAAATCTGTCAACTGGACAAATCGTTAAAGACAAGTGAAGACGTTTCACTGCTCATCCAAGCCGCTTCTTTAGTTCTGGTCAGATTGCTGGTGGACTTAAAGACACTATTCAACCTGTAATGGCCCTGCTATTGTTCTCTTTGTTTCTTTTTGTTTGCTTTGGGTTAGAGGATGGAATTATAGATCTGTGAGAGATTATGTCTCAGGCTCCCATTCCTGTTTAAGGAAGGAATGTCTTTCCTAACAAAAATTGTTTCTTTAACTCCCCTTTCAAACCATTTCTTTTCTCTGGCTAAGATTTGAACCTCACTATCTTCAAAGGAGTGGTTCATGGCTTTAAGATGGAGATGCACGGCGGACTGGGATCCAGAGGAACTCTCGAGCCGGTGCTGGTACATCCTCTTATGGAGTGGCTGTTTAATTTCCCCAATGTAACGCTCACTGCACTCCTCACTACACTTAATGGAGTACACTACATTACTTTGTTTATGGCTTGGAGTTTTGTCCTTTGGGTGAGCCAGTTTCTGTCTTAAAGTATTTGTAGGTTTGAAACAGACCGGAATCTCATACTGTTTGAAAATTCTCTGAAGTTTTTCAGACACACCCGCAGTGTAAGGAATAGTTATGCCTATCCTCAGATTCAGATTCCCCGTTGTCCTGTTTTTTTTAAGCTCTTTTAGCTCTATTGAAGGCCCATTTTGGATAAGAACAAGCAGAGAGGGCTTTCTCCACGTGTTGTTCCTCCTTCACTTTTCCCTCTGTGTTTGTGGGTACCACTTAAGCTCTGTGTTGTAGAGTACGGATAACTCCGAGTTTGTGCTGCAGTGGATGGTGTGAATCAAACACACTATCTAAGAAGGTCAGTTTGTTCACCTTGGCCTCTTCCAATGTGAACTTGATGTTTGAATCCACAGCATTAATATTTGCAGTTAAGGGTTCCAGATCTTGAATTTTGATTTTAGTCATCCACATTGTATGTGATGGAATCAGTGCTACATACAATGGGTCTGAGAGGTACTCCTTCTTTGTGGATTTTTGGGAGGCCATAGATGCAAGGAATGGTATCACCCGGATAGAGTCTGTAATACAGCTGTCTATTAATGTCTTCCTCCTTCTCCAGCTTCTGTAAGCAGTCTCTGATGTATAATAATAGGGTATAGGAATAGGGTCTCATTTCAGCAATTTATAGGTGGTGGTGTCACTGAGGAGGCTGTTCACCTTGGCCTCATAATCAGTTGAGTTCAAGATCACGGTGCATCTCCCTTTGTCAGCTGGCAAAATGTTGATGCTGTGGTCCTTTTCTAGAGCAGTGAGAGTCTTCCTTTCCTCTGATGTTATTTTAGAGGGAGGAGGTGAGGCGCTGCTCGGTACAGCTGTTACTTTCAGTCTCAGAAAGCTTATTGTTTTTAATGGCCGTTTCTGTTGCTGTAATGTAGTCCACTGTAGGGATCTGGCTGGATGTTACAGAGAAGTTCAGTCCTTTGGGAAGTACCTTTCTCTGTCTGTGCGAGCTCACGGTTGGACAAGTTTTTCACCCAGTATTCTCTGTTCACAGGATGGCGACATCCATCCCCTTTCCTCTTGTCCCTCTGATCTCTTTGTTTTTGGAGTTGCATAAACTCCCTTATGTGACGTTCTTTGGTTTCTTTGTGTTGTTTCAACTGCCCTATGTCTATGAAATTGTAGATTCTCTGAGCTATTTCTTCTGGGACTAAAGAGGCTACCCTGCTTTTTAAGCTTTCTATTTTAAAGTTCAAGTTATCAGTAAGAATGTATTGTGGGTAATGTATTACTATTCTAAGACTATACAATTTGTGCATAAATATAGGGCTAGAAAAGAGATGGTCACATTTTTATATAGTGCTTTTCCATCTTCAAGGCACTCAAAGCACTTTAAATCAAAAAACACTCACCCATTCTCACACACATTCATACACCAGTGTATGCAGACACTGGGGGCAAGGTGGGTTGTCTTGCCCATGGACATAATGACATCATTCATTTTTGGGAGCTGGAATCGTGCCGTTAGCCTGTGGGTCCGTGGATCTGACCACTCAACTAATGATGTTTATGTGATGTTTTGTCGAGAGCAGGATTCAAACTGCCAACCTTGGGATCAGTGGAGAAACACTCTACTAACTGAGCGCTGTCACCCATAGTTTAAGTAAACTGTTTAGCTAAAACACCTTTTATATCACTTTTTAATATATTTAAAAGTTGAAATAGAGACAAGTGCTCAGTTTTGGCACTGTCTTTAGATTATTCCAGTTTATGGTGACAACATAGGTCTCCAGAATAGTTTTGAGAAGGAGTGCAGACCGTGTGCTGTCAATGGCACTTTTAAGGCACAATAGTTCCTCATGTAAACAGACATAGTTCTGTAGTCTGCACCTTGTAATATAATAATAACCAACACAATCCTGTGAGAACAAGCCATCCATAACACTAATGCTTTTCAAATGGTGGGTCAATGATACTAGAAAACAGCAATATGTTTTGCTCTCAGGTGTACAAGATAGATCAGACATTTCATTTAACCTTCTGCATATTTCAATAATAATACATCCACCAGACTTCAGAGATATCTGGCCTTGGTAGAAAAGCATTGTTAATAAACTGCTCCACTCACTAAATCACACCTCTTTCTTACCAGGGCAAATTCGTGGGACACTCGGCCGTCCGGAGGCAGCTTGGCCCCAAAGCCCAATGCAGGGAACATTTTGTCGCTGTCGTAGTCCTGGATGATCTCCCCGACTGCCTTTAGGGCCATGGCATATGCGTTCAGCTGGTATGGACTCATGTAGTGCAGAGAGGTGGGCTGGGCGGGGTTACCTATAAACATATATACACAAATGTTATAGAGAGCACATATAAGCATATATCAGCAGAACTGGATTTGATATGATAATGCAACAATACTGAACAATAACCAACCAATCTCAATCTGCTGTTTTTAGGCAAAGTCCTTGAAAAAGTTTTTTTTACCAATAGCTTATTAACTTTCTCCAAATTAACAACTCTTTTGATGTTTTCCAGTCAAGTTTCATACCACACCACTGAGACTGCTCTTCAAAGTGACAAATGAAACCTGCCTGAACACTGATGCAGGCAAAGTCTAAGTCTTGATCCTGTTGTGCTGCTTTTGACACTGTAGATCATGGGATCCTCTTACAGAGACTAGAGGAATGAGTGGGAATCTCTGGTACGGCAGTGCACTGATTCAAGCGCTATCTAAAAAAACATGGAGTACTTTGTTGAAATTGAAAAATGTGTCTCAGATAACCTGACCTGTGGGGTTCCCCAGGGGTCAATCCTGGGACCCCTGTTGTTCAGTCTCTACATGCTGCCATTAGGCCAGTTAATACACAGCAATGTGTCCTACCACAACTATGCAGATGACACTCAGATCTATGTCTCACTGGCAGCAGATGAATATGGACAAGTGGATTCACTCTGCCACTGCCACTGTAGTCATAGTCCTCAGAAACATAGCGAAAGTGTCAGCAGTAACTCAGTCTCTCTCTCTAAAACCTTTAAATCATGCTAGAAATCTAGGGGTAATAATGGACTCAGACTTGAACTTTAACAGTCACATCAAATCAATAACATGCAGCTTTTTACCAAAATCAAAGGTATACTGTCAAAACCAGACTTGCAGAGACTTATCCATGCATTTGTCTCCAGTAGGTTAGACTACTGTAACGGCCTGTTCACTGGCCTCTCCAAACGAGTGTTAAGACAGTACATCAAGAACGCTACTGCTTGGTTCCTGACTAGACCTAGGAAGCATGAGCACATAAGTCCTGTGCAGGTCTCTGCACTGGCTTCCTGTGGCTCAGAGAATAGACTTTAAAGCAGCTCTGCTTGTTGCCTCTCCATGGCCTAGCACCAAAGTACATGTACTCCGACATGTTAGTGCCATGAACCATCTCACACTCTGAGGACTTCAGGGCCTGGCCTCCTGCTGGTGCCCAGAGTGAGGACTAAACATGGGGAATCAGCATTTCAGTTATACAGTTATACAGCTAAAACATGGAACAGTCCTCCTGAAGATTTGAGAGAAGCCTCTACTTTAACAATACTCAAATTCAGGCACAAAACGGTTCCGTTTAGTTGTGCACAAGACTGAAAGGTTTTTATTCTGCACTTTTCTCCTTTAATGTTAATTTTATGCTGATTATTTATGCTGATTAATTGTTTAATTAATTGTTAAATGATTTTAATGTCTTTCTTATTCTGCAAAGCACTTTGAATTACTTCATGTATGAATTGTGCTATACAAATAAACTTGCCTTGCCTCCTCCTGCCTTGAAATTTCCACAGAATGTACATGTCCTGTGGTGTATACTATTGTGTTCTCTGAATAATTGCATTCAGTATCTTAAAGGGGCACTATGTAACATTTTGATGGGTGATCCACTGCCTGCTTGTCTCTGTGCAGATGTAATTGCTTTGCCTGGAATAATCCACAGCATGACATTAGATGTATCTATCTTGTATTTATTCCATTACAAGTTTTGCAAATGTTGCAAAAAAATAAAATAAAATAAAATAACATACATTCTCATTGTGAGTGGGGGTCCGCTCCACAGATCTGATCTATAACTTGACTTGGTGGCATCAATTTATCTCCAGTGAGACAAGTTTAATGCCATTAAATTGGAACACTCCATGCAAACGCTTCATAGCGCCTTCAGCTATGTATTTATTTATTGCTTATTTGATAAAGCAAATTCTTTGAGTTATCTGACACTGTGCTAATTTGCACCACCAGTCCCAAGACACTTTTATTTTACTTATTTATTTTTTAATTTGAGTTAATACAAGGCTTTATTTCACCAGTATTGCTTCATAAGAACATAGTCCAAGTTCAGAATGTTATAGCTGTCAAGAATGGCACTTAGCTTTTTTGGTATTATTAGTTCTACAGAAAAGCTCTCTGATAAAACAAATACAAATGTACATTGGTTTACCACTTTGTAAACCATAGGCCTCCACATTTAGGTCACTTTCACACTGTCACAAATTAGAACGATGTAAAAGAGGATTTGCCCCCCGAGCTTCGGCCGGCATGAACATGGCAGTCCCATTCTAACGGCAGTAAATGGTTATGCAGTCCATTGTGATGGTAAAAGTGCATGGAATTGGGCAAGAAAGAGCTGAGATCACGTATATTTATATGAATTGGAACTGCATATCTGCTGTTTGACACATTCATCTGACGAGGCCATTTGGATCAGTCTCCTCCTGCCTCTGTCTGTGAAGGTGAACCTAGGTCTTTCTATGTGTTGTTCAAATAGCTTTTTCTCCTCCACCACCACAGTTCACACAGTGTATGTAGGCACAGGTGAAAGAAAAGACCACCGTGTTTAGGGGAAGCAAGTATGTACATGGTGGACTCTCACGTGGCTCCTGATTTGTGTTTGAGGTGAATGATGCTCAGTCTATGTGAACCATTATTATTATTATTATTATTATTATTATTATTATTATTATTATTATTATTATTATTATTATTATTATTATTATTATCATCAGACACTCTCACTAATCATTGGTCGGTCTGTGTGAAAGTGACCCAATCGATACATACAATGAATGGAAAAAGCTTTAGATTCATGTTTAAATAGACTATCACCAAATTGACTGGTTTCATTGATTACTTGAAAATGCCAATTAGTTCAGGGTCAGAGGGTACAACTTCGAACCAATATAAGTAATATCAATACAATGCTGTCTGTCAACAGGTCATTTTGATGCGGGGACACACTCTGACTCACAGATGCTGTTTAAATCTGCCCTTTGGATATTTTGGCATTTGGGTTTTCTCTTGCTTCAGGCTTGTTATTTTAAGACACAGTTTGCATGGTCAATATTTGCAATTAATACAAGGAAAGTGTTTACAATGGTTTCTAAATGAGAGCAATACCAAAGTACAAAAGCTTTGTAGAGAGAGGGTGAATTCAAACATCTCAAACTGAATTAGAAATAGCCATCTCTCTGTAGATCTGAACACTTTAATTTGGTATTGTCTTAGGAAACTTTAAAACATGTGTGCAAATAATATTCATTTAGCAATTTTAAATGCTGCTTCTCATTTTTAAAATTGGCAAGAGAACATTTCCATTGAATTTAATAAATCCAAACAAGCAGTCTTTATAAATAGGATTTTTCATTTAGTATCTCTAAGTGTCTAAAAGAACTTGAACAATAGCTAATCAGTGACTAAAATCTCAAATCAAAATTTATTAGATTTTTGCTTTTCTATTTTAATAATTAACAGAATGGGGCTTTTAACACAAATGCTCAGTCATGTTTGATCCAACTTGAATCTTGTTCTCTAAATGTAATTAGCGAGATATTCAATGGTTGTTATTTGTGGAATACATCATTTGGAGTTCAAAAGATTTCAGAATTTGAGCAATTTCTTCACTTTCAACTGAAGATTCAAACTGTTTAGGAACATTTTCTTTTGCCAAACAAGTCTTCTTGGCTGACCTCAGTGCTGCATGTGAAAGAGGAATCATACCAAAATTCCCTTTAGACTTCGTGAAAGAAATTATGCTTGGCCTCCACAGGATTCAAACCCACAACCTCTTTACTCAAAGGCAGGGAGCTAACTACTCTGTGTATAAATGCCCTTTTAGGCTGTTGAAAATTCTACATTGGGCAGAATTCAGCGGACCCACAAAATGCACTATTGATTGGAGTGCACTGGCTTTATTGAATGCTCCATGCAAAAGCCAGACAAAACCACTTTTTACACTTTCAGCCTTGAATCTCTTATTGGGTTTAATAGGACTTGGGTATATTACGGCTGGCCCTCATTCACGAGGACAGGCCGATATCACAGACTTAAATTACACCATGTTACAACAGTGGATGAGCCTGCCAGGTGTGATGGAGAGAGCTATTAGGAAGCACTTGATTTCCCCTTTGCATAAGATTTGAATAAATGCTTCCGGGCTCTTAAGTACTGTGTGGTGGTCTAATAGTCAAGTAGCTGGGACTGAATATGAAATATGCATAAAATTAAAACTGGACTCAACAGATCAAAATTAAAAAAGATTTCTTTAGTATTACTGATTCATGCATAAAGTTTAAAGTCCTATATTACACAAAATTGACTCTTGTGAGCTTTAAGCCAAGTCGTCTAGTTCATTTAAATAATTGATTATTGTTGGTACCTTTCTTGATTTATAATTAGCATATAGCTTTCCAAAAATGCTGTTGTAGCCACTTAAACATATTTTTCTACCTTTTTTGCCACTTTATATAATCTATAATGCAATTTGCAGATCTTATCTTCAGTTAATTTGAAAACCTTGTGTGCTTAGACTCACCATTGGAGGCGGTGAAATCGATGGCGACGGTGAAGTTGATCTGGGTCCTTGAGAAGAAAAACAGAGAGAAAGAGACAGGATTCATTAATCAAACTGTATTTTACTCCAGACACACAATCAAGACCATGAACTGTGGACATAATCGAATTACACTGATCAATGTTTGAGAGAGCTCATCCTGCCCTTTAGAAACAGCACCAGCAAAAGCCTGTGCTTTGTAAAGGAATGCATTTAAGTGAAGAAAGCTTGTTACTAAAGGAGATGTACTGAAGACACTGCATTGATGTCTTCTGGTAAACCCAATCCTGGTTTAGTCCTGGTTAAATCTTGGTTAAATCTTGGTTTCGTCCCTGTTTAGTTCTGGTTTAGACTGGGTTTAGTCCTCGTGTAGCCGTGGTGTAGCCATAATTTAGTCTTGCTTTGGTCAGCCTTTTAATCCTTCATTAACTTGACTATAATCCAAACCTAATATTTGTAACCAAGCCTATCATCTAATTATCTAAAAATGTGATTAAGCACTGTATTACTAAATTTGCCAATTATGTTTTAAATGTGTGTTTTAAAACAAGAACCTGTTCAGAGTGTGTTCTTCTTATTTAGAATCATTATATCAAAACCTGTTGTTGTTATTGTGAGTAATATCTATGGTTTTACCAAATTATTACTGTGACTATTGCACTCTTCAGTAATATAAACCTTGAAAGGAGCTTAGTAGCAAAAAGAGAGACATCCTATTTCACCGCATAGCCATTTTGAAAACATATAGACATTTTGTTCCTTACTTACAGAAAAATACAGTCATTGTGATAAAAACTGTGCTTTCAATTTGTGAGCAGCCCGATTTCTAACACACCTAGAAAAGCCCCTGACTCATTTGATCCTCTTTGACACCATGCTGCTTACTGCCAACACAAATCAATGTTGTTTTGCTTCGTCTGTGCCACACTCTTTTGAAGATTTTCAGTAACCACGTTTGATCAGGTTTTGTGATTTTCCAAAATTACAAAAAATACTGTAAGTAGACAAAAACATAGAAACGGCTCAACATCAAGCTCTTCCCCCTCTTCAGAGCACGTCCCACTTGTTAACCTGGAGCAACAGGATCCAGTTAGGTGCTCTGCTGGACTGTCACTGCGTTCGCACCTCTCCTCTCACACCAACACAAACACACAAAACACAACTGAAGGTAACAAATAACATCCCCTGTCTCCGTGCGGCTGTCAACACCCGCGCTGTCAGGTGGGTCCAGTGGAATGGTGGATCAAGCCTGGGTATGTAGCTTGTAGCAGGTATTAGTGGTCTGGAAAATTTGAACACTGTTTGTTGGTTAAAAAAAAAAAAAGGTTTCAGAGGGAGTCATCTGGACAATGTTTTTGAAATCAAGATGTTTCAGCTTCCATGCAAAACACATTTTCAACCTGAAGGTACTGATCTGAGCAGCCCAAGACTAGGTCCACTCTGTGCATTTTTTATACTATGAAATGATTTAAAGTTCCTAGTTTAATCAAATTTAATTCTAGTGAAGGTATTTTGTTTCCTGGCAGGACACAGGTATACGTTGAGACAATTCCAGTTCTGTTACCTAGCAACCGTAATATTAACAAGAGCCAAAACTAAATTACCCAATAGACAAACAAAAATAGATGACAAAACCTTTATTTTCGATGTTTCATTAGTCAGATAAATGTTTTCCTTGTGCATAAATTGTCCCTGCATTTTTGATAGAATTTTAAGTGTTGATGACATAGGTAGAGGTACTATTCCACCAGACCAAGTAATAACAAAAACTAAACGTGATCTTTCCTGGGGACTATTAAAACCCTCCTTACAGTTAGCAGCTCTTGTACAGACCTCGAACATCAGAAACTAAAATTTTTTTTTAATATATATGTTGTTTTCTGCAAATACAGCATTTCCAAATCAATTAAAGGTGACATGGTGATCTAAAAATGTTATGTGCTAACAATTAATACACCTTAGAAGTAAAAGTAAGCCAAGTTATAATGTTGTTACCTCATCTAAAACACTCCAGGTCTGTTTGTGCACAGCATTATAACATAGATTAGAAAATTGTGTAATATGGGCCCTTTAAAATAGAGATACTCAAGTGTACTTAGATGTAACGTCTGACCATAGCAAACTGAAGTTGTCTCATTTCACAGTGTTCCTCTTGATGAAATAGACAGCAAGTGCTCTTTACTGTGTGAAACTGGAGTAGTTAATGATGGGAGCTGCACAGATAAGCAGTCAGTAAAGGCTGGATGGGCAGGACTGTTATGTTTTTTTGTTTTATATTCACATGTAATCTTTGTTTAATGACTTTAGAGTGAAGTCTACAAATGAGTAATGGACTCATTTTCAATTTGATATCATTTTTATCCATGTTAAATACTCGGCTAAAATAATTACAATGTTTCTGTTCAAGCAATGGGGAGTAATCAGATCAAATAGCGTATGATACTATATTATTGCCTTCACTGAGTTCAATTTAATAAACTCAACCTGATCTCTACTGAGTCCAAAAAACACATTATGATATGATTAATGATGATGGGGTTATATGAACACAAAACTGAGTTGGACAGCTTTACAACTGCACCCAGAGCATATCCAAAACTTCTGTTGTGTTTTGCTGAATGGAAGTGGTTAGTATCAGTATTTTGCAGTGAAATATCAAATTGTAATCTGCAAATCTGGCTGGATTAAAATTCTATGTAAAAAAAATGCCATTAAGGAACCAATAGGAGAAGCGTGTGGGAAAAGGTAGATTTTTTTTCCTCTTCATGCACTCCTACTATTGGTTAACTCTTTCATCCCCTGAGTGAGTGACAGGTGGATTTAACTAATCATGGAGTGTGTAAACTCTCAGAAGAAACATGTATGGTTACTGCTTAAAGGAAATATAAAGCTACTAGTAGTTATTCATCTATGTATTCCATGATCAAATAGAAATACTATAGCCTTTAAGAAAATACTGGTATGATTTTCTTTATACATTCTAACCACTACTAGTTCTAATGGCATGGCTCCACAGTATTGCCTGGAATCCAGTGTTAACACTTCTTCAAAGCAAACCTATAATGCAGAATTGACTTTTCAGAGCTTTTAACCATGTTATATTTGTTTCCCCTTCTCATTTAACCTCTCCAAGTTGTTTTGGAGCGATTCATGCATGTTTGAGCAATCTTGAATCGCTTATTTTCAAGACATCATATTTCTGATCAATCTCCATTTTCACCATCACGACATACGCCCACTGCTCTGTACTTTCTTCGTTCTTCAATTTTATTTTCTTAATCAATGATACACGTAGGATTTGGCAGCGACACATAGACACGTAAACGCCTTTTATTGAGGTGGCATTTACAGTGACGTCAGCCCCTGTTGGGCACCACAGTTTTCTGACATGGGGGTCAGAAGATTTGTTTCTTTTATTAAGTAGTTTTAAATGAATATTGCAATTTTAAATTTGTAAATTATGACATAATGATCCATGGGTGTCAAAGATTATAACTATGTAGCCAACACAAGTACAATATGTCTTTCAATATTTTACAAAGACGTAAGTCTGGACACCAATGAATTTTCCCTGTATCTGAATAAATAAAGGAAAAAAAAGGGCTGAAAATCATCACGGATTTTTGCAGAACTGATGAGCGAAGCTATAAACTCTGTTAATCTGTAACTTGTAAATCATAGGTAACCAATCAGGTCCTTCGTTTCACACAAGTCACTGAAATAAACAAATCTGATTGCATGATCATATTGGTCAGGCTTGAGACACAACACAGGGCGTGGGGACCAGACTGATACCAATCTGTATAATAAATACAGAGAGATATCTGTCTGGATTTGCCAGGCAATAACAATAGACAACAAATAATAGTTACATTCATTGGTATGACAAGTAGCCATCCTAGTGTTTTTACTTGCAGTAACATTTAGGACAATCCAATGACAGCGGACACCTTCTAACATTTTTGTCTTTCTCAGCAGCAAACTATAGCCTAGAAGCATCAATTATGTATTCCCCCTCTCTCCCTCTCTTTTTTGTCTTTCTCTGTCTCTCGTTCTCTCTCTCCCACTCTTCTGTCACTGTGAAGATGCGCACAGCGTAGTTTTAGACATGTATGTGTGGGCAGGGGGAGGCTAGACAAGGTAGACTGGTTGACAACTTGATAAAATCCCACAATTGTAGAGGAAGTAGACAGTTAAGTTGGGCATACGTCACCGCTCTGAAAATGCGTCAGCCAGCTATTGTGTATCGTTTAGGGGCTGTCAGGAAAAGTGAGGGAAATCTATGAGCACTTTTGGTGTCTGACGCCATGTGTATGGATTTGTGTTAGCAGGAGACCACTTCAAAAGCAGAGAGCAGATTCAAAGCTACATGACTGCAGCTTTTTATGATTGGAGAGAGTAAAAGAGTTGGTAGCCCCAGAGCAGCACTTGATTTGACATTCCCATTGTGACAGTAAACAGTGAAAATTAATACTCAAGCCAGAACAAAACACTTTGTTAAAAGGTCAACTGTTCCTTCAGCGTTAATCAGGTAAAATGAGGATGTTTAATCAAGCTTAATACATTATTCTGGTATTTTTGAAGCCTCTGTGCACAAGAAACTTGATGCGTAAATGTTTAATAAGCAAACTGTATGCTCCATCATCCAAAAGTAACCAAAACATTTCCTTTTTCCCTTACTAAATAGGGTTGAATTTCCTATTTGATCATCTTTAGGATATTACTATTCCTCCTTTAGTCTAAAATGTAAAAAAAAAAAAAAAAAAAAAACTTGCCCTGCCAAGAACTGCACTTCTTGTATTACCACATGACATCATAAGGTAGAACAGAGTATTTTCTGTTTAAGAGGAAAAACTCTAAATATGAAGGGTTTGTGTGTTAAACATGTATGAATAAAACAAAACACAACCCCAAGTATGTTTTTGATGAGGAAACAACATAACATATATTAGAAAACAGCATAATATAGTATAATTGTCCAGGAAATTAGTCAAGGGAAAAATACTCCCCATGTTGTCTAATCATTTTAAGTTAACTTTCTATTTTTTGTATTGTTTCTTTAAACATGGTTTGCTTGAAATATTGTGTCTATTTCAAAAGCACTTTGCAAGTTCATACAGTTGTGGTTCAAAACAGTGTTGATAGAAAATGCGTGGGCTGAAAATTTTATCTTTTGAGGCCAAAATTTATTAGGCACAAACGTTCCCACAGACTACTTTTGGGTACTAACTTGCATATTTATAACTGTTCATTAGGGTTCAGTGGGTTTTACTTTTAAATTGAATACTTGGGATTTCTGACTGTCCTTTTCTGATTTAATTTCACAGTTTGTGCATACGACGGGAACTAAAGTTGAATTACCATTGCCAAGTCACCAGGCGTGTTGGCATGTACCCTGAAAAACCCACATAGTTTCCACTAAATACACCTCACTAGGGTCTACAAATCGAAAAAGTAATGTCATTTGAACCTGTCTATTTCTCTGCCAATAGCCCAAACACAAAGATTTCGCTGACTGCTGGAGTAAGGTGTGCAGTGGAGCAGAGCCTCTTTAAAGCCACACTGTTCTGAAGCAGGTTTGATAAGAGTTAGACCCAGGTAAGAAGTGTAGTGAAAACCTTATCACGCTGTCCTCAGGGCACTAGGAGGCTCCATGTATTTAAAAGGCCAGCTAATCATCTCAGTCCACATGTTTAAAAATCTGAGTGGATAACGGTAACACTCGCAACTTTATCTGCACCTTTGACTGGCGCTAACATGTTTTTAAACCACAAAAATATCTGGGATTGAAACCATTTATCTTCAAAAAGGACTCATAATCGCGGTAGGTGAGATATGGTTTGAAGTCTCGGGATCTTGATTTTAAAAAGGCTGTAAAGGCCACTTACGTGTTCCTACTTAGTTCATTATTATTAAAAGGGTAGTATATTGTATATTTGTAAGGATTGTATTAGATATAGTTGAATTACTGTTATGAGTAGAGCTATGCAATTAATCATGGCATCAACAGTCTTTTTAATGATCAGGTGGGTCTTTTTAATCAAGAGGTATCAAGCCAATCCTCTGTCAGAAAAAAGCATGTGGTTTGAAGCAGAGTTCAGACTTTGGAGGAAGAAATTTGACTATTTAGTTACATAAGCTGTACTGTTTATGTTCATGACAAATATTGGTTTGCCCTAAGAGATCTGATTATGAAATGTGATTCACTTGCATCAGTTCATAAATCAACTGATAAAATGTCAGTACTATACTCATATATGCTGTGCAGTGTTTTCTATCTAAATCCAAGGTTGGTAGTTCAATCACACTCTCTTAGGTAAGACACTTCCCCTGGCCTAGTCTTGGTAACCGTGAGTTGTTTTGCAAAGCTTAATTAAGCTTTACCACTGTAGAACAAATAGTGCCCTGCCTTTTCACATTGGCTTGTACAAAATAATTGTACATCTGTTCTCTACATATAATTACCCCCTCCTGGCATTTCGATGTGAGTGATCCATTTATAACTGGTCTAATACAGTATGAAACCATGACAACTACTCAAAGCACCCATATAATTTTAAGAGGAACATATGAAAAATTGTCTTTTATCAGCTTTTAACCAATGTTACAAGGGTCTCATCCTCATCTTACTCAAAATTGAATTTTAATGAATGATGCCTTTTTGAGTAATCTTCTTTTGTCTTGCGTTTGAAACATTTATTTATTTTCACCAACCCCTTATCCTCGCTAACATCCCTGTACTTATGCAATCATATGAAAACTGAAGGCTCTAATATATGAAGAGGTGAGTCTTCACAGTTCTGCAGTTTTAAGAAAGTCAATATTCTCATTTCTATTACTAAGCCATTTTAGATCAATATTCCGGCTTACAAAGAACAAAATATAAAATGGTGGTCCTCTTATGTTATAGTTTAATATAACAGACACAGCATAACATGTTTAGTTTTAATACAGCGGCTACCTTAGGACATAGGGGTCTTTAACAGCTGGTTCTCTGTCACTTACTGCTCTCTCCCACTGTGTGACTCTGTGCTACAAAATACCACACAGCTGGGGGCAAAGCATCCAGGCTTTCCCAAGACTCAACAAACTAGAGTCTTATAAAGTACATACAAATATTTGAGAGCAGCGTACTCATTCCCATTTGTGCTATGAAAGAATATAGCCTAAAGCAAGACTCGTGGCAATGACTTTGACCAGAAATGCATTGAAGTGACAGTACACTTTTGATATGTAATTATTGGAAACTGTTAAGAAGTGAATGGAAAACCAGGTAGGAGCAGTGGGAATGTGCTTTAACAGGAAGGTGTGATTGACAGCTGTTATACTCTCATCAAGTTCTATGACTATTGCCAAGAGAAAACCAGAGCCTGAGCTTAGTGTGAAACCAGACACACAAAATAAATGCTTTTCCCATTTTATGTGTACACAACTATTCAACTTGTACATTTTATCTACAAAACCTCAAGCTGCAAGATCGTGCGTGCTCAAAATGCCACAACGTCCTGTGAAGATCTGCTCTCCATTACTTTCAATGAGAATAATTATGTCTTTAAATATAAAAATGAATAAAAAAGGAAATTTGCAAACAGAATATGTATATGTATTTGTTCTTCGCCTATATGTTGTATTTCATGTATATCTGTTTTTGTTTATCACTTTTATGTGACGTACTTGGGGCAGCTTAAGTTGTATTTTAAATGTGCTATATGAATAAAATTTAACTGAAGTCTTGTGCCCTGGACCCAATTTTGTGGATTTGCGTCTTGTCCAATCTGTACTTAACTACTTAATACTTTCATTATTAACAAATTTAGTTTTGCTTTCATCTCAAACATCTGGTGTTTAAATTAATTTCTAGACTGGAAAACTAAACGCAGCTCCATAAAACATCTGACAATAAACACTTTGCCTATTACCTAACTTGACTTAAGTGAATTCCTATTTTTAAACTGAAAATGTGGCTTTAAATGCCCTCTTTTCCTCATAAGTCAGAAACGCTGGAGGGTAGGCCCATGCATGAGTGGGCAAAGTGGCCTAAAAATGGCAGGAGGGCTTATGGTGTGCCCTGTCCTAAAGATGTCCCGGCAGATGCTGTAGTTCTGAGCTTTTCTGTGAGGAAGAGAAGAGGAAAAATACAGTATCCTACCTGAATCAAACCACTATTGTTTTTTCCTCGCTATTCTTTCAGTAGTATAACCCCGATGGGCTATTATCCAGCTTCCTCTTCAGGATTTAATTGTACACAAATCACAGCTAATCACAGGCTCTCAAAATCAATTCAATACAAGAAGACATCCCCTCCTGCGTCTATTCTGTTTTTTAACCTCAAATCTCGAACCAAAACAAGAGGAAACAATATCTGTCACGATGACTGACAGTGCAACCCTCAAAGCACAACTCGGCATGAAAGATACACGCAACAATTCTTCACTTCTATCCCTTTGGCGGCGAAAAGAAGGGCTTTTTGTGCGGAGCGATGGGTGGTACTAACACTGAACAAAATGAAAGGAATCAAAGCACCGTTGTGGTGGATTTAGGCGCACTCAAATTAGTGATTTATGCTAATGCAGGCAGCAGATCACGTTTCTGAGTGCGAGCGAATGAACAATTAGCTGATTGGGCTGAAGCTTCAAAAAGGGCTGTCAGTCAGGAGATAAGGGAGCAGTGGGGACCGGGCACAGGGCGAAAGGCTGTGTAGACGTATGTTTTTCATACAATAATGCGATTCACGTATTCAAAATTAACTGTCATAGATGATAATGTTTCCACTATTTCACATTGTCTTACTAACAGAAAAGTTTTATTTCAGCTACTTCATGGCCTAAGATTGGTCTATTTCTCAGCACATTTTTATATTTCAAAAATACCTTGAAAAACATGCACTCCTATTGTGAGCATTGTCGGCTCTCCACAGACCTGTAATTTGGACTGGTGGCGTTATTTTCTTGTCTCCATGGAGATTGTTAAGTTTAGTTCTATAGTGTGGAAAAAAAAACCCAAAAAAAACAAAAACAAAACATCTTCATGGAGACAAGCAGGTGTCCTACATGTTTCACCGTTCATTAAGAAAATAAACTTGAAGAACGGAGTAAATACGTCAAAATGCCAGTAGCAGTGAAAACAGAGACTGATCAGCAAAATGGTGTCTTGAAAATAAGCGATTAAAGATTACTCAAACATGCATGAATCACTCGAGAGGGTAAATGAGAAGGGGAAACAACTATAGCATGATTAAGAGCTCTGAAAAGTCCATTTTGCATTAAAGGTCTGCTTTAACATGCTGCAAATCAATCTCCATAGCTTGTTCTGTGTGTTCGCAAATAAGTACAGCAAGAACCAATGGCGTTTATGACATTAAATCATTACATTTATCATTTGGCTAATGCCTCCAGCTGCAGTAGATGTAAAATGATATTATGACAAAACAAACAGTGATTGAATAAATACAATGCAACACTGCCCTTCCAGATCTAATCACATTACTCTTGAACTGGGCCGATTGTTGTAGTTTTTTTTTAGATATAAGAACAAAACCGTGGCAACTTGACAAAATAATCTCAGGTTGTCTGCATGTGTTGGCAGGAGTGTGGAGGGGAGGGGGAAATCAGGTGAAGGTGGTGCACGATGTAAGTACAAGGGCAGAAGAAAGCAGGGGTGTAGTGGAGAATGTCTATAATTACACACACAGACTGAATCTCCCTACGGTCTCCCCCTTCGAGAGCAGGCCTAATGAAGGGAAAGGGAGTGGGCGAGCAGCCATGACATGCCTGGGTGCTCTGGGTCTGCCCTCCTGCGCAACATGCGACTAACTCAACGCACACATTATGAATAACACACAGCACCGATTCAGACTTAGGTCACACCATCTGTCAGTCTAGACTTGTACCTCTCCACTTTCTCTCTCCAACCAGTTGACGAAACAGGCAGTAACTATCTGCTGGAAACTGCCAATGGGTGGTTTTTAGATTCTGTGATGATGTCATTCTCCCAGATGAGGGGCAAGAGCCAGATTTCCCTGTTGATTGCATTGTACTTTGCCACGAAATATTCCAAAAGTGAATTCACAAATGTTGAACCTGATCATTTCTTTTAGCGACTACACCCAAGAACTCACTGTATTACAAAAAAAAAATCAGCATTTTAGCAATATTAATTTTAGCTTCCTCCCATCTGTATTAAAGGGACCATGTTACACTATTTTCTGATTGATGTTATAATGTTGTTTCGTCATCAAAAAAGAAAAAAAATTCTGCATATTTGAAGAATTTGAAGAAAAGAATTCAAGCTAAATAAGGTTGTAATTAGGCCTGTCACAAATTTTGAAGTGTGATATATTGCTTAAGTAAATATAGATGATAAACACTAATATTGAAACCAAATCATAAAGCATTATCCACAAAAAAGTATTCAGTTATACAATACAAAATATATGTTAAATATTTTCGAGATGCAATAAATAAATAGCAGAATGCAACACTTAAGTGATTAGATTAGTTTCAGTTTATAATTCAACCTTTTTCAGCTCAGATCTTAGCATATTGCAGAAAAAGAAATCCACTAGGTACATATGATAAATATTGACCTGTAAAATTGATTGTTCCATCTACCACATATTGAACAATAAGTCGATATAGTAATAATCATGACAGGCCTAGTAGTTTACACAGCTCTATCTGCAATGTGGACACAACAACAAAATAATTGTGCACATTAATATTATAGCCTGTCCAATATATGTATTCAAGTTTCCATTCCAAACAGGTTTGTTGCAGCATGCTAAAACATAAGATTCATAAATTATGGCGCCTTAACCTGTTTTAATGCAGCTGTGGATGTCACTATAACATATTTCAGTGTCACGATTATAAAAAGAGACAAACACAATTTTGCACGAACAACAGTGAATTTGTTCTTTCACTTTCATTCATAATGTTTGCTCATATACGACCAGCTTTATGAAAACAAACTTTTTGAATGACAATGACAAATGTAACATCAACAGCCAAATAAAAAAACACTTTATAAGTAGTTTTGTTTTTCTGGAGGATAGATTGAATTTAAATGGATGAATAACAATAATAATAATGCCAACACAATTATTGATTAACGAAATAATCTTGACATATCTATATGCAGCCATGACAATTCAATGACTATTATTAAACACAAGCCTACCTACAATATTAGAAGTAATATAAATATAAAATAATACTATGAGATTTAAAGCTTGTAGCATCCCACCATCATACCCTGCTCTACAAGGTTCAGAGTGGATCATTATCTTAGTGAAGTCGCAGTGGGGTTATTATGGCCACAGACAGACAGACAGACAGAAGGACAGACACTCAGCATGGCCCTCCTCATTAACCAGCACAGATCCTCCCTTCTCTCTCTATGGGGGTCTAATGAAACAGAGCACATGACCCACCCGCCTTTGATGTAGTCCAAGAAGGTCACCTCCATGTCCACCAGGAAGGACAGCAGCGTCACCTGGAGCCACAGGAATACATGAGATTCACATTCCATTCACATAACATTATATGAAATCTGTGTGGGCTCTGTTTTATGCATTGTTGTGCCTAAAAGCTATTCATTCAATGGTAATAAAACAGCAGGTGGCATATATATAGTCTAATCATAATCAAGTCCCTTATGAGTGATCTACTTCATTTTATGAGTTGCCAGAGGATATTAAAAGTGGATCATGTAAGTTTTATGATGCAGCGTCAACCACCTATTATTGTTTTGCTTCCTATGTTCCACAGTATACATCTCCATGGAGACAAGCAGGTGGTGGACCCTTTTATCCAGCGCTTTTCCACGTTCAAGTCATTCACCCATTCACATACACATTCATACACCAGGGTACGCAGACATTAGGGGCGTGATGTGCCCTAGGACATAACTACAGCTTTCATCTGTGGGAGGTGGAATCGCACCACCAACCTGTGGATCAGTGGATCTGACCGCTCAACCAATGATGTTTAGGTTGAGAGTGGGATTTGAACCACCAACCTTCAGATCAGTGGAAAAATACACTACGAACTGAGCTAAGTTACATAGTGTAGCTTTAACATGGCTTTAACATAGTTTGTGAAAGTTCACTTTGTTAAATGGAGTTTGTATGTTTATTGCAGTGTCTTCTAAAACAAATCAAAACCATTAAAAAAGTTGTAGTGCTTGGTAGTAATAGGCTACTTTCTGACAACTCTATAAAGTTACAAATATAAAAAAAAAAAACTACAAAAGAAAGCTGTCCACCTTTATAAAGCAATATAACCTTGGTGACTAAAAAGTTTGTTAAATTCTCACCGTTCCAGAGTTGAGGTATTTTTTCTTCTTTCCTTTCTTCTTCTGATTTACCACCTACAAAAGCAGAGCAGTCATTTGTACCTTTCTGCATTGGCATTCAAAGAGCATATTGACGTGGTCCTCCTGGTATTTAAAATGCAGACAGGTAAAATGGGTATTAGATCAATTTTTATGCAAATTTTGATTCAGCTATGCCTCAGTGCGCACAAGAGCAAAACAATGTGTAGACCATTAAACAAAAACAATGGGGTCATCTGTTGTCTTGTCTAGATTAAATAACAGGATATGCAAATGGCCACAGGGGAAGGTCTGTTAAGGTTAAACTATTTTGCACACATCGCTGGTGTTAGAGCTGCAATTAACTATTATTTTAGCAGTCAACTAGTCAGACATTATTTTTGACATCATTTTTTTGCACATTAAGATTAAAATGAATTTAAACCAGGTAAAATATGCCGAGAAAAGAGAATATTTACAAAAAAATTATGTCAATGATTAGTCAGAGTTATCAACTAATTATGCAACTAATTAATGTTACAGTTTGGTCCAACACTTTTACTGAAATAATTCCAAAGCATTATGTTATCAAATAAATAGCACAATACAGTGAACATCCACGTAATTATGTCTTGTAGTTGTGAACCCAGTGTTATTTCTCATATTGTCTCGTGATCCATGTCCCATCCCACCCTTTAGTACATCACATTCTCACATTTCTACACTACACTTTGGATTAAAGAAAGAGGGAAAAACTACCTGAAGAACTGAACCCACAACCTAAGCACAGCCCAGCATTGTTGCATTACACAATACGTATTATTTTTCTCATATGTCTTTCTTTGTCAAATTACTACAACTCTGCCGGCAACCCATTTTTGAGTCTTACCTTAACAGCTAAAAATGCACTTAAAACGACCAAGGACATCCTTACAATCCGATCACATCTAAAAAGACGTATCATAATAGATAGGCCTGCTGTCTCTGCACTAAACTCTCTTTGAATCTCAAATAGCTTCAAATGGAGGCTTTAATGTCTAAATGAAACTATGCCAAGGTTAAACTGGTAGCAGGGACCTCAGGGAAACAACATACAAATGGTGGGCTTTATGCATTTCACCTTGGTTCACATTGGGCTAAGTGCACAAGGACAGCCCTGCATGTAAAACTGGTGGTGCAATGATTGTAACATGGAAACTTTTCAGAAACACTCGGACAGGGGGCCTCTCTTCAGTCCACCCTCTCTGTAAATGTGGTGCAGGGACGTGTTAGGTCATATTACTTAAGTGCACGTGTGGTAATGAAATAAGATGTTTTAAAATGTGGGTGAAAATTTACCTAGTGTCTGTTCCCTCAAACACTATCGCAATCCAATGTTTGATAATGCATTTCTTCACAAATTCCTGGATTCTGATTCAATGGTGCACTAGGTAACTTTTCTAGCGGAGACTCAAAACCTGCTTGTCTTCATTGAAAGGTTATTGCTTTGACTGGAATGTTTAACAGTAAGACATTATCTATCGGCATTAATCTAACTACAGGTGTTGGCAAATATGTATACTTACAGTGAGTAGGGTGCTCTCTCCGCAGATCTGACCTTTAACTTAGCCTGGTGGCGTAACCTGCTTGTCTCCATGGAAATAGACAACTTTAATGTCATACTATTAAACCATTCCAGGCAAAGCTGTAACATTTCCATGCAAGCGAGAGAAATATTCCATAGCGCTCCTTTAGGTTCACATTTAGCACTTAAATATTAGTCTGATCAGAGTCACGTGGCTTTCTCATTTGTATGAAATCTGTGGGGCTGTGACTTCATCTTTCTATATTTGTTATAATGAACTATCTTTTGAATTCACAGTGTCCATTGTGTGAACTCAGCTAAGATACCTATTCTTAGATCCTGCTGGTTTACATGATTTGGAACTTGAAACTCACTTTTATGATAGAAAATTAACTCAAACTTCAATCAAACTTTAAACGGGACATGCTGTATTATGTAAAATGGACACATGGTCGAATTTTTATAGAGCACTTTTCCCCCCTCTAGGCACTCAAAGGGCTTAACATCAAAGAACCACTCAACCATTCACATTCACACATCAGTGTACGCAGACATTGGGGGCAAGGTAGGTTAAATGTGTTGCCCAAGGACACAATAACAGCATGCATTCATGACAGTGGATCTGACTGGTCTATCGGCAATGTCCATGTCGAGAGTGGGAATCGAACCGCTAACCTTCGGATCAGTGGGCAAACACCAAACGAGGAACTGTCGCCCCAAATCAACTTTAACAAGCTTGTAACCATTTTTATAGGAGTTCTAGTCGTATTTTGATTGATTTATGCATGTTTGAGTGTCCTATATTGTCCTGCATGTAAGGTTTGAGTTCTCTGAAAATCTCTCTCTTAATTTCTCTCAGAGTTGTATTATGAGTGCGTGGCATCTGAGCGTTATTAGGCAAACAGCAGCAGCTTAAACGGAGGTCCCTGGAGCTCACGTCTCGGAGCGGCACTGGGCTAATCAAGACATGTTGACTCTGAAGAGATAAGTCCTATCCATCAAAACTGTCAGCGCAGGGAGGAAACAGACAAGACAAACTGGAGGTAATATTGTTTTTACGGTGCAATCAAAATAGTTATATTTCTAAATGCCACGGGAGAATATTAATGATTGTTAGTGATTTTGCTATGACCTTATAATAGACTGTTTTATTCAATGTGCAAATGAAACATAGCAGACATATTGTTTCTGAAAAGGTCATGTCAAAAGAACAGGGACTACTATGTCTTCATGAATATACACAAAGATTTTTAAGTTGCTCCAGACAAAGGGCAAAAGTGGATCTGTTTAGTAACTCTAGTATACTTGACATATTTTAAAACAGTAATATGAATTTAAACAAGTTATGCACGGCAGGGCAGTGAGCACAGGGCAATGGCTGCAACATTTATATAAACAAGAACACAGCATTACAAACTAGACAGATTTTCGTTTGAATTCTACTTTGTCTCCCATCTCGATTAAACTTCCATTTTACCATGTATTTATAGTTTCAATGTGCACCTTTACAAATAAATGCCTTAACTTTAAAGGTGCTGTACTAAATTTTTTCAATGTACTCGAGCAAAATGGCACGGGCATATTCCAAGATGACAATACCAGGATTCATCGGGCTCAAATTGTGACAGAGTGGATCAGGAGCATGAGACGTCATTTTCACACATGGATTGTCCACCACAGAGTCCAGACCTTAACCCCATTGAGAATCTTTGGGATGTGCTGGAGAAGCTTTGTGCAGCGTCAGACTCGACCATCATCATTGAAAGATCTTGGTGAAAAAATTCATGCAACACTGGATGGAAATAAACATTGTGAAACTGCAGAAGCAAAATGGAAATAATGCTCCAGCGAATGCGTGCTGTAATCAAAGCTAAAGACAGTCCAAAGAAATATTAGTGTGTGTGACCTTATTTTTATTTATTTTTTTGGTGTCGACTTTTTTGGCCAGGCAGTGTATGTTATTTGCTAGTAGTTAATACCTCACAGAAGTAAAATACCTCCTCTTTAAATGAACTGTTCATGTTTTTCAGTGCAAATCAGGTCAGGCTCCTTTAACATAAAAATCCTATAATCTATATAAAGGCTTACCATAAGATTACCATTTTAATGTATAATTGTACTTTTATAATAAACTATTTAGTGTCTTAGCTCGTTTTAGTTATATCTCTGCCACTGAGGTGCGGCTTAAAAACGTACAAATAAATGTCATCTGATGGCCAGCTCATTTCACATTCTGTTTGAGTCTCTTTTATTCCATCTGTCCACATAAATTTAGCAAAAGTCAGAAACATAAGAGATTACCATGATTAATTTACCCAGACAGCCCTGCAGAAAAACAATGCATTCCAATGATTTGTGCCTGCTCTTTTGCAATTGAGCTATCATTTGTCATGACAAACTACACCTGCACACACTGTACACACTTTAACTTGCTTTTGCTCCGGGCTCAACGGGGCTGTGTAATGTATTTCCTGAAAAGAAACATTAAGGGCTGACGGTTAATACAATTTACCATCTCAAAAATTAGAAGGCTTTTTAAGTTTTTGTTTTGACTTTAAAGGGGCATTATAAGGTTTCAGGTAGTCCAAAACATTCTATTCTCCATGGGGAATTACTGTTATTGTTTTGCCTTGAATGTCTTTTTTATGATGATTATTTATGTCTTTATTTGTTGTATTGTCTTTCTTATTCTGTAAAGCACTTTGAATTACTTTGCGTGTGAATTGTGCTATACAAATCAACTTGCCTTGCATAAAACTTAGCAATCTCCATGGAGACAAGCAGGTGGCTCCAACAAACCAAGTATTTTTGGCAATATAAATTTAATAAATGAAAAATAGATAACTTTAGATAATAATGTCAAAAATTCCAGCCAAAGCAATAACATCTTCCTGGAGTAAAACCAGTGGCGGATCCTGGCAGAAGTACTCACCTCATAAACATTGAACTGGCTCTGGCCTCTGGAGAGCTCACGGTAGCTGGTGCTGAACTCTCCAATGAAGTCATGACTGTAACATGGATAGGAACATGACAATTATTAACAAAGCAGAACAATTTGTACAGTTAGTTCAGTTAGTCAACATGCTATCACCCTGGAACACTCACCCAGACATGAAACATGCTGGTTAAAAAAAAAAAAAAATCTTCAAAATTGTCATAGATTAGAAAAGATTCAGTAACACAAATTTTAATATTATGAATCATTTTCCTCCATTAGTGTGTTAAAAGAGTCATCTCACTTTAGTTTTCCCAAATCATTTAGTTCATTATGGATTTGTGAGTCCCATTTTCTCTGAGTGTCAGTAGTTTCCCCAGCATCAGACACAGTGAAAGTGACTGGGTCTGTGCAGATAGAATATAACAGCCAGAGGATTCACTCCCCTACACTACAGTTTGACAAATGTCACTTGTCTCTTGTGTGTCAGCCCTGATCCAGATGCGCCGTTGAACAGAGCTCCAAAGTCTTACCTACTGCAGACACAAGCTAGGGTTATTATAGCCAAGGACAAGGAACTACTATTGTTTATTTAAAGTGCATATGTTTATCTAATTGTTTGGTGGGAAAATATATTTGATAATAATACTAATAATAATACTAATAATACTACTACTACTACTACTACTAATAATAATAATATTCATGATAATAATAATAATAATAATAATAATAATAATAATAATAATGATAATAATAATAATAATAATAATAATTAGCATAGTTTTACACCCATTTGCAATTTGTGAGGAAAGATGAAAAATACAGGATAGAACACTGTGTTCTAAAACGGAATTGCTATCTCTGCCATCAATACACAGCAGTCATATTGTATTTGTTAAATCATAACTATTGTCATGATTCTCAGTGGCTCCACAGGGATTCTTAGAAAAGAGGTCCAAATTACACTATTTTTCCTTAAAAAGTGGCTTGCTAGAATGTCAGACACGGGTCGCAAAGAGAAGAAGGTTGAGAAACATAGCACTGTTGTACCATTGTCAGTGGTGGAACGTAAAGAAGTAAAAGTAGTAAAGTATTGTACTTAAGTAAAAATTTTAGGTATCTGTACTTTAATTAAGTGCATTTTAAGGTGTTTTTACCTACATTTGTACTTTCTTCTCCACTAGAATTTTTTTTTACTGGATTGAACAGTAAAAGTGTTTTTTTTTTTATTGTTTGAGACCTGCAGAAAATGCTGAGTTATTATTTTTTGATAATTTGAGCAAACAAAAATATAACAACAAATAAAACAGCTAAAATAAAAATATTCATTCGTGTTTCTGTTGAACACAATTTCAATGCAAATCTTTATTAAGATCAATCATTTCAAGATTTATTAGATCTCAAAATCGGCACAAGATACTTTTACTTTTCACTCTTTAAGTACATTTTTAAACAGGTACTTTAACACTTTTACTTAAGTAGATATTTTTAAGTGATACTTTTACTTGAGTATTTTTTTGCTCCGGTATCTGCACTTTTACTTAAGTAACAAAACGGAGTACTTCTTCAACTACTGGCTATTATCACTATTTGTCTTTGTAAATTGAAAGTCTAAAATTGGAATTGGAATTTTTTTTTTGGAACTCAACAAACTTTAATTATAACTGAGCGTATCAGTATACATTTATTTAAAAGAGGCTTTATCATTTCCAAGTGGCTAAGTAACATGTGCAAAGATGTTCACTGGAGAGAAAATATAACTTCAATATACTAGAACAACACACTGACTTAAAACACGTATTGTTAAATAAGTCTTAGCAACCACAGTTACAAAATAGTCCTGATAGATTTTTATAAAGGCAGCCATCTGTCAGATAAACCACTTTGTTTGCCTTCTGCTTTCCTTGATTAAACATTGGAGTTGTGAAAGCAGATTAAATAAATACAGTGAAACAGTTAACATGACTGACAACTGAACGAAGGATTCTGCTTTTAGCTTGTCTCATATATATCACAAAGTTGAATATAGAAAATGCCATAGCGTACCTGCCATCTCTGTCCCAGTCATACACTTCCACTTTGATTGTTCTGTAGGGGAGAAAAAATATATATAATCAAAGGAAATCAGGTCAAATTAGAAGCATTTTTCTTCACAGACTGTCTCAAACTCAAATTATAATCACAAAACAGAAACACAAGAGATGATTGTCCAGGATTACCAGACCAAACATTAGTCATGTGTTAGGAATTGTATATGTTGGGTTTCTATTAAATTTAAACATACTTTTTGATTATAAGGACATAACAAGAAAACACTGCCCTATAATTTATCTCCTCTCATTTTTCAAATGGTCCCTCACCTAAAATCCCACCTGCTTCGCCCCCTCTGCCCTCACCTGGTCCCTCACCCAAACTATCCCCCGCTCACCCTCCTCTGTTCTGCTCCAGAGCTGTTAACACTAAGAGCTAGTACACACAGGGCCTCTGCTGTTCCAAGATGTACAGTCACGATAAAGGTAATATCAGGCTGAGGCACTGTGATTGAGCTATATCTGCACTTACACCACGTAGACAGGTTAACAGAAGGACAGGGCAATTGTCCAATAAGAGAAATTTAGCTCACATTCTCTGAAAAAAAATAACATCCAGTCCTACTGAAACTAATCTGAAACTTGCTGTGCTCAATGTCAGATCTGTCAGATTTTTTGAGATATTATAGTTACTCACAGGTTGTCATTTGGGGTGTTTTCATTGTTTGATTATTTTTCCTTTAAAATGGAGCTAAAACAATCCCCTCATACTCTACATAGTCACATACAAACCTCCCCAGCACTGTCAAAGTTTTACTGATGCTTTTACTGAGATGGTTTCAGTCGTATGCACAGACTTCGATGTTTTAGTCATTACAGGTGATTTTAATGTACATGTGGATAATGTATTTGACAGAAACCCTAAATAGCTCAGTGCTGTCCTTGAAAGCTTTGCTCTCAGTATGTCAGCGAGCCCACCCACAACAGAGGACACACTCTGGACCAAAGGAGTAAATATTTCAAATCACAATGTGGTGGATGTTGCTCTGTCTGATCATTTCTGTGTTTTCTTTGACCTGTCCACTATTCCCAAACCAGCGGCTGGTCCTGCAGTTGTTCAATAAGACTCAAAAATAATAACACAGGTGCACTGTTCATGGAAATGATACACTTTGAAAATGCCTCATGTTCTAATGTTTATGATTTGGTGAACTCTGTAACCTGGAGTGTTTTGAATGTTCTGGACACCATTGCCCCGATGAAGGTTAAAATGGTTAAAGATAAGCACAAAGCACCAAGGAGGAATGCTGACTCGGTCAGGGCACAGAAAAGGGAGTGTTTGAGGGCCAAGCGGGAATGGTGCAAGTCAAAGCTCCAGGTTCATTATGAGATTCACAGAGAAAAGATGTATAAGATCTATGTCTAAGATGTCTAAGATCTATGTCTCACTGGCACCAGGTAAATATGGACCAGTGAATTTACTCTGCCACTCCACCCAACAGATCAGCGTGTGGATGCAAAACAGCTTTCTCTGACTGAAGTCATAGTCTTTGGACCACAGAAACAAAGAGAAAGTGTCAGTAGTCATCTCCAGTCTCTCTCTCTAAAACCTTCACATTGGGCTAGAAATCTAGGGGTAATAATGAACTCAGACTTGAGCTTTAACAGTCACATCAAATAACAAATGCAACTTTTTACCACCTAAAAACATTGCAAAAATCAAAGGTATACTGTTTAAACCAGACTTGGAGAGACTTATCCATGTGTTTGTCTCCAGTAGGGTAGACTACTGTAATGTCTCCACCTGAGTATTAAGACAGCTGCAGTACATCCAGAACACTGCTGCTCAGGCCCTGACTAGAACCAGGAAATAGGAGCACATAAGTCCTGTGCTCAGGTCTCTGCACTGGCTCCTGTGGCTCAGAGAATAGACTTTAAAGCAGCTCTGCTTGTGTATAAGTCTCTCCATGGCCTAGCACCAAAGTACATCTCTGACATGTTAGTGCCATATGAACCATTTCGCACTCTGAGGACTTCAGGGATCGGCCTCCTGCTGGTGCCCAGAGTCAGGACTAAACATGGGGAATCAGTGTTTAAGTTTTATGCAGCTAAAACCTTGAACTGTCTTCCTGAAGACCTGAGGTCTCTACTGAAAGATTTTTTTGTTCTGCACTCATCTCTTTTAATATTAATTTCATGATGATTAGTTGTGATTATTTATTTTTTGATTTGTTTGTATTGTGATTGTAAAGTCTTTCTTATTCTGTAGCATTTTGAACTACTGTGTATGAATTGTGCTATACAAATAAACTTGCCATGCCTTGCCTATAATGACAAAAGAAATGTATTGCAAGATTTACTCAAAACAGTACATAAACAACCAAAAGTGTATTTTAAAAGTTCTTTCCCAAATATTAATCTCAGGTAGGGTACTATTTGACTTGACAGTTTTTATTGTTGGTTAAGTAGTAACAAGCAGTAACAAATGCAGATTGTTTTGGCTGACCTGCTGCCTAAAGAATACACATAAAACTTTATTTGAAAACTTAAGCGTGATGATATAACTGCACAAAACATAACTACACTGCTCTCTTAAAGGATTTTGGCCAAAGGGGGGCCCTGGGTGAGTTTGCAGTAAATTAAGATTACATAATTTAGAGAAAATAATCTAATCGGCCCAACACATTTGCCCGAAAATATCAGTAGAGCTTATCAGCCATCAGCTTCTCTAGATTCTAAACAATCAGCACTGGCCATGAAAAAAACATATCAGTTGATCTCTAATAGAAAATATCAGAAATAGTAAGAGCAAACTTCCCATAAATAATAATAACTTTAGCTGTCATTTGCATCTTGAATAATTGCATTTTACTTTTGTACATTTATACATTATATACGATTCTTAGCTCAAAAATTGCTGCTGAAATGTATTGGGCTTCCTGCTGTCATGCCTCTGACCACATTTTGGTGCTTGAATTGCGATCCGATCTATCACTGAACTCGCCACAGGTAATATGTTTTCTCATCTCCAAATACATCTCTTCTCCTGCATCCCATTACTGTGGACAAGGAAATAGTGCACAATGTAGAACGTATCACATCAGTCCACCTTAAAACCCTCCACCACAGAGTCATTTGTGTGTGACAAAAGCCCAGCCGTGAGGTGAGAGGAGGGACGGCCATTGGAGAATATAAGAAGGGAACAAGTAGGGGCCTGTGAAGAGGGTCTGGAAAAATATAAAAAGTAAAGGTCTTTACAAGAGAAAAGTACTACCCCCCCATGTCATGCTAATAGAAACTGATCTAGTAGTATGATCTAAGATGGATGTTGTTCGTTAAAAAACATTATTTATTGATAATTGATTGGATGTCATATTAAGGCATAAAACTTGTCCGTATCCTATTTATTGAATCTTATTGAGTCTTTAAATGCAAAAAATAATTCCTCGAAAAACATGCATTCTTAGAGGGAGCTGGCTTGCATTTCGACAGATCTGACCTGTAACTTAATCTGGTAGTGTCAATTGATTGTTGCTGTGGAGATAGATCTGTTTAATTCCATTTGTAAAGAACATTCAAGGTAATCAAGTGGGGAGCCCTCTACCAGAAAAGTTACATAGTTCACTTTTAAATGTGTTTTTTTATGTGTCATAGTCAGGGATAAAAATGTACAAAGATTAAAAAAAATAATTAATAAAAATGCAATGCAGCTGCACATCATATACTGACCAGGGGACGGCAGAGGGAAGAACTAAAAAACACACAATTACCATTTGCCATGAGCCATAATCAATCCCCCTCTCCTGAGAAAGCTTGTACGAGTATTTTGTGTATGCGTCCATATTGTTGTGCTGTCTGCCTAAATTGGTTGCCTGCCATTACTCTTTGCTTTGAAGGAGAGACAGGAGCCCCACAATGATTGGTCTAATCTGGTGTCCTCACTGCAGTTCTGGACTGAGCGCCGCACTGACGGTAAAGATGTGGTTTCCTTTTGTTTGGTAGCCAACAGAGCTCCTGCTTATCTCCCCTTCCAGACACACAAATACTTGAGTACACTGTAAGTGTGTGTCTAGTGCATGTCTACTATTGATAAGCCAGTACGATTCTCCCCTACTAATAAGCTTATGAGAGCGAACTTCAGATTACTGCTTTAGCCAGGGAGCTCACCACATGACTGCTATCGACTTTAGATCCAGGAAGGAAACACACCTTGATACATGAGACCACTGGTGTTTCCTATTAAAAAAACTGAAACATCTATATTAAACTAAAGGGTGTGTACTAATTGGGAGCCTGAATAGAGCTGTGGTATGAAATAGGTGGCCAGTGCCATTTAACAAAGGCTATAGGTTAATAAAATGAACCTTAACCTTAAATGTGCATTGGTAATTTGAACATAATCTGCATAAACCAGTTCCTAATATTTAAGTTCATAATCAAGCTAAAATATGTAAGGTGTACTATTTAACTTTTCTGGTAGAGGGTCTGTCACCTGCCTGTCTCGTGGAAATGTTATTGTTTTTTTGTTTGTTTTTTTGTTTGTTTATTTGACAGGGACAGTGTACATTAATCAACATTTCTGTAAATGTACCAGATTTAGCCAGAAAGGCTATTTTTCATCTGTTTTCCATGGACTGATTTAAAGTAAATTTTAAATTTAATTCTGTGTATCTCCGTGTAACTGAAAATATTATGTTTTCAAAGGTATCTTTGAGCAATAAAAGCACCCATAATTGAATAAATGCACGATAAGATAAGATTAATATCAGCCATTCTAGACAAACAATAACATCTCCATGGTGATGGAGGACACCTATAAACACAAGTCTGCATTTTGTCTTGGTAAATGAACTTTTAATGTTATGTGAACTTGTTTCAAAAATGTTCTAACCAGATAAATGACTATGCAGAATGAAGATATGGTATAGTATATAAAACACATTTGTATAAAACAACAAGAAAAACAACTTGGTTGGATCATTAATAGAATTTCAGCACCATGGACAGCTACATTCATTTTAAAAGAAACTTTTTCCTATCCCTCAGGCAAAACGTCTCTCATAAATCACTTTAAAAATGTATCACCATTACTGTCTGTTGTCGTCTGGTATTCCTATTTCCTAAATGATCACCCGTTTATTATAATATATAACGGCTCAAATAACAAAACTTTTATGATCACAATAAAATATTAAGTGGGAAATAAAAAAACAACAAAAAAAGTGCCTATTCCACCGCAAAGATAAACTCAAAGCACACTCAATTTTACTGTAGTACTTAATCTCTACACATTAAAATATAGTTGAACTTGTATGTATAATTTTATATAGTAGAAGTCAACATATAAAAAATACTATAGGCCTACAGGTAGACATATTTATCATGGTGTATATTTCAGTTAGTATTGAATTAATTGTGAAATGTAATTCAAACGTTTGCATCCTTCATAACAGTCATTTGAGTTAATGATGTACATGTTAATATTTCAACAACTTTTCAACAGCTTGTCACTAAATCTGTCATCTAAATGAAAGTAAACTTTCACAGGACAAATAGCCACAAACTGTTTACATTTACACAAACATTTAAGCCAAACTTTTAGCTGCAGAATTGACAGCAGCAGTTGCCAGGTGCTGAAAAACATACATTTTTCTACCATACAGTTGGTGTAATAGTAGGTCTGCTCCATCTGTTTGTTATATATTTTAGCTTGCTTATGATTAAATCTCAAATATTCAAATAATTCTCTTGGACAAATTACCATGGTTCATTAATTTGAAAGGAAATAATTCTTAAATTTTTTCTATAATCCCAATTCTATGTGAAAGTAAAAACATATTTTGACATAAGAATAAAGCTTTCTTGCTTCTTTTTCTGTAATTGACATATGTTTCAAGCACACATTGATTTGTTTATCTATGGGTAATAAGTCCCTTCACAGCTGCTATAGTCTAACTTTAACACGTGGAAGTCAGGTATTTTCCACAACATGAACACTAAAAAGACTTTAAGCATTTCTTTGGAGCGATATTTACTCCAAGACTTCTTTGGTGATTATGTGTAGTGTCATCACACATCATAGAAGTTAGTCCAATGTTAAACCAATGGAGATTTTAACATGCTAAATATGACACTTCATCATCATCATCATCATCATCATTCATAAGTATTATGCCACTATAGCGTGATAAATGTATTTACCAGCAGTGACCCAGCAGCTTGTTCCACTTGTAATAACTTTTTTAAAGATAATTTTGAATCACCATGGATTTTTTTACACACTTTTAAAGTAGAACGATTATGTCTATCTTTAAAGTGATTCATGAGAGAAGTTTTGCCTGAGGGATAGCAAAAAGTTTCTCTTAAAATTAATGTAGCTGCCCATGGTGTTGAAATTCTATTAATGATCCAACCAAGCAGTTTTTCTTGTTGTTTTATAGAAATGGGTTTGATATACTATATCATGCATAATCTTTCTACTTTAATAGCATATCACCATTACAGGTAAAAAATGATAATTTTTGGAAGTTCCATCCCAAACTCTACTGAACAAATGGGTCTTTTCATCTCATTTAAGGTGTATTTTGGGACATGTACAAGTAACTGACCTGTCGTAGTCTCCGTTGCACAGCGCTCTCACTGGGATCTTAAAGGCCTGCCACACCGGATTGAGTGTGTTCTTTATCACCTCTGTTTTGTGGCAGATGGTAAACCTGCCAGATGGGGAGCAAAACAGAAAATTAGGCAAGGGGAAGGGGAAAAACAAACGGATAACTTTGAAAATGGACATAGATCAGCAAATGGCTAATTAAAGGCCCTATATAACACAAAATGGTCTCTTGGCTTTTGTTACCTCATCAAAAACACACCTGGGGTTTTGTTTTGTTTCATTCACACGTGTTTGAGTAACCCTTTTTTATTGTATGTAACTTTTCTGTTGGAGGGTCCGTCACCTGCTTTTCTCCATGGCGATGTTATTGCAGGTGACGTGATTGCATGTTTTTCTTGTTTTTTTAATAAAGAAAGAAAACTGTAATTGAAAAAATGCAAGCTATATCACCATCAGAAATGTTACATAGTTCCACTTACACAGCACTTAAGCAGAAATGATAGGAAGGAAGCAGATAGTACCCTTGATGAATATTGCAATGTATTAAGTAAAACTATAAAATCATATGAAAATAAAATAAAGAGAAAACATTCAAACAAGTTTTTCTAAGGTCTCATGAGTCATCCATGTCTTTTCTTACTGAAAGTTGCAACAAACAAACTCCCACTTTTGCATTGAAAGTGAAATCATGTTTTATTATTACTCATTTGAAGAAGTGAATCATGTCCTCTATTAGTTTTTACAACCACCTGTTATATTTGTCCAGAACAAAGCATCGATTATAGAATAAATGTTCCTATAGTAATCTATTTTAATTATAGGCAACATTATGTGTGTGTATAAGATATCTCTTTTATATGCTGTTGTATAAAAGATTGATGTCTATTTTCACAATGCCAATAAATACATTGTGCAAATGGACTTATACAATTTCCAAATCATTTGAAAACAGCCAAAGACACTAAAGACCAGTCCAATCTCCTTACATCCAACACTGAAAGGAAAGGTTAGATTTATTAAAAATATGAAATAATTATTGATATTTTGCACGAATAACTTGTTTTGCAGAATTCCCCTTATCATAACAGTAATCTTAATTATGAATCTTGTAATGTTACAGAAACACTAAAGGTGTACTATGTAACATTCCTGGTGGAGAGTTCACCACCTGCTTGTCTCCAAGATGATTTTATTGCTATGCCTGGAATGTTCTACTGTCTGACATTAACCAATCTATCTTGCATTTATACAGTTACAGGTGTTTTTGTTCCTAAACAAACTTGGAAAACCAGGTATTTTTTTTACTGTGAGCAGAGTTGCCACTCCACAGATTTGACCTGTAACTCGGCCGTCTGAGTCACCTGCTTGTCCCCATGCTATATGGTAGAACATGGTACGCAAAGCAATAACATCTCCATGGAGAACAGCAGGTGGCAGAAAGTGCACCTTTAATAATCGCTTTATCCCTCCTGTACAAACATATCCATGTGATTCCCACAGTTGTTCCTCTTCCTAGCAGCTCACATCTGAAGCGAATCAATGAAACCAATTTCCTCTGGCACCGGCAGGATCTAACCCGAGATGAAAGAGGAGAGAGAGGGCAGGCCTGTACTCACGTGCCATCCTCGTTGCTCCTATAGAAAACCAGGAAAGGATCAGATTTGCCGAAGAAATCCTTTTTGTCTAATTTGTTTCCGCAGAACTGCATCATGACAGATTCCTAACAAGAGAGACAGTAACAGACAGAAGACACCGTGTAAATAGGGATTTTAATGACTAAACAAACAGTGGTCTGATTATCTCCACATCTATGGCTCTGCTCACCCTGCAGTTGTTCAGCTCCTCGGCTTTCACGATAATGGTCCCACATTTTTTTCCCGAGATTCCTCTGCAACAAAACAGCAAACACACATTAGTCTCCACATAAAACTAATTGGAGGCAATTATACAAACCAATGGGAAAGGGCAGGTGAGTGCGCAAGAATCATTTAGTACAGGATGAACGCATTTGATAAACTGGGACTTGAGATGCGGCTTGTGTTGAGTAAATAAATTAAAAGTATTTATTTAATCTAAGGCGCATACTGTAAGGATGTCAAACCAAGTGAAATGCCTTCCTTACGAACACAACAACAGTTTTCATTAGAACCATCGCTGCCTCACTCTGGCAAATAGTATTCCCAGTGATCTCCCACCAGAGTACTAACCAGGCCCAGCCATCTGCCAATATGAGATTGAGCAAGCGTGCATATGTCCCCAGTATACATATATTTTTAATGTTTGTGTTACAATAATTGTGAGAAGAAACATAATAATTTGCTGTTATTCACAAAGACCAAACAACTGTAGAAGATCAGGTATAAAAGCAGGCACAGCTAATAATCATAATAATGCCACTAGCTTCATTAAAACACACACACACAAGTTTAATTTATTAATACAAAGTCATGCTTTTACTGAGGTTTGGCTGTGGACATCTCTATTAAAATTAGACCCAGCGTATCATTGACGATTAGTTGAAATTGAGCTGAAATTGGATGAAGTGCACATCCCTAACAAAGAAAGCGAGCCTCTTTCTTAACATCATTGCCAGTTCCTCACAACTGTAATACAATAACACCTTTGAATTTCATAATGAAACGTGTCATGATAAAACAATCCAGACTTGAATCCCTCATGACTCCGACCTCGGTGAGCGTAGAACAGATCCTACATGAGCGGAGCAGCAGTGGATAATTTGCCTTTGGTCTGCCACAGCCCCCACCTGCAGGAAGCACCTCCACTCTCATTTAGACTGACAGGGATTGGGGTCGAGGACCTCACAGTGAGAGTAATTCAAGTCCACTTAAACTCCAACACAAGAGACCAGACAAGAGTGCTTCGGAAATGGCACCGGATAACAGTGAAATAGATGCTGGAGATGAGGCATGTAGATATGTTTAAGAGGCTTTTCAGACTAAAAATAGGACCCCGTAAAGAAAATAATTGAAACCGTGTTTATAAGTGGCCAAAATGTATGGTTTTATAGGAAACAGTGAATGCTCAAAGTAATCAAAGTCTAGTGTTAACACATACATAAGAATACAAACAAACCTAAATCTATTAAATAACCAAATAGTATTGTTCTGTTTGTTGTTTACTATTAGGGTGTTTCATCGCTTAAGGGCACACAGTAAAATTGCTTATAAGAGTTAAACATACTACTATATGGGCAAAAGTAAATGGTTTTTTTTTTAAATAACAAAACTGCTTAGATCATATGAATCTGTATGTTTATAGTTGTAGTTTCATAAAGGGGTGTGTGAAATGCACAAACATGAACTTGAATCTCTTTTTTATTAACCTGATGACAATATAACATTTTGGCATCTATCAGAAATGTGCTAAAACATGTCTGAAAATGTCTGAAATGTAGATTCAGCGTATGGGACAAAAAGTGATTAGACAGTAAAATGGACCACAGAGTGCAGATTTATCACTTTATATTTATATTGGAAACATTACACATACGGTTTTGTTTAAGTCTAATCAGCTTTTGTCAAAGACTGTCCCTTTTTCAGTATTTCCCAACTATGTCTACGTGTTGTCCAGGTCTGATCCAGTGTAAAAGCCAAAAGTAAAATCTGTCAACTGGACAAAAAAGTTGTAGAGAGTTATGGAGTAAAGACGTTTTGCTGCTTATCCAGGTCTTACATCTATATGAAGGAGGAGCTAACTACACTGAAAATGAAAACAGCTATTGTTTACCGTTTCTGTTTGTAGGCCTACTGAACTACACTGCACTGTGCACTGTGCCTGTGTCATACTTTGCATATTCATTCAGCTCTTAATGGGTGCTCTCACTCCAATTAGCACCCTGGCTAGCTCAATTGTTTTCTTTGTTTCCTTTGGTTGCTTTGGGTTTGAGGATGGAGTTATAGATGGGGGATAGATTATGTCTAAAATTGCTTCTTTGACTCTCCTCTCAAAAACAATAGCTGTTTTCAGTTTCAGTGTAGTGAGCCCCTCCTTCAGATAGATATCAGGCAGTATCCACCAGTAATCTGACCAGAACTGAACAAGTGGCTTGGATGAGCAGTGAAAGGTTTTCACTCCTGCAAAGTTTTGTCCAGTTGACAGATTTTACTTTTGGCTTTTACAATCTCCCAACTATAAATTCAATCCACATTAAAAATACATTACCAGTTGAAGTCGCAAAGTATTTCAAATCAGGAATTCCAAAAGTGTTTGTGGGTATGTATAGTTTATTGTCGTGGTGTGTGTTGAATTAAACTATTCTGAATTGTTTGTGGTTTTAAATGTGATATTTGTCCCATTGATATTTGCAGACAGTTTTTGATGCTCATAACTGTCTGATTCACATAACACTCATTGCCCTGTACTTTGCCTGTGGCCTCACCTCTGGTTCTCTCTGTCTATACAGACTCCCTGTTCTGCCCTTTTAGACCTGCTGTTCTGAGCCGTCCAGCAATTTTCAGTAATGTCACTTTTTTTTTTTTTTTTCAACTCAAATGTTTGTCTTCTAGGCATGAGCCTCAATATGGCACAAAAAGGGTTAGGCATTACTAAAACCTTTATAATCGCTAGACTTCAGTCACCTTGATAAAGCATGATCAAAGAGGTCAGGGTTATGGCATTGATTAAAGAAGACATATTGTGCTTGAGCCTGCAATATAGTTTTGATATACACCTGTGGATCATTATGTTATAATGTGCACTTTTTAAATGGCAATATTCATCTAAAACAAATTAATAAAAAGAAACAAGTCCGCTGACTTCCGTGTTAGAAAACTGCGATGCCCAGTGGGAGCTGACATCGCCATAAACATCATCACAACAAAGACCCATGCAGCTGTCGGCACCTTTGATGGAAAGCTGCACATCACGGAATAGCAGAATTTTTTTTTCATTTGTGCCAAAATAACTACGTGATGCTTCCAAATCCTACATGTATAATGTATTAAGAAAATAAAATTGGAGAAGAAAGTAAGTACAGAGCAGACCAATGAATTCCGTTATTTTTTTCAGGAGATCAAACATGCTGTTGCTATGGATACAGCTTTCTCAAACTTGATGCTCATTTGCACAATTCTGAATTTTGTAGTGCACTTAGGTCTGAGAAGCTTCTATTAAGGAAGAGAGTGCAGATTATCCAACTTGACATTATGCTACAAATAGGGATTTGAATTGTACCATTAGAATCTTAAAAATCTATTGGCTATATTCATTACACACCCTCTCCTCAATTTCAGAGGCTCACGGATTAAATAGTGCAGACGACAAAGAGAACAACAAGGAAACAAGCACTTTAATTACACTTAAGTTTGCTTTTTGGTGTTTCATGAGTTGTCAGAGTCGATATTTTATATATATATATATTTTATATTTACAGTTATTTTATTTCTACAGTGTATCAATGAATTCTTTAAGTGACCTGTAAAATATTGTTTCATTTTCAAATCATTCTTGAATTTTTGTGAGGCAAAAGCTCAAGTTACCTAAAATTGTAATCACTACATAAAAGAGAACATTTGCAAGGATATAATTGATGGCTGTTTAATGGTGGCTTTTATAATATTTGTCTTTTACAATATTTGTACTTACGTGTCTCAGGTTATTTAACTTATAGCACCAAGTTCTGCTTCCACTGTCTAATCTCTTTCATTATTAGTGTAGTCAGTTTGTAGCATCTGCAGAGCCTCCACACTCAGCATTTAAGTTGCTCTAGACTTTAACAATTAGCCACCATAAATCTGTTTTCCCTTCACAACTGATATATTCCAAGTTTCATATCCTCCCCACATACACCAGTCAAAAGTTTGGACACACCATCTACAGTATTTAAATCCTCAAAGTAACCAACCTTTGCTTTGTCAAAAAAATATTTAGTAGAATTGTTTAACTTTTATTTCTTTACTACAAAATTCCATATATCTCACTTCATATATTTGATGTCTTCCATATGTATTTAAAATGAAGAAGCTCGATACATAAATAAAGTCAATTAATATCTATGTACCCCAGTGTAATAAAAAAATATATATATATAAATAGCACAGTGTGGACTAAATATATACTTGTCAGTTTCAGTAATAGACCCATGGACTGTGATGAGTGCTAACAACGCTGATTGCACTGTGATTTTCAAATTGACTTCCCACTGGAGAACAGCTACACCCAACAGAGGGATAATAAGCAGGACCTAAGGGAGCCCCACCTCCTGCTGACCCACCATCCTCCTGTCTGCTTCGCTTAGTCCCCCTATTTAACTCTATGCTAGACTAGTTTATGTCTCTGTTTCAGTTCAACCTACTATACTCCTACTCTCAACATGCACTTCTCAGTCATGTCATCTTTGTGTATTGGTGAAAGATGCACAAGAAAACCCGCCTTGACAGTCCCCCTTGGCGACGCGATATCGAATGGGACATGCTGGCTCGTTATTTCGTCAAATGGCTGCTTTTTGCTCCCCTCTTGTGTTTTTCCCGAGTGCGATGTGGTCATTATTTTGAAGCACAGACGCGGGTGTACTCACTGAGGGGCTGGAGTTACACACTGATTTATGGATGCCACAGTTTGTCTTATGCGTGCCACTCCTACAGCGTCATTAGCATAGAAATCTGTGCATCTGTGTGACAGAGTGGGTTTTCACTATGTCAACAGTTACAGTGTGAGGTGGCTACAAAACCTCTGTCAATAAAAAGAGTTCGAGAGCTACAGTTTTCTGCTTGGTGTAGTAAGTTATGGCTAAATTGGATAGTGTAAGACAACAAAACAAACAAAAACTCAATCAACTAGGCTGAAAGGGAGCAGTTTTGAAAGAACTCAACTACCTTGACCTTTACTTGTTGTGTTTCTTGTATATTGTGTGTTGCTATATAGCGTAAACTTGCAACTGTCCTTAGCCTTAAGTAGTGAGGGGACAGAGCACATGATAATAAAAAACACATCTGAAGAGTTCGTTTGGAAAAATGGACATGTGCTATTTAGAACAAGTCGTCAGAGGCTTGTAGTTGACTCTTAGTATAGTAATATTTTCAAAATCCAAATGTATTTTACTGCTATCAAAATATTATTCCGTCCCTTCTTGATAAAATCCACCACACATTATTTTCAGAAGAAAAAAACAAGAAAAAAAAACAAACTTTTGGCAATTTTTCAAAACATATATCTGTTTTTGCTATTGAACTCTTCATCTATTTAGGTTTTACAATGAACTGTAATTTTGCGCAGAAAATGAGAGAAGTTTCTTTAATCATGTAGTGTTATAATATTAGTGATTATATTTTATTCATGATCGATTCTTCACGTTATCGATTCTTCACCATGACCATCTAGTTTTAATATCAGTTTTTGTATTGTTTTTATATTAGTAACTGGCTATCACATTTTTGACAACCCATAACACATTTAAACACCGACACTCATTCATTCACAAATGGATTCACTGCAGGTGATTTAAGTTGATCAATTCATCCAAGTAGAAACATCAGATAGAGGAGGAGAGAATTAAAAGTGGGTGAACACGCACCCAAACTAAAATATTATACAACTTGACCTCTTTATAACAGCTCTTCTACCATGATGAGAGCTTTGATGTCTACTTCTGTCTTACTGTGCAGTGTTACATTAATGTGTGAAGCAAAGTCGGTGGGTATATGTGTGGAAAGCTGAGGTATCACTATGAATGCTGTAATCACGAAGCATCATCTGCAATCAACGGCTGGCAAGAGGTGGGTAATTAAGACTGAGACCACTTCTGGATAGAAAAAAACAACAACTGAAGATTCAGTGTTCAGCAGATAAACCTGAAAAGAATCCTGATTGTAGTCACAACTTTGAGAATTCAGCACATTTCAGTCTCTCCCAAATGGACACACAAAGGGATCGTTGACATGGTGCCCTCGTCAAACTGCAGACAGAACCAGTGTCTTTGTGATTGGTCTTTACAAATGCAATAATCAGCAGAGTATTCACCGCCATCAGCTTTTGTCTGAGACGTCTGCCTCTGTGAATCATTCTAACAAATATAACTGAAAAATAACATTTTTAAATCACAGTATTTGCCCCCCCAAAAAAACAACAACAACATCAAAGTCACTGTGAAAGAAAATATTGGATTTGAAAAAATCTATTTGATTTTTTGATGTCAAAGGTACCATGATGAATTAAAGGTGCACTATGCAAATTTGTTTGCAGAGTGGGGGTTTTCATTAAGATACCATTTCTTTGTGTGGAATGTTCCTCAGTATTGAATTAATCTTTATTAATTACACTTATTTAATTAAAGGTGCTTTTTTTTGCTCAAAATTGCCTTCTGTAAATAACTTGGCCTGGTGGTGTCACCTGTTTGTCTTCATGTAGATAGACAGGCTTAATGCCATGCTGGGACGATTTTGGCAAATATTAACACATCAGTGGAAGCAGACAGGTTGCAAGCAATAACATCTTAAATGAGACTGTATAACTATCACAAAATGTTACTCAACTCAAATAACTTGAGACATACAATTGTGAGTATAGCCTCATCCCAAACAGAAACATATCGATGATTAATCAATAAATATTACACTTCATTTTGTCGGCTGAAAAGTTAAATATCCTTCCAGTCTAGTGTCATAAAACCATAACAAAAACGTTCCCGTGCGGAGCGCCACATCAATGTATCTGGAGCTAAAAGAGGCAGCTCTGAGGGAGGCGCACAACATAAACCCACATCAAACTTTCATCACAGTTACTTTTAAATCCACTTGCATTAATTATAAGGCTCACTTTTAAAACACAAACTAAATGTATTGTTAAAAAATTTAAAATCATCCAGTCCAGCAAAATCATCATTACACATTTTAAATACCCCACAGATTCACTAGAAATAGGTTAAATGAGTCATGCCTCATTAGAGCTGTCTGGAGGGACAGACTGGATCCAAGTTTTTTTTTTGTTTTTTTTCTGTTGTATTTTGCAAGCCAAAAATTCTGTGTAAATACAGCAGCACGCCAAAAAAACTACTGCATGCTAGTCCCAGTATGAACACGTCTGTGGGCATTATATAAGATACCAAAGGGAGAACAGCAGAGGCTCACTGTAGTGGGATATTTGCTGTTCAAAGTTGACAGCAGGTGCAAAATTCCAGTGTCTGTGTATAATGTAGGCCTGTCACGATGATGACAATACTTTGGATAAATAGTGAAAAAATATTGTATCGTACTTTAGTGGATCACTTATTGCAATGTGTATATAGTACCATATAGGAACATTTTAGCTGTTAAGGGTAATTTATTGCAGCTCATGTTTTTTTTGGTTTTGTTTTTTTCTTGTTTTGTCTGGTATTTTTCCTTTTTTTTTTTTTTTTTTTTTTCCCAGAGGTGGTAAGCCATTGCTGTCCTTAGGCCTGTCGTGATAACACATTTTGAAGTAAATATGGACGATAAACGATAATAAACAATTAAACCAATTTGTGCCACTGATGCGACAATCCAAGAGCAGATTTAAACCACAAGACTATTCTAAATCTACAATATTGTAAAAAAACACGAGCTGCAATAAACAAACAGAATGTAACACTTCAGTACTTAGTTTTATTGTGTGTATATGGGTCATAAACGCTATTAATTCAACCATCTACGGCTCAAATGTATCATATAGCCAAAAAAATAGCACACAATTTCCCAGTACTGCAAAGAAATGTAACACGTAACACGATAAATATTGACGCCCCCAAAAAATAGTGTTCCATCTTTCATATATTGAATAAGTCGATATACAGGCCTAGCTGCCATGGGGTCGTCATCTGCTCCATTGGCCCTTTTGACCACCACCAATCGCTCAGACACTTCCTTTACACGAGGGTGGGTGAAACGTCTTGCCTAAGGACACAACAACTGTTTGCAATAGAGCCACAGCCACACAAGTGTTTTATTCCCAGTGGTCTCCCATCCAAGTACTAACCAGGGACAGTATGGCTACATGTTGGGTAGTGGTAAGTAAAGACCATCCCCACTGGAGCCTGACCATCCAACTCATCAAAACCAACCAAACAATTAAAGCCGCAAGCGGCATCGAACGGCCCTCGCGGGCCGTGCTTCGCACTCGGCCGACCCCGCACTCCCTGTGGGTGGCGCTAACGCGCCACTTGTCCCTTCTTTATTGCGGCTTTGGACTGCACTCTTCACCAAACAAGTCAAAACACATGTGAAGTGCTGATGCACAAAATGCAAAAACATGGGTTTTCCAGGCATCGCCATGGCAACACCGTGCAAAATACAAACTTGGCCCCTCGGACTTTTTTGACGGGGACGACCTGAAGAATCACCGTGCCAAATTTTGTGTTCGTCGTTGACGATAATAAGTCGTTATTAGACTTTGAAATGTACGAAAATGTGAAAATTTTCCCATTAGGATAACATGGGCGCTCTCGCGCATCGCCATGGCAACCCAGTGAAAAATATGACATGGGTCTGATTGACTTTTTTGATCAGGATGACATGAGGAGTCATGGTGCCAAATTTCACATTATTCCATGAAACTAATATTTTTCCCATGAATGGGAAAAATTGGGAGGTTTCCCATTAGGATAACATTGGCAGTTTGGCGCATCGCCATGGCAACACGGTGCAAAAGACGACATAGGTCTGATTGACTTTATTGATTGGGATGACCCAAAGGAATTTTGTGTCAAATTTGGTAACATTTGGGAAAACTAAATTTTCGGCCTTCCATACAAATTTATTAGATGTTCTGTAGGGGGCGCTATCGCGCCAATTTAGTTTCTGTCATAATGAGTAGCTTTAGGCCCATAAGTTTTACAACTGATTTGAATTTGAGCCAAATCGGACTTTGCATGCGCAAACGGGAGCAAATTTTGAAATTTGAAAATTGCAAAAATTCCGATGGAATTTTGCGGCTTCGCCGCACGGAAACCGTGATAGGGATCATCATAAATTGGATAACTTTTGATGCCCCACTTGTCTAGATGATGTACAGTGAATTTCAGCCCTGCAGGTGAAGCGCCTTCAGAGGAGTTGACGAAAATGCGACGTCAGCGAAAACGCTGACTCAGCATTTTGGAATTTTCAATCCAAGATGGCCGACTTCCGGTGTGTCAGGGGGCGTGGCCATAATAATATTTTTTGTTTGGCATCACTTGAAGAATGCGTGTACCGAATTTCGTGGCTGTATGAAAAAGTTGACGTCGACGTCTCCCATTGACGTCAAAAATTTGACTTTTGCAGGGGGCGCTGTCGCGCCATTTTTTTATGCCCAATGATGCACCATATAAAAAAATAAATTTTTCGCCAGACCTGAATGATGGGCAAAATTTGGTGAGTTTTTGAATATGTTTAGGGGGTCAAATTAGTGCTCAAAGAGCAGAAGGAAGAAGAAATTAAAGCCGCAAGCGGCATCGAACGGCCCTCGCGGGCCGTGCTTCGCACTCGGCCGACCCGGCACTCCCTGTGGGTGGCGCTGACGCGCCACTTGCCTCTGTTTTATTGCGGCTTTGGACTCCGTTTGGCACCAAACAAGTGAAAAGACATCGGAAGTGCTGATGCACAAAATGGCAAAATTTGGCTTTTTCCAGGCATCGCCATGGCAACACCGTACAAAATACAAACTTGGCCCCCTGGACTTTTTTGACGGGGACAACCTGAAGAATCACTGTGCCAAATTTTATGTCCGTCGTTGACGGTAATAAGTCGTTATAAGACTTTGAAATGTACGAAAATTTGGAAATTTTCCCATTAGGATAACATGGGCGCTCTCGCGCATCGCCATGGCAACCCAATGAAAAATATGATATGGGTCTGATTGACTTTTTTGATCAGGATGACATGACGAGTCATGGTGCCAAATTTCACATTATTCCATGAAACTAATATTTTTCCCATGAATGGGAAAAATTGTGAGGTTTCCCATTAGGATAACATTGGCAGTTTGGCGCATCGCCATGGCAACACGGTGCAAAAGACGACATAGGTCTGATTGACTTTATTGATTGGGATGACCCAATGGAAATTTGTGTCAAATTTGATAACATTTGGGAAAACTAAATTTTCAGCCTTCCATACAAATTTATTTGTTATTCTATAGGGGGCGCTGTCGCGCGAAATTTATTTGTTTCACAATCAGGAGAATTAGGCATGAAAGTTTTACAACTGATTCGAATTTGAGCCAAATCGGACTTTGCTTGCGCAAACGGGAGCAAATTTTGAAATTTGAAAATTGCAAAAATTCTGATGGAAATTTGCGGCATCGCCGCACGGAAACCGTAAAAGGGATCATCATAAATTGGATAACTTTTGATGCCCCACTTGTCTAGATGATGTACAGTGAATTTCAGCCCTGCAGGTGAAGCACCTTCAGAGGAGTTGACGAAAATGTGACGTCAGCGAAAACGCTGACTTTGCATTTTGGAATTTTCAATCCAAGATGGCCGACTTCCGGTGCGTCCGAGGGCGTGGCCATAATAATATTTTTTCTTTGGCATCACTTGAAGAATGCGTGTACCGAATTTCGTGGCTCTACGCCAAAGTTGACGTCGCGACGTCTCCCATTGACGCAATGTATTTTGACTTTTGCAGGGGGCGCTGTCGCGCCATTTTTTTATGCCCAATGATGCACCACATAAAAAAATAAATTTTTCGCCAGACCTGAATTTTGGGCAAAATTTGGTGAGTTTTGGAATATGTTCAGGGGGTCAAATTACTGTTCAAAGCGCAGAAGAAAGAATAAAAAAAAAAATAATAAAAATAATAATATTTTTAGCAAAAACAATATATCCGATAACATTAGAAACACATATTATACGTTTTTTGAAAGCTCTTGACCTTCCCCACATCACCGTGGGGTCAATGGCGAATGACGAGCGCTAACGCGCTCGTCATTCGCCATGGCGTCGGGGTCCGCCATTGACCTCCCATTGACTTCCATTCATTTTAGCAGTAACAAGTATGGCCCATGCCTGCGGCATGGGGGCTTGGATAGGGCTCGATGTCAGGAGTGTGTTTGGGGACATTAGCGCTTCGCGCTGCGTCAGCGTCAACATTGAGTCAATGGGCTTCGCCCATTGACTCAATGTTGACGCTGACATGCTAGCAAGAACAAATATGCATGTCCCATGCCTACGGCATGGGTTGCTGGGATACAGGAGTCTGTGCAGGGGGCGACAGGGGGCGACTCCTCCTATTGACTCCTGTTAACGCATGTCAGCGTCAACATCGAGTCAATGGGCTTCGCCCATTGACTCGATGTTGACGCTGACATGCTAGCAACAACAAATATGCAAACCCATGCCTACGGCATGGGTTGCTAGGACACAGGAGTCTGTGCAAGGTCGCGGTGCTGCCACGAAGTTGCGCGCTTCGCGCGCAACTTCGTGAAGACAGTCTGCAACGATGAGTGCTTCGCACTCATCGTTGCGGAAGCAATAGGCCCTACGCCCTGTAGGGGCTCGGGCCTAATAAATGAATAAATAAATAAATGTTCATGTTGATACTAACCCTGATTGGAAAATGAATCTGACTCAAATTAGGTTAGCCAACATGGTGAACACTGGTCACTAAACACAGCCATACCTGCATATACCCCACTATTCTGTCCCAATGAGAACTTTGAGTCTTCTCGCTGCTGTTGTTTCTCCTGTTTGTCAGCCTCTCTCCACACACTCCCTCAGCTCCTCAAATGCCCACCAGAGTTTGATTGAACAATGTAATTAGCTGTAATTAGCACTCATTAAAATGGTTAAAGATCCCCCTGTCGCGTGGGGCTGCAGGTGTGTGCCTCTGCCCTGGATTCAAAACACAATGGATTCTACAGCTGGTCCCTCTATACCTGCCACCGACTATTCACGGCGATCAAATATCAAAATGGCGGCAGAATGTCAACAATAATAATAATTTAAGCCACAGACAGAATTAATTTAGGGATGCGGTAAATAAAGTAACACAAATGCCTTCAAAGGATGTAGAAAGACACAATAGAACAGATAGGTGTTTTCTCGACTGGCAAAATGATCAGGTTTGTAAACAAAGTGATTGGCAGTTTGAGCACAAATAGACTCACAAATTAAATGTCATTCTAATTTAGATGAACAAATATATTGGATCCACAGTTTGACTACTAAAATGAAGCTGTTTGGTTTAGCTCAGAGCTTCAAAAATAAATTAAGCCAGTAGCGTCCTACTCCTATTTGCCACAAGTAAATTTGATAGAAGAAGATAATAGCAACTATTGTTTGCATGTTGGCAGATCATGTAATCACAAATATGCACACATGAAACTAAAAATGTAGCCTACCTTTTCGTCTTGTTGAAACATTTGCCTCATTGTGACATTTTGACATGCGTTGCCGCCATCAGATATGCCTTAAAGACACAGTACCTGATTTTTATTGTCCTAAAGCTACAAAGCGTAAGTTTGTTGTTTTCTTTGTTTGTTTGTTTTTTTTACCAGTAACCAGCTCACCTGTGCTCTCGGGTCTTCTTCTGTCCGGCCAAAGCTGGCACACTATCAGACAGCAACTAATGTATTTAGCATCTAGTGTTGATATGTACAACAGGGCTGGGTCAGACAATCTAATTACAGATGGTAGCTATAAAAACATTTTACAGTATGCAGTGGTATTCCTTAACCTGGCTCAGGCCAGACTGATACGTGTGGCAACTGAGTTCTAAATTATAAATCTGGGATGGCTCTAGCTGAAAACGATAGGAAAATGCGTCATGACGAGTATTTGAATTTGATTGGTTGAAGTGTCACAACAGTGGAACAAGCCACAAAAATAAAATAAAATAAAATCTAAATTTTGTTACATCTAGTCGAGAGAAAAGCACAGACATCTTCTCTGTCCACAAATGCACAAAGTGCTTACTTTCTGCTAATTTTTCACAAATAAAATAGTCCATATTGATGCTAAAATAGGCTGAAGTACATCTGCCGGTGTTATTGAGCGTCCTAATTATTCACCTTGATGAGCTTATAAGCTCTTTTCACAACTTTTAGAGACTAAAGCAGAGTTTTGCTATCATGGTGACAACAACTAGCATGCTAACAATGCACTTCCTGATTATCACACAATAAAATGCTTTATAATTTGATCCAAACAGCACATAGTGAACATATTTTGACCTCAAGAGCTGCTTATACATTATATCTGGACTAAGGCAAGACAAATGTTGCTCAAATACATGGTAAAATCATCACGTACAGGCCCTTAAAAGCCAGAAACTGTATTAGGTTAGTGTGTTTATTGAATAGCAATAACTATTTCAATAAACAGGAGAAGAAGGCTCTCTGAATGCCGTGTTTATTTCTACTATAGTGATTCTTCAGTAAATGCAAACCTGAACCATTCAACCTGCTATACCTGTGCTATTAAGCTAATTGAAGAACAAAGAGCCAATGTTTTTCCCTGAACACAAAACCAGCTTTAGTAAGATCGCAACTCCTGGTTTTCTAAGGACATTATAAAAGGTATCAAAATTAAAGAGACTGCACTTAAGCCGATTGGAGAGTGTTTTCCCTCAAGAGTTCATCTGAAAAGCCCCTCTCACTGCACGACTCGCTCAACCCTCAGTGCACACGACAGCATTTTGCACTTTATTCCAACCTGGGCTCAAGAAAGATCGAAAACAAGAAGGCAGGTGCTCGCCACAGTCAGAAAATACACAATCACTATGGAGATCGCTGCTCAAGGGCTTGTTTCAGAGAAATGAAAAATTTCCACTGTTGCCATAATAACATAATAATTCAAAATAAAAAATTCTACCTTCTGGTCAAAAGTCCTCAAAATGTCATCTATGGAAGCTGAAACCCATACACTGGCATAACATAATCAGTATTCCATGAGTGTAAATTAATTTTGGTGTTGGTAAAATCATATTTGGTCAGGGTTTTTTGTTTGTGTGTGTGGGCAGGTTTTCATCACACTGTGGGAACAAAATTCATTTAATGGAGACCTTTTTTAGTTTATGGTGTCCAAAAATCAAATCCCTGTATGAGTAAATCAATGAATATTATCATTAACATGGTTTAAAGGTAATATATGGGTTACAGTAGCAAGTTAAAAACAATTGCCACATTCCTGTATATCACAATACAATTTATTAGAATGAGGATTACATTTTCTGACTTTGTATTCTTTTATGCGTTGAACATTTAAAAAAATGCACTCTTGTTTGCTGGTTCCATGGAAACCAGAATTCCTGTTGTTTGTCAAATTACATTTTGTCATTTTAAATTTTTCAACATAACTTATAAACTGCACAAAAGACTAAAAAACATCTCTGCCAGCACAAGCCTTGTTTCTTCAAAAATGCTTGAAAACATGAGCGAAAAGGTTATGTGCGCCAAGACCACAGAGGCACTGGAACTACATGAGCCGATGAGGAGGAGGTCACCGATGATGAAGAAAGTCTCTTTACTGGAGCAAGAACGACTTAAGGAGGCTTTAGGCTGTAAACAAGAAATAGAGACCAGCGAAAGACTGAACATCACTATCTTTGGTGAGTCCAACGTCTTTTTTTTTTTTTGCCTCTTTAATTGAAATTTTTGACTAAACTTTGTTTTGAGTTACAGTAAGCTGTTGCTATAGTAACACTGCGGTAATATTAGTCCCACCCTTGCTGCAGCTAAAGCTAAAACTATACTTTATGAATATTTTAAAGCAATTTAAATCAAATGTTACATCAAATTTATTGGCTTGCTTTAGAGCTCGAGATTGTGGATTGTGATGATTTTTAGTTAGCTTAATGTTAAGTGGTAATTTTATGATGCTAGCATTCAGACACTATAATGTTGTAAATGTAATAACTAAGTGTATCAAGTTGTTCCACAGCATTTTTGTTTACTTTATTAAAAAAAAAAAAAAAAAAAAAAGTATATATTCTGATACATCTCTAAGGACATTTGGCAAATATGGTCAGTAATGTAAAGGACTTTTTGAACATTTAATTCCAATTAGCACATTTTATAAGTGAATGTTCCTAAAGTTCTGCACAAAACATCATAAAAACAATCAAAAGCAACAAAGAATAAATAGAAATTAAATAAAAAGTGTAAAAGAAGATCAAAACAATAACATGAATACATCATGTGTAGCATTTTTCCATAGGATTTTGACTTCTGTTAAACACATTTGCCTTTATTGACTACAGGTGACATGAATGACCAGGCTTGGCTCAAAGAGGAGGAGGAAGCCCCCTGTGAGTTTGTGGCTGAGTGGTCTCTGCATAAACCCACAGAATCTGACAAAGCAGAGGAAGAGAAGGAGTGTAAAGGCAAAGAGCGACACAGGTCCCATCTGGATGAACAGACAGACCCCTGTACTGGGGTGAAGAAGGAGAGCGAGGACTGCGAGGAGCAGTATTATGATGCACTGGAGGACATTCCAAGGAGTTCACTTTGGGATTATATCAAACGTTTATTCAACTAAAAATCATTAAAAAGATGGTAAACAAACGCAATGCTAGATTTTATGGGAACCAGAACACACACTTCTCCAATACTTTACAAAGATGTGAGTCTAGTCACTGTTGAATCTGCCTGAGTTCAGATGGATGTGATTGACAGGTGGATTAGCTAATCAGGGACACATATGGTCTGTTTGTATCATTTGTAATCAGGAAAAAAATAAGGGGATTTCTGCAGAATCAATCAGTGTAGAGCTTAACTCTGTTAATCTGAGGTGACAGAAATTTGTTTTGTTTCACATGCTTAACTGAAATAATACAGAGATATCATTCTGGACATGCCAGGTAAACATTTTACAGGGCTGAATTAAAGAAACCATAATTTAATCTGACAATAAATAACAAATTGCTCATGTCCTATCAGTGGCTCTCATTTACATAGTCATTACAAGTCAAGATGAATTCAGATTAGCTATTACATTCCTCACTCCAGACACATTGCATAAGATATAATTTATGGCTTTCATGTTAAATTCCATGCTCTGTCTGAAAGATAAATGCAGCTGTCATTCAAAACCAATTATAGTCGCAGACAACACAGGCTAATGCGGCTAATGTGCTCTTATACATACCACTGAGGATCATCTTAGAGAAATTATTTATGAAACCTTTTTATCAAGTTTGACAAGAGCTAAGTTCATGGAAACAAGCAGGTAGTGCATCTAATGTAAGTTCAGCCCACTCACTGAAATATGCAGGTTCATCAAGGTATTTTTTGCAAATACCAAAAACCTGATAAAATAAAATGCAGAATAGATACGTTTAATGCCATACTGTGAAATATAACGGACAAAGTAGTAATATACATGGCGCCAAGCAGGTGGTAGACAGTGCAAAAGGAAAATACAGAGAGAGACAATGAAAAAATGTCCACAGTAAAGCTTTAAAGATATGATAGCAACGTTTTGGCCAAAAAAAGATAAATCATCAACACGAATTTAGTTACGGTATAATATACTGTATCTATTCTATATTTAATTAACGTGTACACAGCATGACTTTAAATAAGTACTTCTTCATTCCTCAGTACTTTGCTTTTTTATCTCGCAACAGAATCATTGAAATAAACGATAATACTGAAACTGCTTTATGCCACTGACACAATAACAACGAAGCAGGATAAAATAAAAAGTAATCATTTTTCAAGTAGACAATATCATCAAAAGACAAGCTGCCAACAATCAATCAGCAGAATGAACCAATGATTATCCATAGAAGTTACTTTTTCAACTTTCTACAGGTCAAATCTTGCCGTATTACAACAAAAATAACAAAAAGCAATAAATACTGAGCTTCAAATTGTAATGTTCCAGCTATACTTAGTGTAATTAGTGTGACAAGATGAACAGATATTGCACATTTGCTGTCTGTAACCTTCACCTCTTTAATATCAGCCTAATGTGGAATCATCTCAACTACGGTGCAGCAAATTTTGTGACATTTTCCTCTTAATCCAGCCAGCCAAATCAAAGTTATTAAAAAGACCAAAAAGAGTTTAGTCCCAACGGAATAGACTTGTCCAATTTTCCACTCCAGGTGCACCCAGAGAAGGTAATCTAAAATGTCTAAATAGTTTTTTTTACCAAGAGATTCTGTACAAATCTACAACATTCACAGAGAAAAACCAGGATTTCATCGCAGCAGCAGTATAAACCTAAACCCTCATATCATTATATATAAGGAACGGTAGCTTTACAAACAGTAATCAGTGTATGTATAATGTTTTTTTTCAATTATTGCTCTTGGGCTAGAGAGCAGCTATGAGCCAGATACAGCACATTAGACGAACAGCAGAAATGATTTGTAACAGATGAACTACCTGATGTCATTCATTTTAGCAATATTGTACAAATGTGCCTGATCCAGGGTACTAGCAAAAAATTCCACAACCAAATTTCTGAAGAATCCGATTTTCAATTTATAACTCTGAAGGAAATGATTTTGCAGTAGGCGTTTCAAGAAATAATCCAAAATCCATTCCATTGCACAACTAATCAATAACTTCAACTACAGGTAACACCACAGTAAAAATGCTTTCCATGTATTTTTGTTTGCAATAAAAGCTGTAACTGGATAATTGCAAACTAGATGTACTTAATGCCATATTGTGGAATTTTCATCGCTATCTTCACTAAAAAGGTTAAACAAAGGCTCACTTGAAATGTATTATATTATGATCGTTGAAGCACTGACAAACTGAGCTGATCTACTCACCCCAAAGATTTCTCCAAGCGGCTGCCAAGAGACCCCACAACTTCTCCCAGAGTGCATTGCGCCTGGCCAAGGAAGTCCTGTGAGGAGAAAACAAGAGTTGGTGAAAAGCCCAAAAAATAAATCTGACAAACACTGTTCCAAGTTACTGTTGATTTGAGTTTTCCTTCCATTACAGTCCTATCCACAGCTGCGACAACTTTTACCTTTAAATGAAACAAAGAACCAAACATTAAACTGCCTCCTGCCGGTCTCCATGGAGATGTAATGACTCTGATGGTGCCAGAATGTTTCCAAGATGCCTGAATGTCTCACAATACGGCATTAAACTTGTTAATCTTCACGGAGACAAACACCAGGCCAAGTTACAGGTCAGATCTGCAGAGAGCCAACCCTAACAATAAAAACACCCCCGTTGAAGAAAAGGCGAGGATGGATCAGTAGTTTTAATGCTATACCGTGGAACATTCCAGTAAAAGCAGGTGGAGGACAGTCACATATTGCAACTTTAACAAAATCGTAACGTCACTGGGAGATGAGATTAGTAATATTTAGTGATTTTGAAAGTAGAAAGCTGCTGCTGGTCCAGTGACTGCTCTCATACACTGAATTAAAACACAGGCTGGTATTGAATCTATTACCACAACATAAAATGAATAAATATGCATATCCATGAGCCTATGGTGCAACACTCCCCAGACCATATTTCATGTTTCCCATTGATAATTGGTTTTGGCAGCAGAGGATTGAGTCTTCCTCCCACAGCCCAACACCTGCTGCACCCAGATCCCTTTCCACTTCGAGGCAAAATTAAATTGCCATCTTTGCCGACCATATGATGCAACTGAATACTGAGAACGCACAAAGGGGGGTGGCAACAAGGTAAGGTTTTTTTTTCAGGCATTCAAAAATAACAAACGACTTCTTTCAAGGATATAATACTTTCAACTGTTGACACTGGATAGTTGAATTTATTTTAATCTGAAAAAAATAATATTAGGGCCATTAACTGGAATAATAATGACTAATTGATATTGAAATACTGTTACGTGTTATCTGCAGTATTTATAGGAAAGCAGGTTTTGTTGTGATTTTTTGTGAAAAATACTTTTGTTTTTATTCTCAATCAAGAAGCCTCTATTTAGCATATTTACAGTTAAACTAGCTAATTTTCTATGAAAATGAACTCTCAGAGGTACAATAGAATTCATAATTTGACAACTCGTTTAAAGGTACACTATGGAACTTTTAAGGTGTAGAGTCTGCCACCCACTTGTATCCATAGAGATGCTATTACTTTGCCTGAAATGTTTCACAGTATGTCATTAAACATATTGATCTCCACGAGGAATGGCAAGTGACACCAACAGGACAAGTTCTAGCTGTGGCAATGTGACCTCATTTCAAAGGTTTTTGGATATATTGGTTTATATATATTCTACGGTACAGAATTAAAACTACTGATCCATTGTCGCCTTTTCTTCAGTGGGGGTGTTTTTATTGTTGGGGTCGGCTCTCTGCAAATCTGACCTGTAACTTGGCCTGGTGTTTGTCTCCCCAACTTTAATACCATATTGGTTGCCAGCAAGTTGATGTGAAGGTTCTGTTGGTCATTGGAGGTGAGACTGCTGTTGTTTTGCTCATATTTTGGCGTGGATTATGGCCTAAAGTGGCCTTTCTGCTCAGAAAGTAAACAAGAAATTTGGCGTGTTTCCTTACACTGTTACAATATAATATTTCTTCACATTTATAAAGACATTTATAAAGACACTGGAAAGCAAAAACTATATTCGAAGCAACCATTGTTCCATGTTCCATAAACTATTTTCGTGTATTGCTCATGATCACATGTGGCCTTAAATGACCATATACATGTGTGTTTCCACCAATATAAAACACATTAAAAAATGCAACTTTGTCCCTGTTTCAGTTGAAGTGTTCAAGCGTATAACTGGGTGTTGGTTACCTGGTTACAGGAGGTGCTGTCTTCTGTGTCATGACACCACTAATACTACAGATGGCGCACCATATGCAGTCTGATTGTTTTACCTTGACCAGAGCTTGCTCACTGCTTGTTCACTGTCCATATTTTTGTTCGGTCTAAAAGTTAGCTGGTACTTTAAACTGTAATAATTAATGCTATACATGTTTTATCACTAAGCTAAAGGCTGCTGCCTTCTTTGAAAGTACTGCTCTGAAGTTGAAAAAGAACCACCACTGAAGTCCCGCTACACTTTTAATGTTGGACAGCCATAAACTTTCCCTGATTTACTTTACAAATTAAAAAAATGTGCATATGTGTCTCTGGTCAAGTTATTGGTTTGTCAACATCTTGTATTTAGCTTGAACCTCAAGCATTGTGCTAGTGCAACAATGTTTAGCTGTTATTCTCAGGAGGATTTTGGGCAAACAGCAACAGTGTGATGTGATTATTTTGGCTTTGTTCATCACTTGTGTCTTCTCCGGTCCAGTGCAGGTTTGTAGCCTAGTCTAACAGTTCTCCTGTGGGTTTTATATTCGCTTCGTGAGTTTATGTGGCTAAATGCATTTCCACCTTCTAAAATGCATCTTGAACTATTCTATGTTTAAATCAAGCCAATACATTTCTATGCCCCTGCTGGTGTGATAGAGTCTGACAGTTGCTTGGTGTGCCAGTCACAGAGTAGCATTAAGGTTTGTGCAGAAGCCAGAGGTGAAACAAACATGGCAACGCTGTCACATGTACTTCAGCCTATTTTAGTGACAATATGGACTATTTTATAGCAAACAACAAAGTTAAATCTGTCAACTGGACAAATCTTTTAGGAGTGAAGACGTTTCGCTGCTCATTCAAGCTGCTTCTTCAGAACTGAAGCAGCGGCTTGGATGAGCAGCAAAACGTCTTCACTTGCTATGGATCAGACCTGGATGACTGAGGGTCTACACAGATACGGACTATATTGTTTGTGAAAATCAAGGTAAGTACTTTGTGCATTTATGGACAGAGAAGATGTCTGTGCTTTTCTCTCAACTAGATATAACAATGGTGTGACGCTTTGACCAATCAGATTCGGATAATTGTAATGACTTTCCCCGTTTCCAGTGAGAGAGTGAGAGAGATAAAGTGTAGAACTTAATTCAGAGTGACACACATATCAATCTGGCGTGAGCCAGGTTAATGCAATTACAAATCTTCAAAATGCACATTAAAAATAAGGTGATGGAAATGCAAATATTGATGCATTTTGCTTTTTCCTGTTTTTGAAAGTGCAGACCTTGATCCTCTTTTGCTGAAATCTGTGATGGCAGATTTTTGTTTACAAATACTGACACACAGCGCTAGTCAAAAATAATGAATGAGTCACAGCTCTCAGGCTTTTAACAGAGGCTTATTCATTCAGATGAAATTAATGAAATTGATTCTTTTTGCTCTGTTGTCTTCACTGATCTTTCTGAAAATACTTATGGCAGACCATAAAGCAGATCTCACTGCTGTAATGTACAACTTTACAAAGTCAAGATACTGCTTCCCTTTGTTACTTCTAATGAAGGGGTTGGTGCTGGAAAGTTACTGATCTCCTAGCAACTGATGATATTACCAATAAGGGCTAGTGCTTATGAAGCTAGCTAAAAATACATATCAATATAAAAGTGTTGAATGATTTCAGTGTTTTGTAACTTCAGACTCTGGCAACTTCTGGCAACTCCTTATACAGTGCTACTGGATGCATTGTATGATTGATATAGAGCAGCATACTAACATTAACGCTATAGATATTTATTTATTACAGATGAAAATGTTCCTGAATGGCTAACTCTGGCACATATACATGCTGTACTAACACATGCTATTAATGTACACTGTCCCATATTTAATAAATAAACATGTCTTTATAATATACATGTTAAACTTCACTTATTAACCCTCCTCGTTTGTGAATGTGAAGCGTGAGTGTATGATTGATGGTGATCGGAGGGGCCAATGGGGCAAACTTCTGTCAGTCTAAATCAGGGTAGCTGGGAGTAGAAGGGGCAGAAGTAGCCTACTGGGGATGCCAAATTATGGAAAATAATTTAATAATGTAGTATTGTGATAAGATTTACAATATCTTTTCAAACCAAGATTAAGTTTACAACACATATTTTAAACCAGCACAGGAGTAATAACATATGAGGGAAGCTAAAAATGTGTCAAAACTACAGGTTTAACTATTTTTTTGTTCATAAAAGACATTATATTTGACATATAAGACATATATTTTAATTATTGTGCAGCTTCACCAAGTTTGGACAAAAAAAACAAATGACAGTGAACTGATACAGCATTCAGTTTTACACAAATGTAAGCTATTATTATGGTGAATATATCTGATGTTAGGGCTACCAGGTAACTACTACTACTATGATATTGACATAAAGTACATATAGCAAAAGCATCATAAATATATATGTGTGAGTGTGTTTTGAGTCTCTGCCTCTGTTTTTTGTCTGGTCCCAAGTGAAGCCACAGTCGTCTATTCCCTTGACAACACACGACTAATGCACTTGCTTTTGGGTCCTCCCACGAGACACACCCCCCAGTCTACAGGCCTGTCTCCTGCATGAGGGTTATTGATTTTAAGGAAGAAAAGGTGGTAGTGGAGTGGGGGGAAAGCAGGGATGAAGAAGGATAAAAGTGAGAGAACTCCAGTTTCCCTGCTGAATGGGACTAAAAAGGTGATAGAAATGTGAAGGCTTGCTTCTGTACTGGTTTACACTGAATTATATTATCCACTAGTAGAAATATGCTTTTAAGTGAGAAATATGCTTTTTATGTGAGTAGAAAGTAGAAATGCGCTTTTTTCGCAGAGTGTTGACAGACAATAAATATGTGAAAATGAAGTGTGACATGCTGGTTACTAATTACTCATTGGTGACATAACTTACAAACATGCCAACATTTGAAATAGTAAAGAAAAGGAAAAATAACTGCAGCATTTTACAGTATCTATAATTTGTACGTAATTACAAAAGTACATAATCAAATAACTGGCAAACTGAACTTAAATCAGGCCCATCAATGCACACACCTTTTACGGCTTTAATTATTGTTTGTTTTTTGTTTGTTTTTTTCATGTTCCTTCAGGGCTAGCATACATTAACAGTAATACAATGGTGTATTAAATGTGACTGAAATAATTGACTTGAGTACAGTGCACAATTTTGACAACTTCTATGAGGAAATCAAATACTTGAGACACAGTTTATGGTGAAGCTTACTCACTGCGTCTCTGTTATGTGGAGGAACTGGTTAGACAGTCCCTCTTAGGATTTAAAGGTTCAGTGAAAACTTTCCAGGAACTGCATGTATTTATTTGTGTATTCTATCTGCAGGTTTAAACACTGGCAGCCCAGGTTCAGCTGTAAGAGTGCAAACAGTTGCTTTAATACATTGTGTAAGACCAGTGTTCAGGTATTAGTTATGAAAAAAAACCTCTTAATGATAAATATAAGGTGAAGTAACATGAACATATACCATCACCTATGATTAATGACAGCAGGATCTGTATTTTGGGTGTGAAAATGGCAGTGGTTCACATCTGACAAGGACCAGACACCAAACATAAGCTGCTTTTAAAGTGCCAAATGGATCGTAATGACCGAATAATGCTTTCATTACACATGTATTAGGGGCATTAGCCACGACTACTTTGCTCTACTAAAAGGATTCAATGACCCAACGCTGAATAAAGATCAAAATTATTCACCCAAACAACCATGCTATAAATACCAGCAAAGGCATTTCTAATATGGCTCATGTCTGCTTGTATACAATTGGACTAGGTGTTTAGGGACGTTTGGCACAGCAAGCCTCTTTAATCGACAATCCCCCTTTTATTCAAAGACTAAATGATTGTATTGTTCTTTCTAATTACTGCCATGCTAATCACAGCTATGGCAGTAAACAGTGCTAAAAGAGTGGACAAGGCAAATCATTGTTTGTTTGATAGGTTCAGTACAGTGCAAGCCAGTGATAAACACACTTATTATAGTGGTACAATTAATGATATGAAGCACAAATCAGGCTAATTGAATTTGATGAGTGAAATGGAAACAGTACTCCAAGACTGATTTTCAATACAAACATCAAAGTTACAGTTCGAGCATGCATAGAAGTAGAAATTTGAGTAGCATTTTGTGTATGTAGAGTAACTGATATTTACTACTACTAGTGCTGTGCTAGTCCTTCAAATACTAACACCACTGCATTCTCCTTGTGCTTTTTATGGCTTTCAGAATGCTGAAAAAATAAGAACAGTTTTCTATAGTAATTGAAAATTAATAATATATCATTTGAATGGTCAGATGTCGTCAAAATATCACCTAGAAACAGGAACTTGAAAACCCATGAATATAGAATAGTAATAATATGATAAGAATGCAATTTTTACTACCATTCATAGTAATTTCTTCCTTTTTTAAAATTTATTTTTATTTATATAGAGAGAGCCCAATGAGAGTACTCAAACTCTTTCTTACAGATAACTAAAAGGAAATAACTACAGACATCTGTTTAAAAGATTAAAACAGGTGCAGGTGTGATTATAAATGTTTATCATCAAATTATTAAAGTGCATTTGTGGCATCAGTGTACCCAGATGTGCATGTGTATTCAATTTTTTAGAACCAAAATAACCAATTCTTCATTTCAGTTCTAGTACAGCCAGTTTTTACACCAGACATGGGTAAACTACGGCCCGGGGGCCACACATGGCCCTTTGGGCTTATTAATCCAGCCCGCCGAATGTGACCAAATTATATTAAAACAGATAAGGCTAAACCTTGTTCAATTGACCTTTTTAACAAGTTGTTGATCTTTTGGCACTTGATAAAACTGTGAGTTTTTCTGCTGTGTTTATTTAAATGAAATTTAATAAATTTATTATTAATTAATTAATAATTCATGCATTTGGAAAATAATTTGTAATATATGCATATATCTGTCAAATTTTAGAACCCATTGTGGCTTGTGTGTCAAAAAGTTTGCCCACCCCTGTTTTAGATGTCGACAATTATGAGATCTCATATTAAAAGTTTCCATATCAAAGTTCAACAAGCAAGTGAAAGACTGGACCTAAAGGTTTCAAAACAGAGGCTGAAGTCTGCATGTTTATTAAATGTCCAAAGTACAGAAAGAAAAGTTGCTTGAACAATTTCTTTTCTGTAATTCAGTGGGATAAAAGATTTGTTTCTACAATGAAATGATCTTTTTGATTTTAAACTGTTACATAATTCAGAGATATGTATTGTAAAGGATAAGTTCTGCCAAAACCAAGATATTTATGGTGGTGACTCTTTCAGTCAATGTACCATTTACCGTACAAAGATTTGCAGCTAGTTTTATTTGCATTCAATAATAATTTAAGATTTTTTAGTGAAATTTGTATTTCATTAAAATCTTGCTGCAGTTTTAAAATCGCCGGGTCAGCAGAGGGAGCACTTGCATACAAAACAGCATCATCTTCTTATAAATGTATGAGGTTTCTCTTAAATTGCAACCAAATTAATAAATATAGTAGAAAGTAGCGGGCCCAAAATTGAGCCTTGGGACACTCCTCTGCCTGGGTCCTGTTTGAAAGATAATTTTGGAACCAATTACATGAAGCATTGTCAAATCCCATATGCTTCAAGAGCTTGAAGAGGATTTTAAGATCGACTGAAAAGGAATGCACCAATCCAGCATTTTCAATTCCGACAGTGATTCCGATACTATAGCATTTATTTCCTTAAAACAAAAATAAGTGATCCAAATGTGTCATGAAGCTATTTATCCCACAAGTAACTGCTGAACAACTTTATGTAAATTAAACTTCATGATGAGACTTCCTGGTCTAACTACAACCAGTAAACAGTCTTGATACATTCACTTATATGTCCAACCAGAATATCGGCTGAACCAATATTTGTAAGCCGATAACCGATATAGCAAGATTTTTCAGTATCAGCACCAATATCCTATACCCTTTGCTGAAACCTGACTGATAAGAACATTTATTTAAATACATTTTTAGATGTTATTCCTTTATGTAAAGATTAAACATGTGCTGTTTTCCATAATTCTGGTAGCAAATAGCAGTAGATTCTGTTAATATAGATATAATGACTTATTATAATACTAAAATGCATTTATAATAGCAACACCATTATCGTATTTGATTAGAAGTCAATTATGTTATCACCTTAAAACTATACTGGTGTAGAAGTGTTCTAAATTGATTGTAAGACTTACATGTTTGGAGAGGTTGGCGCTCTTGGAGTCCACGTCATACCTATAGGGCAGAGGAGGAGAGGGCAGAGTGAGGCCAATGCAAAGCTATAGGCTGTGACAGAGGCTCAGCTGGGGAGCATTATAGACCAGTGTAAAACAGTAATAGATCCAAACAGGCTGTCAGAGTGCATCATGGGAGAATTCCGCACATTTCCATCTCTACATGACAGCATTAAATGGAGACTAATTAAATAATTCATAACAACTGGAAAAAAAAATGACGAGTCTGTTAGAACTCTTAATAAATAAGGCATCATTGTGGATTTTATGAAACCCCAATAAATTATATATCTTTTTTTTCTATTAGATATGCTAGCTATGAAAATATTGATTGCCAGTTAAATTTAGTTTAAAGGATTAGTTTTGATTTTATCCATCCATGTCATAGCTAACAGTGCGGTCAATCAGCACGTTTTACACCGTTTCCACTGACAGGGCCGTCCTACTCACTCACTCCCTTTTCTCTCTTTATTCCCCAGCGCACCTGCAGAGCTTTAATAAATACTGTCAGAGCAGAAAACCTTTCCAATATGGCCGCCTAGCAGGACCAGGGACTCAGAGGAGTCAGAGGTAATCAGTCCACATTCACTCACAGAGAAGAGGTCAGCAACAGAACAGCTCCTTTGGCCTGATGCTAAAAAGGCTTCATCATGCAAATTATGGAATGCAAATATCAAGAGGAAATGGTAATGGAATGCTCTGATTAATGTAAAAGATAATTAATACAATTCTTGTCCTTATTACACTAACCAAAAATCACTGTGTTTCCATGTTAAGACTTATGACCAAGAAAAGGTTTAGAAAGTAATAGATCAGCTTGATATGTAAAATCAATCTCATGTCTTGTTAATATATAAAAACTGTGATGTGTACGTATTTATTTTTCTCTGGGTCAACTGCTAATAAGGTTTGCTGTCAAAATAATGTCTAGAATGGTTGGCTCACACTTAGTTAAACAATCAATTATTGGGCTAAATGCAAGGACAAAGATCTGATCTGAGAAATGTATGTGCCTGTTTTTGCTAAATCAGTATATCCACTGCCACTCAATAATGTTGTTGTTGTTTGTTTGTTTTTTGGTTTTCACGGCACATAAATCACCATTATAATAAAAAGTGTGTACATATAGTCTGTGTGTGTGTATATATGTACATTAACAATATATTGATCTAAATAACTAGGCAGGCATATTGGTCAGTGTGTCCAGTTTAATGGGTTGCATTTGCACTACACTTTAAACATCAGGCTGAGAGGACTACGATTTTGGACACAAGTCTATTAAACATAAAATGGTCTCATAAATCACAGTTAGACAACACATTGCATATAAGCAATCTGTGCAGTCCTGAGGCAACAAACACTATTTCATTAGCAGCTGAAATCTTTCATATGCTAGTAATGGTCTTTTGATAGAAACAAATGGCATGGGATTGAAGACACTGAAGACAAAACAGCAAGATTCCCGTAGCAAATAAAAAGCTGTTTCGCTTTGGTTAGCAATGCTTTATAGGTTAGCTCTTCACTGTTAGATGCAGCGCAATACATTTTGCAATACACAGGCTGAGAAGAAACAATATGGACACGAAAACAGATGGCATAGTGCACAATATGTGTCTCTGCATATGTGTTTACAACATTCACACAAACATGAAGAAATACCTCACTTGAGCTACACTGAACTATAGCTATGACACTTACACACATATGAATGAGATGTTGCATATTTATTTGTAGCAGCAATTAGCAGGGACTCAGAGGAGGGTTAAGGGAGGCACACAGTTACATTGTATTTTTAAGCACAGAGAAAAGGGTGAGAATATATTTAGAATCACTACTCTGTTTTGGGTCAAGTAGCAAGTACTTAAAACATCAAGAGGAAAGGTGCACTTGGGAACATTAAAGGGCCTATATTGTTTTTGTTTTATGTTATAATGCAGACGTGGGCAAACTATGGCCCGGGGACCACACACAGCCCTTTGGGCTTATTAATCCGGCCCACCGAATGTGACCAAATTATATTAAAACATATAAGGGTAAACCTTGTTTAGTTTACCTTTTCAATAAGTTGTTGATCTTTTGGCACTTGATAAAACTGGATGTGAGTTGCTGCTGTTTATTGAATTGAAATTTAATAAATTAATTATTAATTTAATGAATGCATTTGGAAAACAATTTGTACAATAAGCCTTGCATATTCATACTTTGCTACATGTTACAGGCCAACTCACTAATGTTACACATATATATGTATATATATATATATATCCTGGCCCAGACCCATTGTGACCCTGCATATTTTTCCTGTGTTGTTTTCACAAATTATGTCTGTTCTTTCTTGTGAAGGGCTCCACTGTGCAGCTTAGCCCCACTGAAACTGTTTCACTCATTGGTGCAACAGCAGATATTGGACAATGTCAACTGCACAAAAGGGATAATAAATAAATACATGTTTGCGTGTGTGTGTGTGTGTGTGTGTGTGTGTATGTGTATACACACACACATATACAGAAGTAAATGATGTGCAAATATGTATAAGGTATGGAAGCATTTCAAGGCAGTATCTCCCAAATCCTTATAAATACACAAGGACTCTGATCAGCTTAACAAACCGTTGTGTATGGACCGTGAACATGTCATATATGTATATGCTGCCCAAAGCAAATGAGAAAAGAGCAATGTATGTTTTTCTTGTCATGTTGCCAACCATCCTCTCATAACCTCTCCAAAGCCCATGCTATTTAAATCAAAAAGAAACGTGAAGAGATGCAGCTGGAGCCTATAGCAGCACGTATATAAATACCTGCCTTGGATTTTGTTAGTCACAGCAGGGCTATCACTAAGTCAGTGAGTCAGTCTGATCAGCAAGTCAGTGCATAGTTAGAGGACGAAGAGAGACCTATGGTAACACTGGAGGACACTTCTCTGGAACTGAAACCAAAACCATATCTTCAAGCTCTAAGGCCAAACTCACTACTTAAAATATATATTTCTCCATGCATGCATGAATTATTGTTCAGCTAAAGTAGTAATTATAACTGAATACATGTATAGTAGTTTGGCCAAGACTATTCTCAAAATATGGTGTCTGGACTATGAGTAAACCCTTCTCTATAGAATGAACAGAGAGCAGTCCAGTCTGGCTGCTAGGCTACATTTACAGTAGTAGTAATGCAGTAATACTGAAATACTTGGCCTTAGTTTCAGAGTCAGATCATGCGACCCCTCAAATGACAACAGCCTAATATGACAGAGAGGAGACTACGGAAAAACAGAATAGACGTATTTACATATTTATTAAGCATAATCTTAAACTAAAATGAACAATAATATTGTTAATATACCCCATGTATTAGTTGAAAGATTCATCAGAGAACCTTTCTAAACAGAGACATTTGCATTCATCAGCTATGGTTTTCACTAATACTGGATTTAGTTTTTTGTAAAAGGATCCCATATTAAAAAGTTCGATGACTCGAAGTTAATCAAGTACCACTGGAAACCGCAGTCTACTTAACCTTCTCCACATGATGCAAATGAAGTGTCATATAACGAGTGGACAACAGTGAGAAAGCCAACTCTGATTTCCAATTAACATGCAGAAATAATTGGTTTTAGGAACAGAGAGAAGATGAGACTAATATATGAAAACTATGTTTAGACAATCACAGACATCAGTGCAGTATATGTACTTACAGGTCAAACCGAAGGTTCTGCCGCTCTTCAAAGAAGTAGTCCAAAATGAATTTCCGAACAAAGTCTGGATTTAATGTGTTGTCAATCACCTCTGTTCTTCCAAACTATAGACAGGAAACATAAAGAAGGCATCATTACAACTTGGCTAAGTCTCCAATGGAACAAATGTAGTATTGATTTATGTATTTTTTAGTATGAACACCACCACTACACACTGTTGTTTGCCTTTCTTAAACATGCCCATTTTCCCAAGCTCTTCAGCTGGCTTTGGTGAAATAACCATTTGACAGTTTTTTTCCCCGGGAGATGCATTAGTTTGACGTGGTTACAGAGGATTATATTCATCTCTGGACTAATGGACCGGGATCAGCTGAAGCAAAAGTCAATGGGGGTCAGTGAGGTTGCACTTTAGCATTTGCTTGGCCTTATTAATAATGCATGCAGATGACAGACCACTCACCACTGTGGATAACTGCCAATGATAGAGGCAGCACATCTCTTTGGTCATTTACATAGATTAGAATTCATTACCTGTGCTAAACGCCACTTTGAAATATCCACTTAGATAAGAGGCAATGAATAGGGATACCCTCATTCAAGTCTAGTTAATACCTATTGTGGTCAGTGCCAGTTTATTAAATCATACCAGTTGTACTTCAGTTTGCATGGGTGCATTTTGACAGTTGTTTTTGTCACCACAACAAATGAAGTTGTCTTCTATCCTTCGTACCCTTGCTCTATCTATCTCTATTTTTTTTATGCTCGGAGGTAGGAGCTTGGACCTCAGAGTAACGTTTTCTCAGAGTTTCTGTGTTTCAGTGGTCACGTTAGAAAAATACTGACTGTTACATTACACTATATGCAATAACGACTTAACGGTAGCAATAAAAACTAGGAAAGTGCTCAAATCTATCAAAATGCTGGTCAAATTATTAACCCGAACATTGTTACTACTTATGTTACTTTTAAATCAACACTTGAGAATGAATTTTTTGCTTTTGTCATCCCTGTGTTTCCATTAGCATAACGGAGAATAAAAATGTATTTATAACTGCAGAGGTTCAACACTATACAGGAGCAGGTTCACAGAAGCAGGTGGACAGGAGCTAATGACAAATAACACAAATAAGATCAATATTTTAACTGTTGGACTTTACACGCAATACACAGGGCACAGCCATGTTGGATTTTCTAACTTGGAACTAGCTCAGAGTTCTGCAATATTGCTCAAGTTTCCACATAAAAGACTGTGGGGTGTTCCAGTGTAAATTTATACTAAAGTCGGAACTCAGAAAATCCAAACTCCAAGCCTAAATGGAACACAGCACAAGCCTGAGGGTCTATCCCCTCCTCAGAAGTCTCAAAACTGTCTTTGTACATAATACATTTACACTGTTTTCCTTATGTTATGGTCCTTACAAGTGTACATGCATAATACAAAAGTATTACAACAGTTTGCATGTTCATCTGTAAAATTTTATTTTATTTTTTTTTACGTTGCATGCTCTATTCCAATAGATTTTATTAAGATAGATTTATTTGATTATTTAGTTTCTTAGTAACATGGTTTCTGTTTTTGAAGTTGTTTTGGTGGCACCTGATGGATTAAATAGTTCGAACTTACACTTACTTATATAAAAAAAGAAAGATGTGGGTGGATCTCTCTGAATGTGGAATCAAACGTCTTTATGTTTATACTCCTACAATAAGCAGGCCTAGTGAGTTAAGTATTAACACTTTAATACAAGCTTTTTTTTTTTTTTTAGCTTCCTTGGATGTACTGAGCCTATTAAAAATCTAAGCTTGAATTATACTTTAAGCATCTACATTTTGCAGTGAAAATTGTAACTTTTTTGTGATCAAGTATTTTAATGATGTGCAACATGCATTTTTAGCATCACTGACACATACTGTCAGTGCTGTCATACTGATACACTGCCCCCTCCCTCATATGCCCTGTATAGCAATGAGTCATTGTCACTGCACAATGAATATAATGATTAATAGATATAACAATAATACATAGAAAGAAAAAAAAAGATAAGAGGCCATGAATGGGGATATCTGAATACCTCATTCATAAAGCGCCTCCTCCTGCCCACTCCTCGTTTCTATTTCAAAAGTAGGGAACCCCACTTATTTCCACATAGACCATCCAGCACTCACTCAGTTTTTCTTATATAAAGTTTAGCCTTTAAGTATTAAAATCAGGTTTGAAAATGTGACATTGTGACAATACTAGTGCATAATAATCTTTAATAAGCTTTATTTGTAATGCTTATGGACAGTATTATTTATTCTGTGCGCACCGTGCTGACGCTGAACCAAAGCTCCAGTGTGTGGCCTTACACCCGACACTCCAGGTTGCTGTTCCATCTGCTGTAGCACTGATGCTTCTCAAACACATCTCAAGATCCTAGCTTACACTCATTTGTGCGCACACTTTCTCCTGAGCATGAGACATAGCCTCATTATTCCTTAAAGGGCTCATTATAACTGTGGCAAATCCATAAGACACGGTGACCAACATGCCCCACCTTATGTAGTCAAACCCATCATCTGAAAAGGATGTAGTCTTTGTCATGTTAGGAGTGCATACCTCTCTCCACTCTTTGTTGCCCATTCCTTGTGTGTAGAGGACACATACTGTAATAAAAGCAAACAAAAATAGATTAATAATCAAATCTATTTATACAATACTAACACTTTGTAACTGAGCAGGCTTCACTTGAAAAGTTGGACAAAAAGGACAAAAAGAACAAAGGCAGCAGAGTTTGACAAATGATGTATAAAAGCATAATATAAAAACAACATCAAAGAACAGACACGCATATTTTTCTATTTGAGAGCATAAAATCCTAATTTCATGCTTTATGCAATTTTCCAAAACAAAGCAATCCACTAAAAGGCAAATTACAGGAGTCATTTATCATACTTCATTTTAGCAAGCCTTTAATGTTATTTGGAGCAGCAGAAAATGACGATACAAGTGTCTGTGTTCACACCAGCTCTAATATTGAGAGCAAATAACATTGGTAAGTGTGATTTATTTTAAATGTGAGGATACCAGGCTTGGGTTTGTATGAGGATGTGTTTTAATTGGAATAAAAAAATAGACTGTATAATATTGAGTGTAGCAGACATAAAAGTATTTGACACATTTAAGGATTTGGATGATGTTTTGAAAGAACAGCCAGTCTGACAGATATATAAGCCAATCCACAAACAACAAACCCAGTAGAACCGGTCCAATGATGGCTAAGTGTCTAAGTAAACAGTGCTTTAAACAAACTGTATTCAGGGTTCAAAGTTCTCCTTAAAGCGTGAGGATAGATGCAGCTCAGCGAATACTCGACTGAACGATTTGACAAAACGTTTAGACACTTGAGATTTGCACATGACACAGTCCATCTGTCAGCTTTACTATAGTCTGTGTGAAAAGTCAGAGCAACACAACGAGGGTCACTATTGTCAATATTTGTGAAGGATTAACGACTCATTTGCACTGTGGGAAAAAAGTATACAAGAAGTTTATTTCTGAAGGACGCCACAGTGGTATTAATGATCTTGAACCAGCTATTTGTAGTGAGCATGGGAAAACAGTTAGTTTCAACGAACAGAACCTTCCATTTCCTCATTTCTGGTAGACCAAAAACAGAGATGGACGTCAACGCTGGCCAATTTAGCTGTACAAAACTTTATTAGTTGAAGGATTTCAGTTTTGCTCGTGTCTCTCGTGTATTTATCAGAATTTATTGGGTAAACTAAAGCCATGGATGTATGCAAAAGCCAGTACACGTCACTAGCAGCATATATGGTTTTACTAAAGCACTAGTTGAATGCCAAGGGGAGAACGCACATTGGCTTTGTGGAATTACAAAAAAGAACAGTATAGAACAGTATAGAAGCAGAGGATGAGTGGAGGAGAGGGCAGAAGACCGCAGGATGAGGGGAGGAGAAAGCAGAGGATTGGAGATGGAGAGGATTGGAGGAGAGAAGAGCTTGCACCCGGCTGAGGTGTATCTTCCATATGTTCACAAGGTATTCTATAGGTAGCATATAATCAAGACAATTACACTTATTTCAACATAAAAAGAAACTACTACTACAGCATCAACATCAGTTTGTATAATCTTGTAAAAATTAAATAATCTGATGTTAAATTGTTAAAAAAGTACAGAAAAATCTTTTCATCAATAGTTAATACTTCAAACATTTCTGCATAAACTTAATATGTCTATATGCTGGAGCATCAGTTCTCTTCTCTCTGAGGTGTATTTTTAACACAGCAGGTGACACATGTGGATCCTCTGCCCTCTCCACTGCTCTCTCCTCTTCTCTCTCCCCTCTGCTCTCTCCTCTTCTCTTTCCTCTGCTATCTTCTCTGCTCTCTTTCCTCTGCTCTCTCTTCTGCTCTCTCCTCTTCTCTTTCCTCTCCTCTCTTCTCTTTCCTCTCCTCTCTCCCCTCTGAAGCCCTCTCCCAGTCACACTGTTTCAGATCAGGGCCCTGAATGCACCACTCTCAGCATAATCAAAGAGTTGCTCAGCAAAAGGCAGCCTCAACACTGCTCTTTGTCCTGCATCGTCTTCATCACTCACAATGTCTGCTGCTCACTGCCCTCTTCAAGGCAGGCTCCTCTTAGTGCTTTGGGCTTTAGAGGTAATATACAATTCCAGTGAGTTAGTGTGTATTTATACTGTGGACCTGGCCTTCACAATAATTACTATTGTTCAATATATGATAGATGGAACAATATATTTTTGGATTCAATATTTATCGTGTGCATATTTTCATTGAAATAATGGGCATTTTTTTGTTGTTTTTTGCTCTGTTGTGATACAAAAAGATTTGAGCTGTGGAGGGTTGTGTTATTGTGATAGGCCTACTGTTGACTGTCATGTAATGTTTAAGTTTATAAAATTTCCTGAAGGGATGTCAAGATTCTGTCTGTCTTGTCACATTAAATAAACCTTTTCAATCAAAACATTTAATTTTATATAGTGGATCATGCCCTATACTCAAGGGGATTCTCATATTCTAGTCAATATTGTGAATGTCAATAATGAATGTAATGATAAGAATCATGATGCTTTTCACAATAATCATAACACTCAAATGTGACATTGAGGCACCCCTATTTAATATGACTCTAGTCAAACAATTAGAAGAAAAACAACTGAACTATTGTGATATGAATATGAACAGCCCACATGGGCAGCTATAGCCACCTCTTGTTTTTTCTATAGGCAGTGGGTCTCAGCTGGTCCTTACATTAGTCAGATCAGCCTTGAGCCAAACACACACTTAGACAGAGCTGCCCTGGAGAGGTGAGTCACACACTAAGACACAGAGGAGGAAAAAGCCAGTATCTAAAGCACATCTCCATACTCCTCCCAAATGCATTGAAATCCTTGAACTATTTGAAGGGAAATATATAAGATCCATGGTCTCTAAAACCTTATTACTTATGTGATAATATTATGTGTTAAAGGTGCTCTCGTTTTCTGATAGGGAGACTGATTTGCCAGAAAATAGTTGAGTAATATGGTGGACAAATCAGAAAAGTTCCATAGTGCACCTTTAAACATATTTTACAATACAAAGGGCTTCACATTGGTTTGTCTGTCTACTGGCACTTTCTGATTGGATAGGGATAAAAAAAAATGTTTAGTAGAGTAAGCACAAAAAGTCTGCATGCAATGAAAATCAAGGTACTGGTAAAGACATCTACAAGGAAGGAATAATCATTTTAACTAAATTAAAAATATATAAATGATCAGAACATACTATACACACTTTTACATTGTTAAGACTCTGGCATATATTACAGATGAGTATGGAGGGAATTTTTTTTTTTTTTTTTTTTCATTTAATCTGAACACTGCATAAAATATATAATATAATCATGGTCTGTTTAAAAGGCGTGTGTGAAGACGTTTTAACAACTTTTAACCAACATGTTTTTTTTTATATTTGATACTCCCTGTCTCTAAATCACAATTGGAGGTTAGAGTTGTAACGTGAGAGCAGGGACAACATGTTTACACAGCCACCATTACGTCCTCTGTTCCACTGATCTATGGCTACAAAACATTTACACGGAACAAGACGATAACAGAAAGTCAAACAGAGATTGCTGGGTCTTACTTGGGTCAGACTTGGAGAAGGTGTCTCTGTCCAGCAGGTTTCTGTGAAGACAAAAGGACATGTGTGGTTAGTAAAAACAAATGCTTAAAAAAAAAAAGGTGCCTCAAGAATTCATTAAAAAAAAACTAAAACAAAAAACAACGTAGGATGTGTATTCCATAAACAATATAGTATTTTAACAACAAACTACGGTATGTAACTTTACCGTACTGCTTGTTTCCATAGAGATGCTATTGCTTTACCTAGATTGTTCCACAGTACAGTATTGTGAACATAAGTATTTAGTATAGTGTATCTGTCTACATGAAGAAGAGCAGATGGCCAAGTTACAGGTCAGATCTATGGAAAGGTTAAGCAGCTCACACTAACACCTGTAACTGAATTAATGCAATACTGTGGAACATTACATCTAAAATAATGACACCTTAACCAGAAAAGTAATGGATTGTAAATGTTTTTAACACAAAACTGCCACTTTGACTTGGTAAATTGTTATTTGCAAAGAAAAAAAAAAGCTAAGCCTTTTTTAGTTCTTTCTTCTGGTTTGTAATGACTTAAGTGTTAGAGGAAAAGTCTTAGGATGCCTCATTTGGCTTGGCAGACATAATACAGCATAGTATTGCCCTGTTCAATAGGATTTTGTGCAAAGGTAAGGTTTGTATGTAATCTAGAAAGCCACATTTTCTTCTACAAATGTTCTCATTAACAATACAATTTGGATATTTGGAAAATATGATAATGTTTTAAACAAGCAGTTATGACATCTAAGTTCATATTAAGACAGCACTAAATCCTCTTAAAGTACCTGCAAAGAGAGTTGAAAATCATCGCTCTGGGCCAAAAAGTGACATTAGCAATACAAGATATTTCTGAGAGGAGTCGGGTAGGACCTTTTTTTATTACAGGGAATAATGTCAAAAGAGATTATGATGGCAATGGGATATGAAACCAAAATGAGCAATGTGGATAAGAAAATGTGTTTTATGAAAGCAAGTTGCAACTATTAAAACTTATACAATGATATAATACTGTCAATTCTAAACAGAAAAACAGAATAACTGGATTATATTGGGTATTTCTTATGTTGTTTTTGGCATTATAAGACGGTTACAATATATTATATGAGGCTATAAAACACACAAAGCACCAGGCATCTAATGGTGTTTTCCAGTGGGTGTTGAATATTAGGCTATTTTATGTTCATGTTATTCTACACATGAGTAACCTTATTGTCCCTTATTGTCTGCACTCCTCTGCTATAGGATCAACAGGTTCACAAAGTCCTACAGTCAATTTCCAGTCACAATTAATCAATATTAGTGAACACAGTAAAGAGAAAAGCTGCACTATGTCACTTTTGTGGTGAACTGTCTTTCACCTGCTTGTCTCCGTGGAGATATTATTGCTCCACTGTATGAGATTTTACAATATGGCCTTTAACTTATTTCTTCATAGAGACAAGCAAACAGACCAAGTTACAAATCCTGACCCCGCTCACAGTAAGAATTCATTTTTAAAGGCTTGTTTTTAGCATTTCAAATGAATTTGTAATTGAATGAATGGAATTCAAATGCCAGACTGAAATAAGTTTTATAGTGCATGTCTAAAGTATCTAAAAGTCATATCTAAAGTGCATATCTAAACACTAAAATAAACCTCACCAAAGTGTGCAACCAAACACTTAAAGCACATAGTGTGTTGTTATGAATAACATTTTAGTTCTAGTCACTCTAAGACAATATACAGAGATCTTCCTCAGATGAGCAGTTTTTCTCTAATAGCTCTCAGTGCCTCCTGCTTTCTTGCCGTGTTGTTCCTGTTACCTGTTCCTCTTGTGTGAATCCATCACTACACCTCTGTCTCAGCCACACAGATCTGTGAGTGACTGCTAACATGGTACAGTCTTTCAAAGCACTTCAGGAATCCAGCAGCTAGCACCAATAGCACACAATAAAAAGCTAAATATATTATACAAAATACAAAACATTTTTATAAATGTAAATTCATGGATAATATCATGTCAACAAAAATATAGAAAAAATATGTTCTTGTGACACTTTGTGCAGATCAGGTACTCTCACCTATTAATATACACATGGATTTATAATTCTAAAAGGGTCACAAGTGTCTTTGTGCTCCTCACGAGCATGGATAAAAATACAAAGCAGGTATATTTACTCTATGAATGCTATTCAAATTAATTAAAAACAATTTGGTACTTTCAGACCCCCTCTTTCTTTTCTCTTTCTGTCGTTCTCACTCTTTCTCTACCCCTCTGTCTGATCTCTCTCTGTCTCCAATGCTCTCTTTCTCTCTCCCTTTCCTCTCTACTTGTTTCTAAGTGTGCATGTGTGTGTACAGAAACAGGTTGAGGATTTCCACTTCACAGACTTAAGTGAATGAGTCATATAGACTTCACCCCCAAGCTTGAGCTAAAAGCCACTATTTAAGTCACAGGAGCCCACCCCATAAACTCAAATAACAGAGTTTATTTTTAGGGTTACTATATTACTTAAAGTATTTAGATCAGATGCAATAAAAGATTCACTTCATTGCCACACAAACTTCATGATGACTGCTTGGTTTGTAACAGCCAAAAAATAGTTAGTAAAAGTTATTATAGTTCCCTAGACCTAAGGGTTGGAGCGATAGTAATCAGAAGCTACATCCAGATGCAGCCTCCACCTGTGCTTTTATTTCCCACTGAATTGTACTGTTCACTGAGCAGAGAGAGAACACACAGTTTCAATCCACTGGCCCTTTCTGGAATGGTAAAATGCTGTTGGCCCTATCTCGCAATGGTAAACGGCTGAACTATTAATTGTCATCATCAATCATCTAGGGTCAGCCAATACTCCATCAGTAAATGCATGCGGTTTGGAGCAGAGACTTTAAAGGAAGATGTTTTATTTTTTATAGCCTTGTTTTGTTCAGAAAATTAATATTAAAAAATGCTTAGAATGTCTAATTAATTAATACAGTGGTCTGGATTAATCACAAAATTTAAATTCCAAGTGCATTACGAGGGCAAAGATTAATTCTGTCCACTGTCACATGGAGTGGTAAATTATTCTGTTGTCATTTGGCAGGAGAAGTGTCTAGCTCAAGGACACAATGGCAGTTTGGGTGCTAGCGTGTCAATTCATGGTTTCAGTTTCCCGTTTCCTGGTGACATTTTGAGCATTTTTGACAATTTAAAGATAGTATATTTGTTTTGAATTGCTATGAAAACTGCGCTAAAATAAAATAAACCGCTTTGTCATTATTGATTCTACAAATGACTTTCCTCAAAAATAAAACCACTAAGAGTCTTTTAGTACTTGCAGAGCACATCGGGCTAGTCACAAACAGACCACTTCATTAGCGCCTTTGCCCTAAATGACTTCATCGCTCATTCATCTGAGGATTACCTGAAGCCAACGTCAAACAATCCAATTCATAGCACATCAAAAATAAGTCATTTACCGTTCCTCGCCATCTGTAATCCACAATACTCAGAAATGTTCAAACGCAAATGATTCAAGGTAAAGAGGAATCCAAGAAATATGTGGTGTCTGCATGACGAGGAGGTGCTGCTGCAAAGACTCCAACTGAAAGCATTTCTTCAGCTTTTATGTGACAGATTCACAGCAACTGAATCCAATTTGAATGTGTCAAATGTACTGCTGTACTGGGTTTTAACTTCTTAGTAAGTGATAAATGATCACAAATACAAATACATAGATTAGAATTTAACATTTTGTAAAACATGGGTCCAATGATTCCTTTTCGAAACTGAACACATTCTCCACTTTTCGCCTAGCAAGCAACTTATTGAGGGATAACTCTTTATTTTCCATAATTTGTCTCATTTACAATAGATGTAAAAATACTGGTGGAGCAATTTTTATGTAAAATCGATATTAGTAAAATACAGAATTCATTCAACTCACCAAGAATTGCTGTCTGGAATACATTCACACTCTAATATTATGTTATGTTTGTGACCCTAATTCATAAATAAGACCCATAAATGATGTAATAACCGTCCACGCTCCCTGATGACCAAGGACACCATGTGACGGAAGATGAGAAAACTTGATCATGCATTGTGATGAGGGATCAGCAGTGAGTCTCCCTACTGTTCTGTCCATGTGCTGGGGTCCAACGGCTGGACTATAGAGGTGCACGAAACACATAGCAATCTCTACAATGTACATAGTGTATTTGTTTAAACTGTGTGGCTCTTACTATAATAATTCTGCTAAATCAATATGTTGACCTCACACAGAAAAGTAATACAATTAAGCAGGTAGAATCTTTACACATTGCAATCACTGACAATACTTTTTCAACAGAAATAATTTATTACAGCACTCCAATAAACCAAGGATAAACAAAGCACAGTTGACTTAGAAAAGAAATTTTGAAATTGAATGTACGCACTCTTCGGGGACAAGGGCAAGGCACACTGAGAGAAAAGAGGAACGCTGAACAAGTTGAAATGTGCCAATAAAGTACAATATTGTACAATGACATGCTCGAGCACTATTAGCATGCACATAGTTTGAAATTAGATTAAATTGTAGTCATGTTTCAAAGGCTTATAGCTCATGTTTCAGCTTCCTGTTATACGGTGCCATTTTGAGTACCATTCAAAAGATATAATGTTTTTGAATTGTTAATTGCTAGGGTACATTTTATCATTCTGGAACCCAACTGTGCGGAGATAGTTCTACCATTAGAAATAACAAAGCATCAAGCACAGCAATCAAAGTGTACTCGCATCACAAATAACATCAAGTAAGGTCAACTCAGCCTCATCAAATCCTGGTTCTCTAAACTGACTAGCCCAGTTTGTACCATCACTACCACCATCACAGTGAAGGACAGCTGGTGAAACTGACAGAGTAGATTTATGGTTTTATCAGCACATCCTCAGTCCTTCCCCAGAGTCTCATCTGTCTCTAATATAACCTACAGCTGTCCATCACCACAAGAGGAGAAGAAAACTGACACAAAACAGTCAGAAGAGGCTTCTGCTAAAAGACAGTTTTGATGGTCAAAGCATGGGATAGTTTGTAAAATAGTGCTAGATAGTATACTCCAGAGGGATGGTCCACTGTGACTGGTCATTCAAAGTTTAAGAATATGGAAATGATAAGGTAAAGATCAGTGTTTATGGTTATAGTTAGCAGCATGGTTAAAGGAGTACTGTGTCATTTTTCTGGTTGTGGGTGTTGCAACTGCTTTTTATTGCTCACAAAAGCATTTATTATTGCTTGAGTGGGACTCCTCTCCACAGACCTGTCACCTGTGGCAACAAGTGCTTCCAGAGTCAACCACTAACCTTCTTAACAAGAGTGGTGTGAAAAGTATGTTTTCATGTTATATTAGGGAAGTTGTTCAGTTGTGAATTAAGGTAAGCTAGTCTAGACTGTTTGCTGCATAGGGAAATTGATCCCCAGCATTTTATCCATCTTTTGATTGTAATTGGATGACAAATTGAGAGGTAGGGGAAAACATTTAAGACAATATCCATCATAGAAAGGTTCTGAATACCAGATATCCAAGGTTATATCTCTCTGAAAGTCAGAGCCTTTACTGTGAAATTATTGTATTTGAGACCTCACTTCGGACAAATCACAGCTTTCCCCATCCCCCTTACATCCTGGCCAAACCTTGCAGAAATGTGTCCCTAAATTGTCCCTCTAGTGTTTCCATCCAAAGAGGTTGTGAGGCAGAAAGTGCAGCAGTGAGTGTTTGCTGTGCTCTATAATTATGTGAAATGCCTTCGATGTCGGGTCGGGGGGTTATCAGCCCACTCCTCCCACAGTGGCCCACCTCTGCGCGTCTGCTCAATCAGGTTCGCCTCACAATAATGTCCAACAAGGAGGACAGTTACCATGGAAACTGCCTAGAGCCAATCACAGGCCACTTGAGTGAGTTGACTGACAGGCATTGGTTTTGTATAAAGTGGAAACCATGTATGTTGTGGTATTTCAAGTGCTTTTCTCCATACCTCGGGACCCCTTCATCGATTGACAAACCTTTTTCCAATGCTATAAATAAATAAATATATATATAAATAAACAATTTCTTATTTTCAGATCATAAACTTTTTCTCTGTTTTAAAGTCAGGGGCCGGAGGGGGTCTGGTTCGGGAAGGATGAAGTGTGAGTTTGACAGGTGGAACGGTGCAGCGTCTGTAGTGATATAGTCAATGTATTGGACTGTTATGGTAAAAAAAAGGAGCCGAGTCGAAAGGCAAAGCTCTCGATTTACCGGTCAATCAGGCCCTAGCTTTCAGGGGGGCCTAAGCTGAATTTGTCTCTGGGGCCCACACAGTGGACGTATCCTCACTCAGCTGCTGGTGATTCACATTTGACGACATTATGACTTTGCCCTCATCAACTTGACCACCTTGTATTTGTATTTATATGACAAACATCAGACTGAAAACATCCGAAAAGTCACAACTACCACAGTCACAAGAACAGTAAACAAAGATATAAGGGGATAGGATTTTTGAAATTCTAGTCAAGTGTCTGGTGAATTTAAATGCGTTCCAGTTGGTGACAGTGGGCTAACATTTACATTATAAAGGGTCCTTGCATGTGTGTAAACACATAGCTGCAATCACCTCTGCCCGGCTCAAAAACAAATGTAGCAGCAGCAGACATTTGCTACTATATATATATAAAACTAATATAATTGTTTGAGAGGGATATTTAGGCTGCTGTAAACACAAAAGCCCTGTTTCCAATAAAACTTGATATATTATATTATTTTCAATATAAATGTATGGGCCTTGGGGCCCTAAGCAGCTGCTTAGTCTGTTTATAGGCTGGGTCAGCCCTGCAGTCAATCTAAGTTCTTACCCTAACCTATGGTCATGAGCTTTGCGTAAAGAACTAGCGGAAGACCTCCCTGGGGAGGTCTTCCAGGAATGTTCCACTGGGAGGAGACCCCAGGGAAGACCAGAACACGCTGGAGGGACTATATCTCTCGGCCGGCCTGGAAACACCTTGAGGAGATGGTGGAAGTGTCTGGGATGAGGGAAGTCTAGGAGTCCCTGTTTGATATTCTAAGCAAATCTTTCAATATTAATTATCACCATTATTCAGTAATAATAATGGTATTCTGATAAAGCACTGATTGTAATAATTTTTAAATTTCTGTCGACACATTATGCACTAGCACAATGATTCTTCATCAAACCACCATCAAAGTTGCACATTTAAAATGTATTATTCTATTCCCTCTTCAATCCTCTTCTCTTTTATAAGAATCACCATATCTGTAATGGCTTCTGTAACAGTCTGTCTGCTACATTTTCTTAGGACACCCAATACTTCCTCATCTGTGTTACAGAAATAAATTGCTTTTTGGGTCTCAAGAGGAATGGATATATGAAAGTTATACAGTATCTAAAAGTACAGGATTGAAAATGTTATAAGGCAATTATAGGCAACTTGTATTGAGTAGTTGCCTATAAGTAGTAGTAACAAATGTCATTTAAAGTGTGAGTAAGAAATAGTGTTTATTCTGGTTGTTTCGGTTCTTCGTGTCCCCATATGAGAGAGGTACTTGTTCTTGTTATAATAAAGAAAGCTATAGTGTAGATCTACAGACATGCCTGCAGTAGTGAAGAAGTTTTGACTAACCTTTATGGCAAAACCCAACCACTAGTTTCACTGTGTCCATCAGAAACCTCCACCCCAAGATGAAAAAAGCCTTCAGTGCATCCGAAAGCAAATAAATCCTCACTCAAAACTTGGGTTGTCAAAAGTATTAAAAATCAATATTGAACTAGATACTAATTCTAGTATCTAGTATCTTAAAAAAGTCACAAAGCAGAAATGAACATTTCCCGAAGAGCCTTAGAATGATCTTGAGCTGAATCAGAACATGTATACAAACACATACACTAGTATAGGCCCATGGGCCACTATGGAAATACTACCTGGACAATTGAGGGACCACAATCGATTAAAGGGGAAGGTTGTGAGTGAGAGAGCGAGCTAACTGAAGATTTGGTACTTTTTGGTATATGTAAAAAGGCGGATTAAACTCATGATTCACACATTTAATCTGTAAGATTTCCTTGTCCTCACGTCCTCCTTTACCTCTCCTTCCCCAGTTCCCTGTATGCCCCCGTCTATCTGTCTGCCATCACTGTATCTGAATTTGACCGTGACCTGGTTAGACACTGCAGCAGTTCACTGAACTAGATACAGTCATTCATATAAGCACGTGCACATGGAGTAAAGGTGGACTCCGATATAAAAGCACTTCAGTGGATTCCCTGTTCAGCCAGTTCACATACATGTTATTGAGACACATATAAATAGTAACAATATTTTTATTTTGTAATGGCTAAGAGAGGGGTACACTGGAACATTTGCAATTTTTTTAAAAGTACACCATCGAGTACACCACCGAATGTCCGTCATCTGTTTGTCTCCACGAAGATGTAGCTTTACTTGAAAAGTTCCACAATATTAAACTTGCATGTTTTTAAAGGTGTGTTTTAGCAATAAAAACACCTATAATTGAAAAAAAAATGTAAGCGATAATGATATGGCATGAAACATTCAAGCAATAACAATTAATTCAAAGAAGCTCATGGTGCACGCTTAAACAGAAAAATTACATAGCGCATCTTTAAATGGCATACCCCCCCCATAATTTACGACTTATTTTTTACATTGATGGTACCACGCACAGTCGCGGCTGGTGGCACCTGTAGCATGCTGCTCAATGATCTGGAGTGCGTCTGAGCATGCCCAGTGGATTCCTCTCGCGCCACATCTCCCAGAATACCCTGCTCTGTTGCTAAGCACATGCATCTATCCACACAAACACAAATTGGTCAGGAGTCATGCAGTGAACACAACAAGAGCATGAAAGGCCAGAAGTATGCAGCAGTGTTCAGAAATGTGAGCGCTACCTACTAACAATAACTATTATGAATATCTTATAGATTTGAACTGTGGAAGAAAATGAGGCATAATAGGTTCCTGGAACGTGATAAAAAAAAAAAAAAGTCTCCGGGTTGCCCTTGACATCCCAGAGACTATGAATAATTGTATAGAGTTCATACACTGAGAAAATGGTCTAGAAGAGTTGATCAAACTGCAAACACAAGTTCGACTTTTTGAATTTTTTTCTTTCTGTGTCCAACATGTTTAAGTCTTACGATGCATCTTTTGATCAGGATGAGAAAACATGACTTTATTATGATTTCTGGTGAAGCTCCTCCCTTAGGAATTCCGCTCCCCATTTTTGGAGGGAAAATTCAAATGTACATAGGGCATAGGATAGTTACAGGAGCGTCTGCAGTGTGGATGGATCCAGGAGGACTGTGAGGGGTTGGGGTTAAACTGAGGGCTGTGAGCTTCCCAGTGAGCTTAACCACTTGTTTGTACAGGGTGGCAGCACGAGGATTTTGTAAAAGATGTTATTGAATGTCCATTGAGGTGAGGATTCTTTGCACATTTTCTCTATTGTTCACTGTGATTCTGTCCTGGTTCATTATTATATTGCTTGAATAAAATGTAATGTTAAATATGTACAATATGAAGATAATCATATGGTGATCATGTCTCATTCCTATGTCCACAGGCAGAGACAAGAGATTCTTCACTGGACTAAGTCTTTACACTGTCCAGCTCCAAACAGGCTGTTTTTCATTGCACCAGTGCTCTCTCTGTGTTTGATTCATTTAAGACAATACAGGACTATAGACAACTAATAAGTGTTTTTGTGTACTTATTTTACTTTAAAGCCTTTTAAGGACATTTGATGTTGAAATTATGTAGATAGAATTAAACAATAACAAAAACAATGCTAATTTAAATGGGTAATAAAAGGTTAATTTTCATGATTAGGTAACATAAGATGAATGTGTGCATTTGACATGATTCAAGCACACTTTATCGGCATGAAAAAGTTATATTTATGCTGTGAAAAGAATATACAAAAAGTATGCATTTCAGTTTCAAGCCTAAACATCACTTTTTTTGCACGTAACCACTGTCCGTATTAGTTTTTCTTCTTTTTCTTTCAGTGTATTAGGCGAGTTCAATGCATTAGAAATATTGATTTTCTATGTTGGCCATTGAATCGAAAGTGAAGGCTGTATACAGGTTACATGAAGTGAACACTGAAGCAATTGCATTCAAAGCAAACTTCGACATGTAACATAAAATAACATAAATAACAATAAAAATATGTCCATTCAATTCATATTAATTTCTGTTTATGGTATAGGGTTGTGTTTGGCTTTAAGTATTTTCCTACAGCAACTACAGGGTTTCTCAGAATATTACATCCTGAAAAATGGTTGTGTTAATACAGTACTGTATATTTATCATGTACTATGGGCAATGTCAGTGCACTAAAGGCGCTAACTCTGCCAAGCTCTGAGTGACAGGAGGCAGCACAGAGCTGAAGGACAAAACATTGCTTTGGAATAGGTTGCATTTACAACATTATAGAATTTGATCATTTTAGGAGAGGGGTCATTATTCACTGATTGTTGCCATGAATTCAGAATGGTCAAACCTTATATCTTAATTGTGCTGCTTTAAGTCCTTTCATCTGACAGCAATCACTAAATCCAGTATCAAAAGATTATATTGAACAATATAATGCAAACTGATAAATAGGCCAACATTAAACCTTTCCAGAACACATTCAGGGTCTTGATTTATATAGAACATTATTCTATCACTACCATGCATTAGAATAATGTCACCAGGTGGTCGTGAAATAATTTCCTAATTCATTTGTGAAGAAGATGTTAAACTTGACGATGTTGACCTGCCCTCTGTGCACAGTTTAGAATCGTGTGATGTGTTGTGAACTCAGTGTCTTTAGTCCAGGCTTCCTTGTTTAGAGGAGGAAGAGCGATAACCACTCAGAGACACTGCACAGCCCTTTTGCAACAAACATAAAAACGCCAAGTTACAACATAGATATGTAAATATAGAAAATGTATTGTGTGTGGAAATTTGCATAACCTATGTAACATTAAAACTATACAATGATAAATTATTACATTGACTAATCAGAAAGAAAAATACTACAGACTTGTTTGATTATATGTTAAGTGCTGATGTTTTGAACAGTCATGACATTTTCTGTCATGTCGAGCTGTCTCATTATTTGTCTGTGTCCCCCTCGGTCACACTTCTGTTACTCTCTACAGTAAGGGTCAGAAACAGAACCACTCACGTCCCCTGTCCACTCATCATAGCATGAGGCCAGACTTCCAAATCAGACCAATATATGCAAGGAGAAGATGTCTTTAATCTTGACTGACTGTCCATTTTGTGTCAAGTCAGAAACATAGCTTAGATAGACAGATTATCAAAACATAGATAATACTGTAAATGTCGATTCGAAGGTATGCAACACTGGACACTTATCATTTTACACATAAAAATATATATTCATGGTTCAGCAGTGGTACATGCTCTTTTAATTATAGGCAATCTACTAAACTTTATTTGTATGTAAGTTTTCTGATCGAGGTCCTGGATGTTATTGTTAGGCCTAGATGTTCAACAGTATGGCATTAAACTTGTCCATCTCTATAGACAAGCACGTGACGCCACCAAGCAAACTTACAAATCAGATCTGTGGAGGGCCGATAACACAGCACACAGGTAGTGGACCTTCAACAGAAAAGTTAAAAGTGCACCTTTAAAATTGCATGCTTATATTTATATTGATGTTTATATTTTATTGGATGGCAATAATCCATAATCTACCCAATTTTCCTTCCCTCTCTCTCTTCAGCACCAGAGCATTCAAAGCTTGTATTTTCTCTGTTCTGCTTTGAGAGGACTGTCCTAATTCTTGTTGACAGGAGCGGCAAGAGCCAAGAGACCATCCCAGTCTTGACACGCACACACACATGAGCTACTATCTCACAATCTGTCCATCTACACACATACAACACAAAGGCATTCAGGCACACATCCGCTGGAGTGGCATTTTACCTTAATAGCCTTTGTCAGCGCTCTCAGTACAGTTTAGTGCACTGTCCCTGTTTCCTGAACCAACACAGGACCGTGACTTCTTGATACTGACAAGCCCCAACATCTGTTTTACACACAGGCAAAAGTCAAACGCAGATTTGGGATGCTTAATACAGCTTCAGTCTGTTGCAATGTCACCCATTTGAGTTGGAACAGCATTTATATTAAGATGAAATGCACCAACTAATACAAGCTGAATACAAGCTCTCAAGCACAGTGACTTCTCTTGACTTGTCCTGGTCCACGTTTTCAGATTGTTGCCTTTATTTTTTGCTATATACTAAACTATATGTCAGAAAAAATATCAATTTGCTTTTTCTTCTGCCAAGCATTGCAATTACAATTATATTTGCAATTTATGTTTTAATTATAGAATTCTGTTAACATTTTCAGTGCATCCAGAAGAACTGACAAAAATATTGATGTATGAATTGACAAATGAATACAAGAATCACATTTCAGAACATGTTTGTACAGGGTTAGACATTTTTATGCAGAGGAGACGATATTTTGTTGTTTGCGGAGGAGTGTTTGGTACTTAAAAAATCACAACCCTTGCAATTTGCTAATTACTTCCATTCAAATCGTGATCTTGATTTGATTACGATTAATCTTGCAGCCCTACTATATATAATTTGATCTTGCTTTTAAAGTTACCTCTGTTTGGTTTACATAAAGCCCAGTTGTCCATTGCTAGACCTGGTGATTCATCAAACTATGAAGTAATGCTTAGTGCAAAATGTTGACAGAATTGAAAGCACTCCTGACTGATAATGCTTGACACACGTTTGATGAGAAACATGACTTTGCATTATTTAGCCCCATTTATCTATAAAGTTATGTTTTTCATTGTTTTTCACCACTTATGTTTTTGTTGAAACAGCTGCAGTTTAGGTCAAATGTAGCTGGGTACAGTCTGTGTTGTCTGATTGTGTGAATGTATTTGTTGTGTAGCAGGCTGCTTGTGTTGGCGGCCAGTTAGTGGTGGGGTCTGCACATGTCTGTCTGCATGAACAAGTGACGATTGATGAGATGTGAGAGTGAGCCTCAGCCTGAGCTACAGTGAGAGAGCATCCAAACTAAAGCCACAGGAGAACATCACAGTATTCATTTAAAGCTATTTCTCCTGGTATTTAGTGATAAACCGTAACACATTAAGATCATTATAGTACATAGTATAGTTTGTTCATTTTAAACTATTATATTTCTCTAAATCAATCAAAATACATCTCTGAGTAAGTTAATGATGAGGGAAAACCATTCTAACATAAAAGCTCATAATAGTTGATTATAGAGGATCATTAACTGACGGCTTGTGGTGTTAAGTTTAAACAATACGCCAAAACTAGTTTAGCACAACTACCATCCATTTTCTTCCGCTTATCCGGGGCCAGGTGCGGGGACAGCAGTCTAAGCAGGGACTCCCAGATTTCCCTCACCCCAGACACATCTTCCAGGTCCTCCGGTGAGAGACATAGTCCCTCCAATGTGTCCTGGGTCTTCCCCGGGGACTGCTCCCGTGTGACCGAGCTCCTCACCCCATCTCTAAGGGAGCACACAGCCACCCTGCAGAGGAAACCCACTTCAGCCGCTTGTATCAGCGATCTTGTCCTTTCGGTCATTACCCAAAGCTCATGACCATAGGTGAGGGTAGGGGCGTAGATTGACCGGTAAATCGAGAGCTTTGCCTTTCGGCTCAGCTCCTGCAGCGTACAGCGTGGCACAACTACATTACATGCAACTACAGATCTCATTGTAAGGAACTATTGGAGAATTCATAGCCAGAAAACGTAACACAATGATGTTTTTTGCTAGAGGGCTGGTGGAAACATATCTATAGTTGGAAACCTTGGTAATGCAAACTAATATTGTACATTAATTTATATTTACTATAAACATTTTTAGCTAAAACGTAGCCGGCATGTCAAGTTTTGTTTATCTATTTCAGTGAAGGCTTCAGATCTTTGCTCTAGCTGAATTCATTATGTCTTATCAACAACATATTAGCTGTAAACTGCCTTGCACACGCTTCAACTGAAACCCACATCACAGACAGATATCCAAACCTCATCCCTTTGAGCCTTTTATCAGAGTTTAGTGAGTATTCAGTGCATTTGGGAGTAAACAAGGAGACACGCGACAGGCTCAGAAGTGCCGACCCGGGCCATGGGGTTAGACATCAGACAGAAAGAAAGATAGAGAGACAGAGCCAACCACAGTCCCTGGAGGTATTCAGGCATGCCCCAGCAATATGTGACCAGGATGGAGATGACTTGATTAGGCCACCCTCCCCCCTCTCTCCCCTCCAAATAGGCCTGTGACACTGTGATTTACTGCATGTCGAGTAATCTGACTTGTCAAAAAGTCTCAATCAGTGCGATCCTCCGACAATCTGCCACCTCAATCTGTTCTCATGTACGGCCAAAACAACAAAACGAGGCAATTTCCATTCACATATCTTCACATCTCCAAATGTCACCGAACCGCAGAGGGGCCGGCAGGTTCTATGATGTTTTTGATTTGTTCTATTATTGCTCAGGAATGTAATATGAGTAAAAAATAAAATGTCATTGCGCCAAACGTGGGTTTGCATTTAGGGTGTGTCTGTCGTCGTTCGAAATGCCACTGGTGTGTTGATGGATGAGAGGAACAACGCCGGACAGACGCGGGATAGGTTATGTCCTCCACGTCATATGTTCTGTCACGGTAGAAAGAAAGTCTATTCCCCCGAAGGAAAGGAAAAATGGGTGGAAATATGCAGCGTTGCAGAGGCAGTGACGAGGGCCGTGTCTTCTCATTAAAGCAGCATAATTATAATCTAAATGTTTGTCGCCGCAAGTTCTCGCCAAGTGAAGGGTCATGGCGTGTGAATCTAATAAGATATCAGTAGAGTTATAATCAAATTCTCACAAGCTCTTTGGAGAAATTTGCCAGATTAGCTAGTCATGACAACAGGTAAAGCTGCAAATCCTTCTCATACTGATGTTGTTCAAGATACCTCATCATCATCGTCTCTCTAGGGCTGTGTAATTATCAAATTAATAATCATGATTTTAATATTACTCTATTCAATTACAAAAAAAATTGCAAAAAGTTCAACCTTCTGTTCAGACTCTGTGCACTTACTCTGACCTTCAAAACCTGGAGCACAGCCATGTTTCTAATCTACACAAAACATTACTTAAAAATATATTTGATACACGTTCATTTTAACAGTAATAAGTAATAAGCCAAATAATCGTGACTATAATTCTTTACTCATTGCCTCCATCGCCCTTGTCACTAGTTCTCAGATGTTAAGTGCTTTGAGTGCAATGGAATATTAAGTCAACCAATCACACTTGACTGAAAACTAAAGGAAACATACGCTAGGTAATCTATCTATGGCTTATTGTTCATTTAATACACATATAACATACTTATTTTTCAGTCTGCTGATGAGCAATGTGCAAAGGACTAAACATTGACATTACCATTGAATAAATAAAATAATGCTTCTAGCCATGGAAAAGAAAGAAGGCATGATATAATAAAATGTTCTGTCAGCCTGTGTAGGTTGTGGACATAAAACAAAACGCTCTTCACCTGACATGACAGATGGAGTCGACTATAACTGGACTTGAAAAACCATCCAAGAAATCATAAAATATTCAGTTACTAAACCCAAAAGGGCATTGCCTGCTTTTTTGGTCAAATGGCATTCATAATTACAACTTAATGTGTCTGCCATCTCGCCATCTTAATTCACAACAGCGGTGGAAAATGCTGATGAATCATGTTTATTAAAATATTACCATATTGTTGCATTGGAGGAGACTTTATTCATTTTTATTTGCTCCAATAAACCACTTGTCCAGAGTCATCAAGCATGCAGATATTAGACAAGTTGATTAAAGCCATAATATAACTGTTGCAAACACGTTTTTTTTTTTTTTAGAATGTAAATGTAGAGAACGCATCACTATTATAAAATGCTAATTCAACTTTGGTAATTGGTCACATTTTTATATAGTGCTTTCCACCTTCAAAGCACTCAAAGTGCTTTACATCAAGGACCCACTCACCCATTCACACACGCATTCATACACCAGTGTACACAGACACTTGGGGTGAGGTGGGTTAAGTGTCTTGCCCAAGGATACAATGACAGCATTCATCTGTGAGAGCTGGAATCGCACCGCTAACCCATGGGTCAGTGGATATAACCGCTCAACCAGTGATACTGAGAGGGGATTCGAACCGCCAAACTTCAGATCAGTGCGCTACAGCTCCAGATGAAATTTCCCTCTGTAATTTTGTTGACTGCTGTTCAGATCCTATATAAGCTCTTTGGACATTCTGCACACTATCAATTTATTACCAAACATTTGATATATTTTTAAATCCCTGGAAGTAGTCTACCATAGAAAAAAACACAATAATCCGCCTCATATTTCTACATTCTATTCTGTATAATGGCCCGCTATACAGGAATAAAATTAGCTGTCATCAGAAAGCTGTGCCAATGGCACTTTGAATATATTCCAATTAGATGTCCATTACTGGGAAAATTGCTTGTATGTCGCTACATACGCATCTTTACCTGGGGCATATTTTAGCTGCAGGGACATTGTGTTGCCAGAGCCCCTCTATAGCGTCTGTACTTGGATAGCTGAGTTTTCAGATTTATGGCGTTTTCTTCGACTTGGCAGCACTAGGCTTATTGTTAAGTGCTGCAGATGAATGTCTGGCATCCCACTATTCTGTAAGTGTGATCATTCAAGCTTAAGGAGCCAAGAGGTTTTTGGCTGTGCTGGTCTATTATTAACAAAGCCTTAGTGAACGTCTACACTTTCACATGGACATTTTTAGATTTTAGGAAACTGAAGAAACCAACTAATCAAAGTCTCAAATAGCACTGAAGGATTGTACAATACAACAGCTGGGCAAAAATCCACAGTATTTTGGGAAAATTTGCGGTTGAAAATATATAAAATGTGTGATGATATGGAACAGAAGGACATTTTATGTAGTCAATAAAAACAGCCCCCATACTTAAGTACAGTGGTCACTGCACCTTCACAAAGATTATCTATGTTCTGGTTATGGCCCCTTAAAGCTGGGGTACCATTTTTGTGTGTTCTGCATAAAGTATAATGTAAAAGCATCACTTTGTGACAAAACCAGACTGCAGCATGTTGTCTGCACCTAATAATAATGTATTTTATCAATCGCAAACCCAGAAATAAGAGCAGTAAGTAATTCTTACTTTTGCACTTTGGCAGCCTGCCCCTGTTTCACTTTGCTGTAAAAAAAAAAAAAGCTGTCCTAAAGCTGTGTATGCACCTAAATATTAATGCATGTGAATATGGACAATGTGCTAAAGGGTCTGTGAGAGCAAAGCCAAACCTGCACTTCAGTGGGAATATATATATGTGTGTGTTTGTGTGTGTGTGTGTATATATATATATATATATATATATATATATATATATATATATATATATATATATATATATATATATATATATATATATATATATATATATATATATATATATATATATATATATATGTATATGTTTGTATGTATATAAATATGTTTTCCAAAGGTTTGAAACGGTTTGTGCTTGATCTCTTGGCTCCAATATTGAAGTATGTATTTGCAGGTGAACAATCGAGAAAGCTTCTTTCATCAGCAAGACAAATTGTGAAGATTAACTAAAGCAAATCCCTGTAGACTCTTAAATCAGTGGACCTTCATACCTGTCGGGGGAGAATTAAACAGTTTAGGAACCAAGGCCATTCCACATAATATCTAGAACCCAAACTTGATGAATTGCTAATTCCATACAATATGCAATAATACAGAGATTCGTGGTTGGTTAAAGGGGGATGTCAGGCTATCACCCATAGGAGAAACATGTTCATTTGTATGGGCAGATTGTTCATTATTGAGCATTTGTTATCATTTGAAATGCCCTCACTGCTGCCCCCTCACCTCCCCAGAGCTCAAGCCATAATGGACATCTATTACACCCGCCCTTATTACTGCTGCATGTCTCCATGGCACTACTGTATGTAGCCCTTGACCTTTGAGCAGCATCTCGCTCTCTGCTCAGATCTTTATCAATCCATTTTCTCTGTGCTGGCTAACAGTGTGATGTATAGGCTTTACAGCAATTACCCTGGCACAGAAGAAGACAAGTGCATTTAGCCACAGTGTTGACTTATGTAGAGAGCACCCCGCAGTTCAGGAATAAGAGGCGCAAGAAGGTCGATAGTAATTTCCTCTGAGTGCATAAATCTTTACTGAAATGACTCAAAAAAGCATTACAGAGTACACTCACAAGTCAAAACACGGGGGAATAGTAGACAATGCTGACTGTAAGTGGCAGTTTCCTCAATATAGTTTTGTCGTGCTAATTGCATGTACCGAGGCGCCGCTGCCATCCCAAAATCATTGGTGCATCCCGCTGTGTCGAGCCTTGTGTAAACAGACAGAAAAGTTACTTGTGTCAATCCCAATCACTTTGTGCTTTTAGGTAGACATTGAACATTGCACAGCCAGACTCAGAGCAGTTTGTTTAAAGTAACAACATGGAGGCTTCAATATGTTAAACTCTCTCCAAAAGGTCATTGCGGTGTACACGACAAAGGTATGAAAACAAACAAACATATATACAATTGTGATGTCTCGTTTAACAATAATTTTAACATTAAATTTGATATTGCAACTAGGGCTAGACAATATGATGATAAAAATCAAATCTCATTCCTGTGACAATCTGCTATTTTTGGTCATATTGTTGAGTGATTCACTTCGCTCCAAAGCTGTGAATGACAGATGGATTTAACCAATCATAGTGAAGGGAGAACTTTGAAAAAAAGTCTTTATCTATTCAAGACAACTGAAAAAAATTAAAGTGTACATGAATCATAATAAAATCGAAATTCTGATCTGAAGTCTGTTTAAGCATTTCTTCCACAGGCCACGACAATGACAAGAGAATTTCAGGATGTTCAAAACTAAATCAATGGTGAAAAAAAACAAAAAAACAGTATAGGTCCTGTGACTTTTGAGGATTGATGCCTCTTATCTCCTTGAAAAAAGGCTTAACACAACAAACACTCCAAACAGACAGAAACAAGTCGGGAAATGTCTAATCCTTTCTGAGTCTCCAATTTTCAAAGGAAAGATAAGAAGGAATTAATTCATAATCATGGAAATAGCCAGGAGGATAAATAATGTTTGAAATGTCAAGCTACGCATTGGCATTAGCTTAACGGCTCAAACGCTGTCAGCATGATTGAAAAGGTGTTTATTTGTCCACGGTTTTGTATATTCAGTGTCGTTTTTCTTGTAAGTGTAGCTTTCAAGGTGAGACACATAAGGGGATAGGCTTGCTTTTACTTTACTATTTTACTCCTAATTTGATAATCCAATGAAGACAAGTTTAAAGTCAATTTGATATGTAGTTGAGAAAATATTGTATTCTAGGTTTAGGAATCTCACAGACTTATTAAATTTACTTATTTGGATCTGGGATAATGCACAAAAACATCTCACAAAATGAAAATATGTCATGTTAACCTGATAGAACCTGGACTAAAATGTGTAGCAGACCTGATTCAAGTTGTACACATTATCAATCTGGGATCGTGATTGAGAGGAAGCAGAAAGTTCCGACAAATAAACTTTTAAACCCAGTTGAAAGAAAAGCACACATCTTTCCTGCCCACAAATAGTCTATATCTCTGCTAATATGGGCCGAAGTAAATGTTTGTTTTGGTTTGTTTGGGAGCTTCAGGTTTGGCTTCTGCCCAAACCACAAGGCTCCTCTGTGATGGGCCCAACAGCGGGAGTCAGACGAGATGGATTATAATGAGTTCAACAAAATCCTTGCCCATATTAAAAATCCATATCTTTAGCTGCTACACTTGCAGCGTCTTAAAGAGGGGGTATTAAGCCATATTGATTTTTTGAGCTTTCTACGATGTTATTCATTTTTCCCCTCATCAGAAGCATGCTTGACGAGGTTTTAGAAGTCATCCATGCATGTTTCAGTAATTTAGCGATCTCTACCGCGCCCTATACGAACCCTCCTTATGGTTAGCTGTACGATTCCGTCCAATGCTCAGCCCACACGACAATCCTCCATAAATAAACAAAAGAATGATACAAAACTGTACACGACAAACCTGATGTGGAGGAGTTTCATTAGCAGGACGCATGCTGAATGTGTTGTGATAGCACTCTGAAGTGGGAGTGACTTAGCACTGAGAGCAAAGTATTGGCAGACGAAAGTGAAACTCATAAAACATGTTAATACGTCATTTCAGCTGGATATAGCATTTGCGAAACAATAAAAAGGTAACATGGTGATCTGAATATGCCATGTGTTAGCTGTGTGTTAGTAAAAGTAAAACACCCTCTCTTTAAGAACATTTTCTTCATAGGTCCTTGTCAAGGCACATGTGTTTCTCCTCAAAACAAAAGGATGAACTTTGCACTGCTGATAATGTTGATTGTCACGATTAGGGTAAAATCATTGTTGTTGAGTCGATATCACCTTTTTTTCCCCAGACCTCTTTGATTAAAGCTATATATGGTCGATCTTTTATCAGCACCTTAAGAGAACTACCTTGACCATAGAGGAGATTTATAGATGCACTTTGTTACTATGTCCACACACCAAATAGAGATAGTTACCCAGCATGATAGGTAGTGTAGTCTTGTGCACAATCCAGTCTAATGGGTTATTCACAGTCTATATTATACTATATTGAAGGCAGGCAGTTAGTATCGACAACAGTATCGCAACAGGATCAGTGGAAAGATATAGCTCTTTATTGCACTTCTGTAGTTACCCATGATAGTAAGGAAAAAAAACAACAACTTTAAATTCTGTTGCTCGTTTATAGACCGTTAACTGAATTGCTGCACAGCTCTGGTGCAGATAACTGTGTATTTTCACAGATTTGGCATAAGTCGGATGTTTTATATTTATATTTTTAAAAGACATTCATCAGACCAAAATTTGCTAAAATCATCACAGCCATCAAAATACACACTCTCCAAAAAATGATACGAATGATAGCTTCACAGATACCACTCTAGTACAACACCCTGACGATAAGGAGCGTTTCGGCAGAGATAAGAGTTATTGCATATGGCCTATTGCTTGTATTTACCGTAAGGACAAGGCAGACAGTTATAAAATCATATTTGTCATTAGCTTTCCCGTTAACAGGGTCAGACTTCAGCCAGGATTTTTGTCTGCCATCCTGCTTTATGGACAAGATATTTCAAAAAGAGATTGAGCTTCTCTCTTTTAACAATCTTGAAAAATATTATTATTATTTTTATATTTTTTTTATTAAAAGATTCACAGCCAATCCTCTGTCAGTAAATGCATGTGGTCTGAAGCAGAGTCCAGACTTTGAAGGAAGAAAGAGGAGACTAGACATTGTGTGTGAGTGCTAAAACAAGTAAAATAGACCAAATATTTCTCCAAACTTCTACAGAACACTGGAAGACACAAAGCTATCCCTCACAGCTCGCATCTGTCTATTACACCTGCAAGCAACAATGAAGGGTTTTGTCCTGTTGTTTGGTCATGGCTGCATTTACCTGAAACATGACACCACATGGATTCTAGGCTTAGATTATAGCCAAGAACTTTTTTTTTCTTATCAATTAACAGGACTCATAATAACATAGACTATTTGAAGTATAATGTAGTTACAGGTCCTATCTTTAACCTTGAAATCAATTTTAATGAGCAAATAAACCAACCATATAACTGTAAAAGACCCTTGAGGGATATTAAACTCTATAATGATTCTCTCTGTAGTATGTAAAGGGAATTATGACTGAAACTAAACCCTGCGGTTTATTTTATTTTATATCAATAGAAAGAAGAAAAACATTGCCAGGAGATATGGAAGCCACCAAACAAATCTTACAGTACATTACATACAGTAATTGGATTTAAAATAAAATCAAGAGCATCTAAATTGTTCAGTAGATGTTACTGTAGAAAAACAAAAACAACTCTACTGAGTGTGCCTGCCTCCCAAAGCAAATACCTGTGCATACTGATGAGGCTGCACATACTGTCAGCTGTGACAAAAAGAGAAGGCTCTCAGTGTATGTGTGTGAATGCATGTTTGTGTGTATGTGTGTGTCTGAGTCCACACCATACATAGCCTCTCTTTTTTGTCACTTTAGCCTTTTCCATCATATTCAGAAGAAAGCAGAACACTTCAGGCAAAACTGTTAACCCTAGGCCATTGTGCTTAGTAGCCTTTGCTGTTATGTGCCGAGGGAAACGCACAGAAATTTTGAAGTACAATATATTGCTGAAGAAAATATAAAGCCCAGAAAGTTCAATATTCATTAGTATAGTATATTGGAGGGGTTTTGGTGGGATAATGTTGGGGTTTTTTTCATAAATAAAAGTTGAGTTTTAGATCTTTTTCAAACAATATTAAATGAGTTAATATGATTGAAAACTACACTTATTGCCTCATTCCAGAAGTTGCCGTTTGTGCCACAATCATCTTTGCAGTTGTATTATTTTATATGGAGCTACAGATCTTGACACCAAAAAAAAAGACTACAGAGCCGTTTTAAAGCCTGTCAGAGAATCGGTGCATTGTTGACTTGTTGATGCATGCATAGAACATTCTACACAAACCAATCTACTTTATATGAGATTTTACCAGCAAAACTTTTCCCAATATCTCAATTGAAATGAATGGGATTCCCACTAACGGTAGCCAGAAGTACCACCACAAAGAAAGCGTGGTTTAGTGGCATTTGGAGGCAAAAATGGACAGGTCAATAAGCAAGTATTCAATTTTGGAAATCTATGGATCCGGAAAAGAAATCTGCCCAGGGCCCTCACAAATCTGTTAGACATTATTAAACCTGGAACTACTCCAAATGACTTCAGGGGGCTATTAGTTCTGGGGTAGATTGGAACAGATGCGGTCGCTGCCAGTCTGAGAATCAACACTGCAAAGAACTCATACTACATACACAGATGGGTAAAGTTTTTTGCTTGGGGACAATACAGTAAAATTAACTGGGGGGAAAAGGATTTCAAACTGACAAACATCCCATTACATATTATGATATATAGCCAAGCCACTGTTATCCCAAATTTGATGTCCTTAACTCAAATATAATCAAAATTTTGGCTTTTCTCTGCAAAATGAACAAATGCACCATCGTTTAATTTGTTTAAATGGGGGGTATTATGCAAAAACTATTTTTTCAGCTTTTTACGAAAGTAAAAGTCGAAGTTAAATCCGCCAACTGGACAAAATGTTGTAGGAGTGAAGACGTTTTGCTTCTCATCCAAGCTGCTTCTTCATTTCTGGTCAGATCACTGATGGACACTGCCTTATATCTAACTGAAGGGAGGGGCTACCTACACTGAAACTGTAAACAGCTTTTGTCTCCAGTTTCAGTCTTAATGGCCCCCATTTAACCTTTAATGGCCCTATGGGCTGACCCTATTGTTCTCTTTTGTTCTTTTTGGGCCATTAAAGGTTAAATGGGGGCCATTAAGACTGAAACTGGAGACAATAGCTATTTACAGTTTCAGTGTAGGTAGCCCCTCCCTTCAGTTAGATATAAGGCAGTGTCCACCAGCATTCTGACCAGAACTGAAGAAGTGGCTTGGATGAGCAGCGAAATGTCTTCACTCCTACAAAGTTTTGTCCAGTTCACAGATTTAACTTCAGCTTTTACTCTGGATCAGACCTGGACGACTGAGGGATTACACAAACAGCTTTTTAATTTATAACATTGTTTCCTCATCAAAAACATGTCTGAAAAGGTTTTAGCTGTCATCCATGCATGTTTCAGTATTTTAGCAATCTCTCTATCCCTATTCGACCTCTCCTTATGATTAGCTGTAAGATTCTGTGCAATGCTCAGCCCACAAGCCTATGCCATCCATGCTCCGACACGACAATTCTCCATAAATACACAAAAACATGACACAAAACTATACACAATAACTGGACAAACCAGATGCAATCTGCAGTAGCTAATTTGTGTGATGCATGTTAATTGTGTTGTGATAGTGCTCTGAAGGGGCTTAGCGTAGGGAGCAGAAGGAGGGAGCTCCAGAGTGTCAAAAATGAAAGTCAAACTTAAACATGTTAATAGCTTGTTTTTTGCGAAGATAGCATTTTCATAACAATAAGAGATAAATTGTGATCTAAAAACAGGCGTGGAATACAACATATACTACCTGTTAACTTTTTGGCTTTAGTCATATATTACAATGGCCAACAAAGCTACATACTCTATGTACAGTCTAAAAAAGTAGTGACGCAAACACCATTTTATTTTATTGAGTTTTTCTCTCACTACAGTTGAAATATATACACCTTCTCGCTAAGTTTGTGAACTCATACGTCAGAGATGCTTCCCCACGCACCTTATTTCCTTATATATAGTTGCTCGAGTGTAAAAACAGGTACAAGGTGGTGAGCTGTTTGGACCGCTCGAAGCTTATAATGGAATATTTGGACTGGGGGGCCTTTCAGAGAGGGGGCCGTAGGGAATAAGGCGTAGGCGGTACAGCCTTAGTGCATCTTGGTCATTTATTTTGTATGACGTCTCAGCATGAGAAATAGCTGTATAAATCTGTCTATTTCCTTGAAGGGCTTTTCACATGTATCTGTGCGTACATGTGTGAACACTAGAAGCATGTGTGCGGTGGTATAACAAAGTGGCCTTGCTGGAGGTGTATCGATTTAGTTCGACACCCCACATTCTTCATTGATTAGTCTGGATGGCATGTCTCTGGTGTCGCTGAGCTCAAGTCAAGAGCTTAAACTTCTTCTCCCATAGCCTCAGAGTATTACAAGAATTAGCAGGAGAGGCTTGGCAAAAGAATGTGTCAATATTTCTGTGGCACTTATGTCACCAGCAACTATGCAACAGTTACCCGAGAGAGAGCTTTTTGCACTGAGAGGATCTGCGCACCTCCACACATGAAGCAGGCGACAACCCTTTCAGTAAGTTAGTCACTGAATTAAAGAGATTTAGTGAGTAATATAAGATAGAAATTTTGCAAAATTACCTGTTGTATGCTTTTGCAAAAACAGGTGAAAACAGAAAAAAACAGAGGTGCATTCTTAGACAGAGAAAGCTATTTGCAACTATGAATGCTAAATCTTGTTTTTTGGAAGATTTATTATTTATTTTTTTCATATATATGCACACTAGGGATGGACAATATGCCAAGAATGTAGATCTAGGCAAGGCAAGGCATTGTGTACAAATTCGTACAGAAAGTAATTCAAAGTGCTTTACAGAATAAGAAATAAATTAAAATCACAATAAAACAAATCAAAACATTGATAAATAATCGCAAATAAAAATCAGAAAATTAACATTAAAAGAGAAGAGTGCAACATAAAACCTTTCAGTTGTATGCACAGCTAAACAGAACTGTTTTGAGCCTGGATTTAAACATTGTCAAAGTAGAGGCCTGTCTCACATCTTCAGGGAGACTGTTCCAGGTTTTAGCTGCATAAAACTGAAACGCTGATTCCCCATGTTTAGTCTTGACTCTGGGCACCAGCAGGAAGCTGGTCCCTGAAGTCCTCAGAGTGAGATGGTTCATATGGCAATGTACTTTGGACCTAGGCCATGGAGAGACTTGTACACAAGCAGAGCTGCTGTAATGTCTATGACATGTAATTTCTTCTCTGAGCTACAGGAGCCAGTGCAGAGACCTGAGCACAGGACTTATGAGCTCGTACTTCCTAGTTCTAGTCAGGACCCAGCAGTAGCGTACTGCAGCTGTCTTAACACCCATTTGGAGAGGCCAGCGAGCAAGCGGTTACAGTAGTCAAACCTACTGGAGACAAATGCATCAGTAAACCTTTGATTTTTGCTGCAGATGTTACTGATTTGATGTGGCTGTTAAAGTTCAAGTCTGAGTCCATTATTACTCCTAAATATCTTGCCTGATTTGAAGGTTTTAAAGAAAGAGAGATTGGAGTTGACTACTGACACATTTTCTTTGTTTCTGTGGGCCAAAGACTATGACTTCAGTGTTGTCTGAGTTTAGCTGGAGAATGTTGTTTTGCATCCACACAGTGATCTTTTGGGTGCAGTAGCATCCATTTGTTCTATAATCACCTTCTCCCAGTGAGACATAGATCTTAGTGTCATCTGCATAGTTCTAGTAAGACACATTATTGCTGCATATTAACAATGTAGACATTGAACAACAGGGGTCCCATGATTGACCCCTGTGGCACTCCACAGGTCAGGTACTCCATGTCTTCTAGATACGGCTGGATCCAGTGCTAGACATGCCCACCCAGTCCTCTAGCCTCAAAGACAGCACTCATATCTAGCAGGTTAAAAACTCCAGACTTTGCCTGGATAAGTCTTCAGGTGGATGTCATTTGTCACCTTGATAAGAGCAGTCTCAGTACTGTGGTGGGGTCTACAACCTGACTGCAAAACATCAAATGAGTTGTTCATTTGGAGAAAGTAAATAAGCTGTTGGTAAACAACTTTTTCAAGGATTTTGACTAAAAACTGCAGATTTGAGATCGGTCGGTAATTGTTTAGTATTGTGGTATCAAGACCGCTCTTCTTTAGGAGAGGCTTGATAAACCACAGTTCTCAAAGCTCTTGGGAATGTTCCAGATTGAAGTGACATGTTAAATATGCAGGCGAATGGTCGTAGCAAACTGTTGAGCACAGACTTTCCAAATCCCATGGGTAACAGACTGGTGATGATCTCTTGGACAGTTTTGTCAGTTACAGGTGCAAAGTGAGTCAGCTCTAAGTGTCAAGGTGGCTGCAGGGGTGTTATTTGTGTTCTGCAATTGATGGCATTTTTAATGCCCTGAACCTTGTCATTAAAGCATACTGCAAACTCATTGCACTTAGATGTGGAAATTACTTCTAACGGCAGTGGTCTAAAGTCTTTATCATAATGGCTGAAGTAAATCACTGACTAAAGCCATCTGCTTCTTCTGAAGAGTTCATACATCACTGTGATTTGTTAAATGCACATGTCAGTCACAGTGATGGTGGCTGACCAATAAGAGAAATGGATGTGTGTAAGTTTGTTTGAGCTTAGATTTACATTAGACAGAAATGCTACAAATCAACATATCATCTGGGGCTCATTACCAAATCTCCCTGTCATATCACTCATTTTGAAAGAACATACACATATCAAAGCAGTGCTATTCCCATGGTAAAAACTATGTGTCCCCATCTGAACTATATAGAGATTACTGTTGTACATTGATCTACAAAATCCACAAGTCATCTCAATACCCTAGTCATATTTTTTTTCAACTAAAAATGCACAATAGCTCTAAAAAGTTTGGTAAACTCTATAGGCCATAATATAATTTGGTCTATAGGCATATATTGGCATTGCATTGCAATCAGCCACTCACACTAACAGGGTTCCTCAGCAGGACTGAATGCAGAGATTCCAAACAAACCAGTTTTTCAGACACATATCCAGCCATGTCATGATGACAATTTTTGAACTGATATATATTGCTTAAGAAGATATAAATGATAAACAATAATACTGAAACAAATTTATGTCACTGACACAAAACCCAAGAGCAGATTTATAAAATAAAAACTGCAAAGAAAAAGTAAGCACGATAAATATTGACCCCCAAAATATATTGTTTAATCTTTCATCTGTTGAAGTCAATATAGTAATTACCATGACAGGCCTACACAAAACCTATTTTCATGAATATTTTCATGAATATACAACACTGTCCAGCACCTCCCTGAGCGCATATATATATATATATATATATATATATATATATATATATATATATATATATATATATATATATATATATATATATATATATATAAAGCCATAAATAAAATGCATAATAAACCAAATTCCTATCTTGCAGTGTAATGTTTGTGCACTGTATTTTCCTATTGCCTCTGCATCTTTAAACCTATTATTGAGCTATTGTCAAGATTCAACAGCACTAAACTGTTGTGGCATAAGGGCTTTCATTCATTGGTCCTTGGAGCCGGTGTGTCTTTGGTGGTATTTCTCACCACCCCACTCACACTCAGGGAGAAAACGCTAAAACAGTAGTCTCCATGGAGATGGGCGTGAGTTGCCCATTATGTCCATTCAAAATAACACAAAACAAATGGTATAAGTCTCAACTGGAGAGGGCCAGGCAGTAACCATGGAGTGTGAGGTGGGAGAGGACAACGGCATGAGTCAGACAGAATGTAATAACATGCATTGGCCATTATGTTCAGGGTAAACAAGGGAAGACATCTAAGCAAGTGCTTAAAAAAATGATATGCGCAAGGTACCACACTCAAACCATACTGCCATATAACACCAGAAGCCCAAAATATACTACAACTACTTTTCTTTAGTAGTTTGTCCCAACAATATTTTCATTCCTCCGTTGGTTATCATGTTTATGTCTCTATTTTGTCACACCCTTAAGAAGATTTTTTCCCTTGAAAGCACAGTATCTAATTTTTACCATCTTAAACACATAACAAACAAAAGTAGTTCTTTATAAACGGTTTGCCATGGTCCAAAGTTACTTCACCTATGCATTCCGAGCATCATAATTATTCAACGCGATGAGTTTATAAGTGCTTTTCACAATTTTCAGAGGCTAGAATGGAGTTTTGCCGTCACTGTAACTCAAATAACAACTAGTGTGATAACTGCACTCTTCCTGAATGTCTGACAATTAAGTGCTTATAATTAGATGTAGACAGTACAAAGCAAACTTATTTTCACCTCAAACGCTGGTTGTACAATATATCTAAACTGAGACAAGACAAATTTTGTTCAAACAGGCTACATGGAAAAAAACTGGTACAGGTCCTTTAATAAACAGCCACCTGGTCTATTGTGTAGTAGTGGTTTGCCTTTAATGTTTATACTTTTACTTTATTTAATCATGACTTAAGTGTGATACAAACGCCAGTGGTAAATGATTCACTGATGGCACTACTTCCTAGAAATGACAATCATGAGAATGGAATGTCAATGTCAAACACTCCCGTAGTGGCCTGCATCTTATTTTGTCTCATGCATATTTTCACATTATATTATTACAACATATAATGGACTTATTCATATGTTATAAATGTTTGTTTGTTTGTTTTTTACATGTGTGATAAGCTTGAGTAAGTTTTTAATACTTAAACATAGCCATGTGTTCAAAATTCTAGTTCCATTCACAGCAAATTGCAGTCATCCACATGCCCCAAAAACAAAGACCACCAGCACAGGAGTGTATTATTGGAATACAAGGCAAGTCTATAGGTCAATATCCAATGAATCGTACTCTATTATCTGTTCACTGTCAGTAAATCCGATAAAGCGTTATTCAAAATGTCTTTTCATGTTTCAGCACATGAGTGACAGCACAGTGAGGTATGACCTATTTGAAACAATGCAGGTGACACATTTAGAGATTCTCAAAAGACGTCTTCTCAAAACACAAGGCAGAGAATTAAAATCACATATAAAAGCTGGCAATATGAGCAGAACACATTGACGTTATTTTGCACAGGATATACCCGTCCCCAAATGGCAGAGAAAGCCCCTATTCAAACGGCTTAAGTACACACCAGGACCTTCCCCTCGCTCTGCCTGTCAGCTCTTATCACATCACACCGCGCGCACACAAGCGTCAACATGTTCATCCTTTTCATAGTGCAATGCTCAGTTCGTTTTTGTAACAGAAAATCCAACTCATTCGAACAATTTATGGCCCCACGCACGCAAAACACAATTTGTTCACGTGCAAGCTTAATCTCCACATGTGCGCAAATGCAATATTGACAAGTTTACATGTCATTGCCAAAACATGATGAGTCTGTGTTGCAGCTACGACACAAGACACAAGTTTTCAGGGCGAGTTCGAATCTAACTTCACCTGACGTAAATACCGACAGTAGGCAGTGCGCAACTTATCGAATACCAAAGTTTTCACGTGCAAAATAGACTACTGTTTGACTAAAACTGTGGCAACAACAAAAAATGAACTATGTCTAGACAGCGGAGCCAACATAACGCAACAGTGTTCTTTTTGAATAGAAAATTTGCCTACATTCTTGTGCGTAAAAGCTTAAAATGGTACGGTTGGCATTTCTACTCTTGGCACACCCTACTTAATAACAACCTGAATAAGCAATAGGCTGGAATGCACCTGGGAGTAAACAGACTACAAGACAAAAGTTTGGACATACTTAAAGCACATTATAGCCAGATCTACTTCTCCTCGCGCAGCTCTCAAACAAAACTAGGTTAAACAGAGGCATTCCCTTACCTGCAGGACACCGTGATTTCAACTTTGGTGGCGGGGATAGAAGCGTTGAGCGGGTCGAAGTCGCCTATCGACGCCATGCTTAGAAAACTGTTGTTCATCCTGTCAAAAGTGTGTGTTTTTCCTGTTTCCCTCGGCGTATTGGTCCGGCCCCCGTATCTAGCGACGGAAGAAGGAAAAGCGTAGCGTTGCCCGTGCGCATATGTGGAGCAAAGGTGCAAAGTGAGCGCGCGGCAGGCAGGCGGAGGGTTGGATGTGATATCACCGCTCTTTCTCTCCGCGTGCGCTTCTCTCTCCCTCTCCCTCTCTTTCTCTCTTTGGCGTTATTCCTCGTCTTTTCAGTCCCCTTGTGTTTCCTCTCCTTTTCTATACACGCCTTTTCTCCCATATCCTTCCCTTGCCCAATTCATAACGCCTCAGCTGACTTCTCTCCAAGGCTAATTCGTCAGATTCACTATTTCCTGCAATACAAATAAGGACAATACAATCATGGTTTTATGCAGAAATTTACACAGAAGATGTCAATAAATGTCCTTGGCACATGAGTTACATTTAAAGGTGCACTGTGTAACTTTTCTGGTGGAGATCAGCCACCTGCTTCTCTTCATGGACATGTCATGTTTTGACTGGAATATTACACAGAACGGTTTAAAAGTAATCATAATGGAGACGAGCACGTGATGCCATTAGGTCAAGTTACAGGTCGGGTCTATGGAGAGGCGGTCCTGCTCACAATAAGAATGCATGTTTATCAAAGTTTTTCAAGGTTTTAAAAACTGCAATTTATTGAATGCAAGTTTTCCACCATTCCGTGGAACATTTGGCAAAGCAATAACATCCCCATGAGACTAGCAGGTAGTGGACCATCCACAAAAAAGTGACATAGTGCAACTTTAAAATAACTTTATATGAATTGTTCCCATTACAATGCATTTTTTGGTTTAATTTGGCTGATCACATCGTACCCTCTTTATTTCTAACTGCACGTTTGGTAATTTATTGCATCCTTTTGTTTCTTTCTCGTGTCCTCTGTCCAGAGTTGTGCGGTTTGTCCTTACCCTTCGGCTGTGATAAATTTGGAAAGAGAGTGAACCTGAAAATCCCTCTACTCAGTGATAACTAGCTTCCATTATCTAAAAGGTGGCATTGGTCATAAAATGGAGCAGCACAAGATCACCACCCCAAGTGCTCTATGTAACCTTTGTGGTTGGGGGTCCGCACCTGCTTGTCTCCATGGAGATGTCATTGTTTTGCCTGGGATGCACCACTGTATGGCATTCAGCTTGCATTTATTGAAACCCTATAACCTGTTGACCTATAACTGGACCTGGTGATGTAATCCTCTTGTTTCCATGGAAATAGATACGGTACATTAATGCAATACTGTAGAACATTAAGAGGTAATAGAAGAAGTAGTACCATCTTTCTAAAGACAAGCATGTATGTGATCAGAAAAGCTACATATACTGCACCTTAAAATCATTTTTGTATACAAACAGGACTTAAAAGATTACATTCTCCAGAAGAAAATAAAAATAAAAAAAAACTTGTAGGAGGGGTTTAGGTCAAATATTTGCTTTGGGCATGGACTGACCCACCTCCCCCAACTCTTAGTAACAACTTTGGCACTATAAACTCCAGGTGTGAGAAATGGTGGGCTTTGGCACTGTGACTGTGAAAAAAAAAAAAAAACATATCAAAGTGACTCGTTCTGACCTTAAGCTTTCGGACCCCCGTGGCTGCAACACATTTTCCACAAACAGCAACCTGAGTGGACTGCATTATGCTGCTTCAACAGACATTTATAGCCCCAAAATAGGATGAAAAAAACTGTACAGTGCTTTTATGTGTTGTTCCCATGTCCCTGTGCACTACTGTTCAGTGAGGATAAGCATCTGCGTTTAATTAAAAAGAGGACTTCGATGCTGCAGGAGAATATGAGGACAAAGAGATGAATGTGAAAGGGTTGAACAGAAGGCATTGTGTGGAGAAATAAGCATGTTTCTCACAGTAGGATATAATACAAGAGCTACCTGGGTTGGACAATGTAGTGTAAATGTAGTGATCAGATCAGAATAAATAATGAGATTTATATGACAGTGGCCGACAGTGAGACGTCATATCAATATTGTTGTATGTTATTAACAGGATCATGCCAAGGGACAATTTGTCATGAAACTCCTCAGCTGTATCCAAACACAGTCCAAACAACTCTATTTCATTGATTTATTGGCCATATTTTTCTGTAATTAATAAATAAGATAAGATAAGAGAGAATGTTTATTTGTCCGACAGTTGGGAAACTCGATTGTTGCAGCACGCAGTTCAACAGCTGGAGAATAGAAATTTACTATCAAAAATAAAGATTTATAAATATTAAAAATAGACTTAAATCTAACACAACACTGTGCAAAGAGTAAAAATTAAGGCTACAGCATTTTATTGTCCAATAAGTGACTATGACAATGGTTATTTACATTACAACATATGGGAAGAACACATTTCTTAGTATTATTCAATAAATAATATTATTATCACATCATTTGACCACGAACCATATTAGAGCCTAAACCAATACTGGACCTGACCATGAGGGTAGAAAGGTTGCACAAGGGGGGGTGGTCTTCCACTAATGAGGGTTGTCTAGAGGCACATGCAAGGAAGGGAATAACCAACACAGCATTATGTCTGTTTTCATTTACACAACTAAAACTTTACTATGCGTTTCCTAACTGACCTTTATGTCTCAAAATATCTTGCAGCCATGGTAACTTGCTTGTTTTTATGATACTAAAATGTCAAACACGATACTAAGGAAATGACTTAATGCACAATACTGATTTTGACACACTGGATTGTAATTTTCAGCACAAAATAATAGTTCTTTCTTTATAGTATGTCCATGATAAGGTGGGTATAAGGAGGTATTTTAATTTTATGTTAGAGTGCCTCACAACTCTTGTTATTATTATTATTATTATTATTATTATTATTATTATTATTATTATTATTATTATTATTATTATTATTATTATTTATTTTATTTTATTTTATTTTATTTTTATTTTTTTATACTTTTCTTGTTACCACATGGTCAAGTTCACTCTAAAAAATCTAATGTTAATGTGACTTTTTGTTCAAATCAATATCTAGTTTAAATTCTAGGTTTAGTGTTGGTTTGCATCTGATTTTCTATACTTTTGACACCTTCTCAGTATCTGCCTGTTGGCTTATGGTACAGTACAAGCATTATGTTTAGCTGGCCACTTCATGAGATCCTAACATGACGCATCTCTGTATTACTAAGTGTGTTTGCAGCTCCAATGCCCGGCTAAATATAACCCAAGACTTAGCTAACACACACAAAACACAAATGCCTTTACCACCATCCCACGCTGACACATTGTGGCATGGGGGGACTGGCCACTACACCACTTCTGGACCAATAAAACGCCTTCATTCTGGTCACATTGTTAAGGCAGAGCAATGAGATCATAAATGTCAGCAAATGAAGAGGAATTATCATGAAGACAGTCTAGAAGTGAGTAAACATCTCATCACATAGGCAGCACTGGGTTAAAATGGCACCATAAACCAAAGTAGAAACAACCCAGGTCTGTGCTAATAGTCATTAATCATAATCCATTGCCCGGAGGCCAACGTGAATAAAACATGAGGCCATTTGTCACGGTTAAATTGCTGGATAATTACTACAGCTGTACTCAACTGATGGATATCTGCAGCCATTCAGTGAAAGTTATGGAATAAATACAATCAAGGAATCTAAGTGTTTTTGTTTTGTTTATTTTTTCATATACTTGTGGTTTAGCTGAGGTAAGACACACCTACTTTAATGATTTCACACCACAATGGAGATATAAAGCAATGTTATGTGTGAGCGTTAACAGTGTAAACTAACAATTACCTCACTATTTGCACAACAGTCAGTAAGATCAGCTCCTTAACCATGACTGCTTTTGAGAAAATTGTGTTTATATTTTGTGCAACGGTGATACGAGTTTTAACAAGTAAAGTGATGCATTTTTAGAAACAAATTAACTACTTCTATTTTATAAAGTCTGTTGATGCTACAAGAGGTTAAATCATCTCAAACTTTTTCAAACTTTTTAAACCACAAAGATAGAAACGTAGCTTTCTCATCAGGTCATACTGGGTGAGTCAAAAAGTTTACATTACTTTTTAAGTCCTGTTAAATATTTACTATATTCTGAATCAGAATATCTATAATATGATGATCTGAGTAATTGCTTTTCACAGGCTATAATCAACAAACAAGATGATTGTGTTGGAGCAGTACAGACATCAAATTTACATTGAAAAATAATTTAATAACACAAAGGAGTAACTGTAACATCCATGATTAAATTAGAACAAATTAGCCACTGTGTTGGCACTTAAAATTTAGATTTGTTGCAATTAGCATAAATTAAAGGCTGAAATTTTAATCTATCCATCTATTGTACTCGGTGAACTGAAGTGCAAGGCTCTTAACAATTATCACTTCTATTATAACTATTGTCCAGAGTGCACGGCTCCCAGCCATTAAATCTCATTAAAGACCATGTTCCACGACTCTGACCACATAGTGCACAATAGCGCCCCCTGTGTCACATGTGTTACACTGCAGAGGGACCAGAACAATAGTCTTAATTGTGTGCCTGCTTCTGTCACTGCATCTCTCAATGTGCACCCGTCCATGATCGTGTTCTTATATTCATCCCTCTAAATGCAGCTAGAGAAAGCATACAATACTCTGCCATATCAGTATGAGCACTCACAGGTGAAGAATGTGGGTGGCATAAATTAAGAAACAATGAAGTTGTGAGGTGTCAGATCACAGGTTCAAAGTGTGCCAAGCTTCCTACAAAACAAGCAGAACATAGGTTTAGTCTTGCCTGTGATTCAGAATACACACTTCTTCAATACTTTACTGTGACTGACAGGTGGATTAGCCAATGAGGGACACACATGGTCCGTCTGTATCAAAACAAATATGGCTGCAAGGAAGGGAAAAAATATCACAGGGGATTGAAAAACTTTGTTGATTTCTGCAGAATCAATGAGCGAAGCACTAAATTCTGTTAATATGAAGTGAGAGAAGAATGAGCTGCTTCGTTTCATATGTGTCACTGAAAAAAAATAAACTAATTGCAAGAAGTAACAGAGGGCATAAGAACCAGACTGATACCCCTCTATATAAAAAAACAGAGAAAGTTTAGTCCTGAGCTTGTTTAGTTTTAGTTCAGGCCTCGTACAAGCTTTGATTTGATGTGCAAGTGTGAAGGCAACAAATTTATTTTTTAAAACCCTGGATGGTTTAAGGGGAAAAATGCCAGAATAGCATCACCAGTTTAATATGTTCTGTAAATCAAATGTTTTAAAAGAACACTGTAGCCCAGAGGCAGTACAGCCAAAACCCATTATAAAGTATGATGCTGGTCTTCACTGGACGTGTGAGCAGTTATAGCATTAAACCTTCACAGCTTCTCATGGTGGTCATATGTCCAAGGAAACAACCGATAGAAAAATAAATGTCTTGCCTTTTGAGATTTAAATGACTGAGAAAATAATGATATGTGAAAATGCCATAGATATTCTGAAGTAGAGCAAATACACATGATTTTCTGCTGCTATTAACTTTCCAATTTGCCCAGATAAGTGGCAAAACGTGACAACCCGCCATATTCCCATATGATCCTCTTTCATACCATTTCAGAATGACCCTCAACAGTAAGGCGCGTTCTAATTTGCTTTTAGCAGCTTGTAAAATGCTCTTCTCCTCTCAGTCAGTTTATGTGGATAATTGCGGCGCTGAGAGGGGACTGGGTGATGTCTGTAGCCGCATTATCAGAGCGCGCCACGGCCTCACGGCTCATCAGCTCTTCTCCGATCGCTGTGGTGGTTCTGGTATTTTTAGATGGAGGATTCATTCAGTGGTTGAATATTGACCCTGTCTTCTCCAGGGCCTCATTGGCTCCCAGATAAAGGTCTCTAACAATCAACACTTGCTATCTCTTCAACTTTTTGTTTCTTTTCAACAGGGCACACTATTAAGAGGTGTCTTTTCTGTAACTTTGAATAACAACAATGCACCTTGTAAATGTCCATAATTCAGTGTCAGACGTGTGATTACAAGGTGGGGTATTACTCATTAACCAAAAGTTAAACCAAATACTTACCCTGGAGATAATAAACCTAAAGCTGCCGTTCTTTGAGCCTCTCCGAGCATCTTATCTTCCATGATTTTTGGGGAGAACATTACATAGAGACTGAATTTCCTTAACCAAACTTTGATCTGTTTTGTATTTTAAACCATTTTAAGCCACGTTGTTGTACACTGAAGAATTTATTTCAAGGTGTGTCCGTACAAAGTGATAAATACCCGTCCACAAATGGATGAGAGGTGATAGATGAAGTGTTTCGCTCAAGGACATGACAACAATTCGCAATGCCATATGCTGTTGACTATTAAACTGTGCTGCTTAAAAACATAATGGTTCATTACTTTGACATTATACGACGTGTTACTCCATGTTTTCTTTATTGTTTACTCCCAAAGGTGCTATAAATGCTTTATATTGACTGTGCCTGCTCAGGTTTATACAGCAGCTGAATCTAAGTCACCAGGATATTACATAGGCCCCATACAACATAATTAAAAGCATTCGTCCCTGATATCTTTTATGCTTGGTGATTTGTGTTTGTTTTGACAGAATAGGTCCACAGAGGCAAAATGAGACGCTGCAATAAGTTACAAGCTTCATTGCATTAAAGTTGCAGGAGATTTCTTTAATGGGGAAACAGCCTTCGAAACATTTTGAGTGAAGTTACGTGATAAACAAAGAAAAGAAACCAGTCAGTCAAATCCTGCACATCCCTTTACGTTTGAATGATAATATTTTAAGACCAATTTATTCCTATCAAATACACTGAGATTGAGTGACCACTGTTAAGCTGCTCCACCATTATATAAACATGTTCCCATTATATACATAGACGTCATTTAAATGCAAATCAGATCAGACTCGCGAATGCATGTGTGTGTAAGGTCTAGAGCTTCCTGACATTTTTGTTCATTTGCAAGTTATGATCCACACATAGTCATTATACTTAGCATACTGAACATAGCACCAAGAAACATGCTATAAGCTAATTATAAACTAAAATGTGAATCAGGCATGTGTGGGGTCCCATCTATGAAATAATAACCTTTAAAAATGTTAAGTTTTAAGTGAAGAAATACAACAATCCGGAAAAGTCTTACTCGCTATGAAGGTGAATCATGAGGTAAAAGTGAAACTATACAACAGGAACCTGTTTTTGTTGAAGACAACGTCAATTGATTCCTGAAGAAACCTGATTCTACGGGCTGCTGGGAAGATGAGACGATTCCTGTAAACCTCTTGGAAAGCGAAAGAGCTAAAAATACACGTTCAAATTCTTATGAACAAGACGAAAGTGAATAAATATTAGGTGTTTCCGTTATTATACTGTGGAGTCATTATGACAAAGGGTGTTGGAATTTATTCACTTTGCATTTTAGAGTCAGAGTTATAAAACAAAATCTAAATGTTTTATATGGGCAAACTATGCTCCAAGTAACACACAAAAACATTGCGACAGCCCTAAACATAAAAAGTCTATGAAAAAAAAAAAGTACCATACGTCGCACAAGTTTAAAAAAGCTGACAAAATTACAAAGCACATGATTAAATAAATGCTAAAATTTCAAAGTTGATTTTGTTATTAAGAAAATGCTTGCTACTACACCAATTTCAATAGGTTCTTATTATTTTTATACAATGTTGTGTAATTGTAAGCACAAAAGAATAGCTTATTATTATTATTATTATTCATATTGAGGTCTTCTAAAATCTTAACATAAGACCATTGCAAAACTATTCTAGAAAAGTCCTTTTTTTTTCCTATTTATGTAATTGTTCCAGATACCTGTACAAACAAGTTCTGAAACTAGTTCTAGTATCAATTCGTATCTGGCTGTTCCTTTTTTTTTTTTTTTTTTTTGACTTCCCTAAATTTAAACTGTGACTTAACTTATTTTATGACCTTATCAAGCAGTGAAACACTAAGTCCAGTAATAACGGCTGCAGAAGTTCTCTCCTGCAACTTCTTGTGTGGGTGTATTATATCACATGACAGCTCCATATAATAATAAAAATCAGACGCATGCAGGCGTTGGGAGTGAGTCAGTTCTCTGTTCTCTGGAGGTAAATTAGCGCTGGCTGCCGCTCAACATTAAATATTGATCTTTCCATCTCTGCTCACATCCATTTGGGTCTTCAGGGTGAGCTCCTACTCTGGTTCAACTAATTCTGACTCAATAAGGACACTGTATCAGAAGCCGGGGTTATTTCAGCCTGGATTGAGTCAGACACAGACAAATTAATCCAGAAAAGTAAATTCATGAATACAGTTTTGACAATGGAACCCCAGCAGGGATGATAAGATGTGTGGTATATGGGACATGTATGTTGCCTAAGAACCAACACTGATGATGGAGAAGAAACTTGTACTTTGTTGGCGTAATTGTTTCTATATTTGGAAAATCAAGTCAAAATTAGATGTCAAATATAAATAAATGCAGAAAAAACTAATAAAATAGAATTACTCTATTTGACCTTGGGATATAGTTCAATCTTTATTTAAACTGTACAGTATTTGATGTTGACAATTCTACCAGTGGAACAGATTACACTTCTGTTGGGGAGTCCACCAATTGCTTGCTTAGTGCATTAAAAATTGAGAATTTATGTAACTGCAGGTGTTTTTCCATCCATAGATTTTCTTTTGCTTATCTGGGGCCTGGTGTTCCCAGGCCAGCTGAGAGATATAGTCCCTCCAGTGTGTCCTGGGTCTTCCCCGGAGCCTCCTCCCGGTGGAACATGCACAAAACACCTGCCCAGGGAGGTATTCCGGAACAGATGCCTGAGCCACCTCAGCTGGCTCCTCTCGACACGGAGGAGCGGCAGGTCTACTCTGAGCTCCTCTCGTGTGACTGAGCTGCTCACCCTATCTCTAATGAAGCACTCAGCTAACCTGCGGAGGAAACTCATTTCAAACACTTGCATCCGTTATCTTGTACTTTCATTATCCAAAGCTCATGATTATAGGTGAGGGAAGGAACTTAGTTTAACCGGTAAATCAAGAGCTTTGCCTTTTGACTCAGCTCCTTCTTTACCACAACAGTCCGATACAATGACAGCATCACTGCAGATGCTGCACCGATCCAACCGTCAATCTCACTGTACATCCTTCCCTCACTCGTGAACAAGACCCCGAGATGCTTGAACTCCTCCACTAGAGGCAGAGACTCTCCGCCTATCTGCAGAGAGCAAGTCACCTTTTTCCAGTAAAGAACCATGGCCTGGGATTTGAATCAAATGCAGAGAATAAATTTCACTATAAGGACAATAAAGTGAACCTTAACCATAATTCACCTTCTATGAACAATTTTGTGTTGTGTGGACATTAACAATAACAGTTGTGTATTTTAGAATGTATATTATTATAATTTATGTGAGGTATCTATGTGAGATTAAAAAGCCTGAGACTCAACATTAGCTTTTTCTAATGCAATTACCACCCCCAATGTGGATGCTGATAAATTAAAAAAAGGATCTAAATTGTTTTCCAATAAGCGCCTGGACATTTGAGTCCATGATATATGAGGTTTTTAATGGGCAATAGGTCGCATTAATGGGATTGTGCTTTAACATTCACTACCTTGGTCTGGATCTATCTTAGTCGCTCATAATGCATCTCTAATTGCGAGACACACATCCTATAATTATCACTCAGTTCATCACGGTGCTAAAATAACAGATACTAATATCAAGCCTCTTGTTGAAAAGGATAGCATAAACCTAACTGAACATATTAAATGACTCAATCAATAAATAAATATATATTTCTACACAATTTAATAGACTGAGGCAACAGAGGAGAACAGTACTCTACAAATGACATATTCATACACACTTTTTCCTAATGAAATGTTGTGATCTCTATGTGCTCATTAGAACATTCACATTACCGGAACAACTCTGATACAGCTCTATCCAGTGCTGCTGCAGTAATAGCCTAGTAGTAGAAGTTATAGTAGAAAAAGTGGTTTCTGGTTATCCAAAGATTTGATCTGTAGATAAATCGAAGTGGTAGAAACAACATAATCTATTAACAGCATCCTTTAAACCAACCAATTGGCAAGTTCAACCCTGTAATGACTGTCAGACATGATAATTTGTGTCCTCTACAGTGTTCCCTATATTCGAGTCAGCGTATTGTAACAACCAATCTGCTCCATAATAATAATAACAAGATGGAAGAACATGTTTAGTGACTCAGTCCAACGGGGTGAACAGTTGGCTGCTGTTGGTGGCCAAACCATTGATGGGATTGTCATGCTCCTGGAGCTCACCAAGAGGCGCCAGTGAGTCAGAGTGCCATAGCCGCAGCAGTCCAGTCCAGTCTGAGTGTCCAGAAGCTGACTGTTAACATAATACAGCTACAGTCAGAGGGTAGAAGAGGTGAGGAAGACACCTGTGCACCTTTCTGGATTCATGAAACATTACACATTTAGCCTTCAACAAAAAACATAAGAGCCAGAAAAGACTGTGGAGTAGAAATACTGCGTTTAATGTGTATAGAGCTTCATTCACTCAACACATAAGCTACTATACTCCACAGCTGCCCTGGAACAGACTCACAGAAGCCAGGCTGACAATCTCTGCCATCAGGAAACAGGAATCACCTGGAATTAAATAAATGAAAGATAAATGAGACAAGCAGATCCCACAGAGCACCTTTAATGACGTCTCTGCATCTAAAAACAATGATAACACTAGTATTCGCTGTTTTGTCTTGATAAAAATTTCCCTTGGATCCAGTAAGCACAATGTCTTTGCTCTTTCCTGGTTATCGCCCTTAACAGGTCCCATATGTCCTGTAAGCTTCCCCTCTGATGCATTTGTTTCTCTAGTTTTTATCTAACCAGGTTTAAATGTTTCATATAAATACCCACAGTTTGGCATTCTCACAGAGGCACTGCATGTGGACAGCGTTGGTAGCAGCAGCAGCAGCAGCGTACAGGAAGGTGCCAGATGGATTCAGGGAGGTTACGTTGATTTGGCACTTTCCCAGTGCGATGGAAAAGCTCCACACAGAGGCACAGCTGTCTCCTGAACTCACCTGCCCTAAAGACTCGGGATGAACTAAACAGGAACAAAGATTTTGTCAGATAAAAAGATGCAAAATTTAAAAAAAAAATTGCAACTTGTGTACTAAGGGTGCAAATGCAAACTTAGATATAGGCTATACTCTGGATTTGATAAAAGTGGAAAATGGTAACAACGCTCAACCACCAACCAAAAGGTCAATGGTTCAATCCCCGCCTGGACCATTACACACCGTCTTTAGGTAAGACACCTCTCCAGCTTGTCTTGTATGAATGTAGAGAGTGAGTGATCGTGGTCATGTTCAAGGTTCTTCATTTCTCATTCCAACATGCGAAGAAAAAAAAAAAAAAGCAGCTTGACAGATCAAAAAGAGTTTCTCAAGGCAACAGCATCAACATCAACCTTCAGCCACTCTGTTTTAAACATGTATTTGTTTATATAAGTATTATGAATTAACAATATGGGTTGGTTTACTTTAGGTGTCATACGGAAAAAGGAAAAGACCATCTGCCTGAAAGACTCTGACGCATGTTTAAAATAATCACACAAACAAGCATAGCCCAGAGCAGCTGTGGCCACTCATACCACCACCTAAATAAAAAGTGTTCTTTAAATTTCATTGTACTAACTCACTAATGCTTTTCTAAGTGCAGTCCCTTTACCCTTCGCCTGCTTTAGAACTGACTCTACCATAGTTTTGCATCATAAATATAAGTGTTTTATTAGTTTAATTTAACTTAAGCCTGCATTAAATATATCTAATCTATGTCCTTCAAATACAAGACACTCATCCAATCTGAAAAGCAGCAAATGCAAAGTTCAGTCCAAGTACAATCCAAGCATTTTTGATCAATTATGCATCAAACATAAAACTTAACTCACAGTGCTCTATAGTTGTTCCCTGTAGATTTACTCTCTGGAAAGTAACTAGGTGAGTGTTGAATTGCAGTGAGAGGACACTTTTCCTGGATCCTCTGGTGCCCTCTCTCAGTCCCAGTGGGAGATCTGCATCCTCTGCTGTGCACAGAGGTGGATCAGACAGGGGCTGGAGTTGTTATATTGACTCCCTTCAAAAACATTCCAGCACAACAAATACTGAAATGAATACTTAATTTGTAATAAAATATACAGTTGCTTTTAACTTATAGAATAAATGAAGAGTTTATTAAAAAATATAGTTTACATTAGCTGAAAAATCTAAAATAACATTTAACTATGCATGAAATGAATAAAGTATGAGCTTTCTACGACTACAATAGCATTTTTTTTTATTATCAATTGACGAATTATTGTCTTTTTAAATTTTTTTGTCAAAACCAGTTCTATGATAAACTACAGAATGTAAATGAGAAATATATTTGACTTCTGTATTTCAGCATATGTTTGATTGGGTGTAGGACCCGGGTCGTCCCTCCAGATGGGGGGACAGCCTGTTCTCAGTTGGGGCTGTAGCTGGTCACCTGACCTGTTCTGTGACCTGGGGGTCCGTTGGTCCCTCCAGACGCTGATCAGAGACAGCAGAGGAGTGAGGAAGTCTCCAGTGGGGGATTCACAAACCCTGCCCTGAGCTGGCATAGTGCAGCTCCATCTGTGTGAGGGTCTGCCAACAGGCCTAAGGACAAGATATCAGGTCAGTCAGCTTATGACAATTATAAAAGATACTGAATTTGTGTCTGCGAGTTTCTTTAATAACTTTGTAAATATGAGGCTAAAGTGTTTGGTTAAAACAAAAACAAAAAAACAACATAATTGATTGTTACCCATTTTCAAATATTTGAAGACAATCCAATGGCATGTTTCCCAAGTGATGAGTTGGAACCAGAGAGTGTGTAGCTAATAAAATAAACAAACAAACAAATAAATACATAAGTGATACTATTGGGCCTATACTCTACCTAAAGTCCAGATATTACCTGTAATATAAATGTAACCACATTTTGAATGAAAGACTTTTGTAAGTCTTTCCACTTCATCATGTGAAACAGACACTGGTTCTTGTGAGAGGCACTGCTGGTCTCTGTTTAGTAGGACCAACACTTTGGGCAGGTCTGAGCCCTGAGTCCCATGAAGTACAGATAAACATCACACAAATCACCAGTCTGTGGATGAGCTCCTCAGTGTACTTTGCAATTTCCTTCTCATTGCCTTTTGGCCACAGTGAAGCTGTGCTGCCCTCTTCTGCATAAACCCTGTATTGCGGGAAGAAAAATCTTTTCACATGCTGTGACCATAACACTGGTCAACACTAAATTTATTGTCTAAGATCTTTTAGCTGATTAAGGATAATTTTGATGTGCTGAATCCAAAAATCACATTGGTTTTGCTCAATCAGGTCAACATTCTGAACTAAGCTACATATGTTTTTGGACGATCTTGTTTACATGTATGAGTATTTCCACGTCATATGATGCATGTTTATATGAATGAAATGGCATTGACTAGAAGATCTTGCAAAAATAAGCCTGACATATTCTGCTACATCTGCGGTGAATACACCAATGTTCCAACAGCAACAGGAATCAAGTCACAAGTTTCATAAAGCGTGCTTACCATGCTTATTTTGGGATTAAACTTGGTGACCAAGATGAAGCTCGGGCGCCACACATGGCATGCAAGTCATGCACCGAGTGTCTGCGTCAGTGGACTAAAAGCAAGAAGAGTTGTCTGAAGTTTGGAATTCCCATGGTTTGGAGGGAGCCGACATCAATAGCTACTTCTGGGCTATTGATGTGACTGGGATCAACAGAAAGAACCGAAGCAGCCTCAAGTATCCTGACCGTGAATCAGCACGTCGTCCTGTAGCTCACTGTGATGAAATTCCAGTACCTGTCTTTGTAGAAGTTCCTGACATCAGTGACAAAGATTCCTCCAGTTTGGTTTTAATGATGATGCTCCACATCCTTTTTCCCAAAAGGAGCTAAATGTTCAGGTTTCCTGAGAATCTGGGATCACTGAGTGATGAGCAGTACATAACATTTAATTAATACATTCTGTTAGAAAACTATTTTTTATCTCCTAAAACATTTTTTGGATGAGAAATATTAAAGAAAATCAACTGATAATGTCACAAAATTGTAATCAATTTAGTCAGAAGATCGGATTTTTCAAAATCAAATTAGCATAAAAACCTGACCTGACTGAGAAAAATGGATATCACTTTTGGATTCAGCGGTGCAAAATGGTCCTAATTCAGTTGAAAAAACACAGACAACTTTCAAAAATGTTTTTTTTTTTGTAACCCAGTGTAATAATCCATTAATCTTATATCAGCTTTTCCAAAGGCTCAAAGTCGCTCTACAGTTGTGAGCATTATTCATTCACACCATACTCTGTGCTGGTAAGATACTAGAGCCACAACTGCCCTTTGATAGACAGAAGCGAGGCTGCCAATCTGCGCCATTGCCCCTCAGACCTCAACTAATCACGCACCACATTCGCCAGGTGCGTGAAAAGTGTTGTTCTAGGATCATCTGTAGCTTTAGTCTAGTCTAGACGAAAGCTACTGTTGTCCCACAGCACCCGAGCTGTGGAGGAGCGTTCAGACACAAGAAAGACACAAGACACAAGAAAAGCCGTTAGTTTAAGTAGATAAATAACTAAAACATTAATTACGTAAGAACTTTATTAGCTATCACAAGTTATTAGTGAGTAGCTACATTTGACTTTTTTTTTTTTTTTTGACCTGTGTGAACTACAGTCGTTCTGTCATCTTTAAGGGTGTATATTAGAGTTATTGTTTTGTGTCTTTGTTCCCTCATCCCAATCAGAAACAAACAGGATGTAAAACACAGATATACGGATATGCTAAATGTTTTGTTCCGTTATCATTTGAGTCATTTCCTCACCTCTGCTCTGTCTTGAGAGTTGTGTGTTCCTCGAGTGTCTGCTGCTGCAATTTTATCTGAGACAATAGCGCCACCTGGGGGACACATCCGTACAATGCAATGTATGTAAATCATACATTTTAGTAATACAGAGGCTCATTATAAACATAACAAAAATGTTATTCTAGTACTTGTGCGTTCCACAATTATTGGCAACCTTATTGAGAGAATTATTATAACTACAATAATAGGAAATGGCTAAATACTGTCAAAATGTCAGTATTTTAGAAATGCACACAACTGAAAATGTAATTATTCTGCATGGGGAGGGTTTTATGTCTAACTTTTACTTAAAAAAAAAAAAAAAAAAAAAAAAACTTTCAAGTAACTACTTCACACGTTTGGGGTCCTAAGGTCTTCAAAGCATCATTAAGTTGTCTATATATTGATACTGTTGATTTGAAAGATTGATCAGAGGAAAGATCATATTTTCACATAAAAGCTCGGGCTTGGGACTGTTTGCTGTGGTCTGATGAAGCCTGCATATACATTTCTGGAGTCAAACACCTGGACTGGGTTGGCTTAAACAAGGAGAAAACTGTACTCATATCACTTGCCAGATCTGGAACTGATGAGACTGTAATGTTTTGGGTAAAATAAGTGGAATTACACTGTCCACAGTGTGTCCTGTTTGTCCCTCTGCTGTCTGTTGTCTTAAATAGCTTCCCTGGTGCACTGGTTGCTAGGGATTGGGAGCATGAGATGGACTGACTCTAGACTGTGAAGAATTGGACCACCCTTGTCAATTCTTCACTATATCTTTACTACTGGACTGTTTGGGTTATTTAAGCTATTATAGTGGTATGGTTTTGCTTGAGGTGATCCTGTATGCACTTCCCACATCATGTTACTTTATTTATTGTGGCCTTTTAAATTAATGTCTTTGAGGATTATGTCTCCTTATTTTTACAAGTTAGGCCTTAACAAATAGCTGCATCTTTCACACTGTTTTTCATCAATTTTGTGCAGACAAAAAACCCACTTTACTATTATGAAATCCTATTGCAGGCAGTAGCTCTCAGATCCCTGTCAGTATTGGACCTACTGATGTTGTGATAATATGTGACAAATATCTATCTCTTCTCTGGGACACAGTGTTCTCCCTTCTGTTTTTCTTTATTTGATTTTATTGTCTGCCACGTTTTCCAGCTGCACCATTAGGACGGTGCAATTGTAAGAATCTGGAGAATGTTTGGCACAGGCTGACCTTCACAAACACCAGAGTGTCTTTTTGTTTGTTTCTTCAGAGACTGTGCATTCCAACCTGATTCCAATCTGGACCAACTACTCTACCATCCATTTTAAAGACATAATAATAATACAGCTTTGATCTGCTGCAGGTTCAAGCACGTCGGTCCACATCTGCAAGTAACCAAAGCACCTGAATCATTACGATGGACATTCAACTAAAGACGTAAGGACTTAAGCAGCTAATTCTCAAGTGCATTGTTTGGGAGTTATGTAAACTTAATCAAACAGCTAGGTGATAAATGCAATAAAAAAGAACTAAGAAAACCTGAGCTATATTTTCATTCAAATGATTTCCGCACACTTGTTTTTATTGAGATTTTATTGCTTTGCCTCAAATATTCCACAGTATTGCATTAAAAGTACCTATATCCATGGGGTGATGCTACTAGGCCAAGTTACAAGTCAGATCAGGGGAGAGGCAAACCCGCTTACAGTAAGAATGCATGTATCTTTGAGCAACAAAAAGACTTGTGATGCAATAATAAATCCTAAATAGATCTGAAGTTTAATGGCATTCTTAGCAAAGCAATCGCATTTCCTTGGACACAAAAAAATGACATATTGCACAGTCTGTATCTGATGCCTTAAGCTTTCCAATAGGCAGCATTAACTCTTCTTCTTGCAGCCGATGATCCTACAAACTTCAATCCAGAATAGTCTGCTTTGGACAGCTATGCAACTCTAGCTGGAAAAATAAAAACCTGGATGCAATCAATAACCTCTTTTTCTTTCACAGTATGACAGTTCAGAGCTACTAGACCGATTTCAATGTATTAGTTCAACGTTCCATAAACGGTTGTCAATCGATTCAACATGTTTTTGCCAGACAGTTCTTTATGTTGACAGGTCTTTCTTTATAACTCTGTCAAATTTATTGTCGACAGCTGCTGCAAGACCAAACCAGTTGTAACTAGCTTTGATTGTCTGTTCAGATACATCTCCATTCCTTTTGAGATAGAAAACTACAAAGCCTAATGAACACTTACGGCCACTAGAGGGAGCCCCCACTTTCAAACTGGCTACTTCATATCTGATGTGCCCTTATACAGTGCAAGCTGCAGCAGTGGTTTTCTACACTACATTCTTGTCTTATCTGAGCAGCAATCGTCTGGACGGCTTTACATGTTAGAGAATAGATCCACCTGTAGATTCTAGTTCTCAAACACACTTGTATTCATTATGCAACCATCACATGTTTAAGTCCCGGACATTGATTTGAATGGTCTGTTCATTTAATTTTACAGATGCCACTGTACAGGAAGAGAAAGAAACAAACATGTGTGTCCTGAACTAAGATTTTTATATAATTTTTGTTTTGTTTTTTTTATTTAAAAAATTGGCACATGAAAACATAAAGAAATCAATTGCACCTGACTGAACAGTTACAGTATACATAAAATATAGGGATGAGTGGCAGTGTGGTTAGCATTTTGTGTTTTTGTCAGGCATCTTTGTTTCAGAATTTCTAACATTAAGATATTGACTCTGCAGTTCACTCTCTGCATTTGGCATATCTTCCAATTCCTCAATAGATTTCAATATCCGGCTGGAGAATTAGTAGAAACCCCACCAGGACACTATAAAAACATTCAAACTCCAAAATGAAAAACCCAATCCTCTTAATACACACAATCTCTTAATACATATATATATTTTTTTTTAATCATCAAAATAAGGTTAATAATACAGTTAAGCATTGTGGAGAAGAACTCAGAGTTTTGAGGACATAGAGACAAGGATGTAGGCCAGACATGCCCAAACTGTGGCACGGGGGCCAAATGCGGCTCTCGGACCAATTCTTCTTGGCCCTCATGATTCCAGATGAATTTGCTCATATTACCTTAAACAGTACTTTATACCGTACATTTCTGAAAATCTACTTACTGCTCATCTCAGATAGCAGTAAAGATGTAAGCATGAATAAAGGTCTAGTGGTTCAGTCTAACTTGCGATAAACACACAGATTTGAAGTATTCACTGTATTGGCGACCAGTCTATGGCCCTCAATCGGCCCTCAGCTTTGTATGTGTTTTTATATGTGGCCCTTAATGAGAAAAGTTTGGACACCCCTGATGTAGGCGTTAGATGGAGGCTTATTTCCCCCAGTATGACCGCAACCAACCTCTGGATGAACCAAAAGAACATGGATAGAGGGATGCTTTGGTGGCAAAAAGATGGTGAGTGTGCCCAGCCAAGTGGCACAGGTTGGAGCACTAAATTAGAGCGTGGGAGCAGTGGTTTCTTCCATCAAGACACTCAGTCGTGCAGAGAGGGGTGTTTAGATGAGTCATGGTACACTCTGAAACTGAAGACCACAGTGTGTTTTTCCAATGATCCCCGCACATACAGGTAGGCCTATAACACTGTCTCCTCTATTTTTAACCATCATGTGTCAAAGTTGCTAGAATTAGGCAAAATCTTGTTCAACATTGGTCGATACAAAGCACAATATCTAAAGTAGGCCAAAACAAAGAATTCTTAAAGAGCCCATATTACACTTTTTCTGCTCTATGTCATTATGCTGTTTCCTCATCAAAAACATACCCAGAGTTGTGTTTTGTTTCATTCACATATGTTTAACACACAATTCTTGCATATTTAGGCTGACTTCTCTCAGACACAAAACACTCTGTTCCACCTTGTGATGTCATGTGGTAATACAGGAAGTCCTCCATATTGTTACACACCTTCACTGGAATTATTTGGATTATTTCAGCAAAATGTCTATTTCTACTGAACAAAAGATAAAAGCTACCTGTTAACCTGAAAACTACTACGTCATGACATCACAAGGTGGAGCAGAACATTTTGGCCTTTGGAGACGGACACAGACTAATAATTCAGGGTTACTCAAACATGTGTGAATGAAACAAAATACAGCTCTGGGTATGTTTTTGAGGAGGCAACAATATTCTAAAATGGCTAAAAGCTCACAATAGTCAATTTTGCATAATGTAGGACCTTAAAAAAATAAGACAATGAAGACTGGAATCATAAAAATGCAATTGTAAGTATGAGCGTCTTTGTCCCAGGCTCTATCGGGTCTTGGGTGCATTGCGTTAGCTTGTTTAGGGTTGGGTGCAGTGCAGCAAAGTTACCTGCGATGTGTCGGATGTGATGTCATTGTAAGGTACACTTGTCTCAGTCCAGGAAGTCCTTGGTCCTGGTCGTCATGGTAACAACTCCAATGGAAAACCTCATCCTTTACTTTAAACTGCACAGTGCACACATATGATACTGTTCTATGCCCATTATGTAAGCTTTTGTGTGGATCACCATTTATAAACAAGGTGTCTGCATTTGAAAGAAGGGGGTTTAGGTTAAGGATAAACACTGTACACCGCAAGCAAAATAAAATACTCTGAAACCATTAGCGTTTAGAATTATAATCTTAAATTGAATAGATTTAAAGATTTATTTTCTTGGTAGACTGAATTATTTGCCAATGGGATGAGAAAAAAAATCACTTATCCCACCATCAGAATCAATTATCATAAGAATCATAAGATATTAATTCAGTAATTTCAAGATATCTTTTTTGTCATTAATCACTTTTACTGTCCATTGTATTGCAAAAGTTTAGGTCAGGTCTCTTTCCTTATTGGGAGCACTGCAGTAATTCATTCTGCTTATTGTTATCAGTTCAATCTTTAGACTGCATGAGCTCCTGGGTTTGTTAAAGAACACAGGCCCAGATGCCACAGGGAGTCTCTCTACTCTCCTCTTCTTTCCCTCTCACTCTCTCTCCCTCTTTTACTTTGTCTCTTCTCTCTTCCATCCTTCCTCTCCCAGTGTCTCTTTTTCCCTAGTCTCTCCCCCTCTCCCTTCTCTGTCTACCTTTCTCTCTCTCCCCGCCTCTCTCTTCCTCTTCACTCTCTCTCCCATCTCTCTCTTCATCTTCTCTTTCTCTCTCCCCTTCTCTATTCGTCTCTCCCCTTCTCTCTTCCCTTTCTCTCTATCCCCCTCTTTCTTCCTCTTCTGTTTCTCTCCCCACTCTCTCTTCCTCTTCTTTCTCCCCCTTTTCCCTCCCTCTTCTCTCTCTCCCCTCACCCTCTCACCCTTCTCTCTCTCTCCTTTCTCTCTGCCTCTTCTCTCACCACTCTTTTCCTCCTCCCTCTCTGCCCCTCTCTCTTCCCTTTCTCTCTCCCCCTCGCTCTTCTTTTTCTCTCTCCCTCACCCCACTCTCTCTTCCTCTTCTCTCTCCCCTTTTTCCCTCCCTCTTCTCTCCCCCCTTCCTCTTCTCTCCTTCCGCTCTCACCACTCTCTTCCTCTTCACCCTCTTCCTCTTCTCTCTTCTTCTTCTCTCTCTTCCCCTTCTCTTCCTTTTCTGTCTCTCTCATCCTCTTCTCTCTCTCCCCCTCTCTGTTCCCCTATTCCCACTGTCTCTTTTACTTTGTCTCTCTCTCTCTCCCCATCCTCCCTATCTCTCTTTCTTCTCCTTCCTTCTGTTCCCTTTCCCTCTACTCATTTCTTCTATCTTTTCTCTCACAGTCTCTCTATCTCCCTGGTCTCTCTTTGTCCCTCCTGTCTACTTCTCTCCCTCCCCCCCTCTTTCTCTTCTCCCCTTTTCCTCTTCTCTTTCTCCCCCTCTCTACCCCCCGCCCCCTACCTCTTCTACTTGTCTCCCTCTGCCTCTAACTTTTCTCTCTCCACTCTTCTCTCTCTACCTCTCCATTCCTCACTCTTCTTTCTTTCTCTCCCTTGTCTCTCTGCTTCCCTCATCACTCTCTCTTTGGTTGATAGATGACAGTGTGCTGTTTGGTGTTGATATTACTCAAATGCAGATCGTTCGGTGGCAGCTTTACAGTTTGAATATCAAAGGCTGTTTACAACTGTATTTGACGCGTCGGGCCATAAATGGGTCTCTAACTGCACCTGTGATCGTCCCACATACTAAATCTCACTTATGGAAGATTAAAGTCTCAAAACACATGTGGCCAGTGGGGTCATGTATAGTCAGAGTAAGACTATCTCTGTAATGAACTTTATTTATATACTGTTTAGACAAAGATAGTGGAAAATGAGTTGATAGGGACACTGATAGAAAGCAGACATGCTGAAAGTTTGACTGGTTTTGGCACATCAAAGGCAGAGGCTTATCTGGACTGTTGTCATTGTCCTCCTGTAATGAGAGAATGCAGATGGCATGCACAGAGTCAGCACTTGTAAAAGACATACGTTTTCTCTTTAAGTGGAGGGAAAGCCGAAGTCCGTAGCCTAAAAGAGGGTCAACCTAATTTTGTATTGCAGACCTAAATGTTCAGCACAGATTTTCCACAGATGTGGCACAGGTGACCTTTTGGAAAAAAAGCAACTGGAAACGGAAATTACAAGAAGCCATGAAGTATACCATGCTATTTAAGCACCTGTAGTAAGAGTTTAGCAGTAGTTTGAACATTTATTAATGTATTTGTGTAAAACTGCCAATGCACAAAAGGAGCAGTATCTCTACTAAACTTAGTGCAGTGTTTTGAACTTCTGTATTTTGAACTTCAAATTCTTACAGAGCGGCCCTCCTGCAGAAGACCTGTACTACTGTGATTAGCTCTTTTCAATGTGAGAATACAGATTGGACTGAAAGCAACAAATTTATCTCTCCATCTTTAATGCAAGACTTTCTAATCCCATTTACATACTTCAAATGCAATGTAATAATATAATCAGAAATGCAGAGTCAGTAAATTGTTGGGTTTATCACAAATTCAAATTTCAAATGCTTCAAAGGCCCGCATTTCAACCATTTTAGTTCTATATACTGTTTATCTTTACCCACTGTACCCCCTCCCTCTCTGCTCTCACACATCATGACATGTTGTTGTGTTTTCCATAATGGATGTCCATAAGGCACAGTGGAAATAAACTCACACCGTCCATCTTAAACAGTGTGTGGCCCCTGCTCCCAGTTTAAAACAGGCGACAGATATTTGTTTAAAGAAGAGACTTAGCCCCCATCTACAAACAGTTCATTTCCTGTGGCCTGTCACTAATGTACTCTCTCTTCTGCACTTCAATTAAGAGCTGGGCATTACTCTGAGAGGCCCTAAAGTGATATTTGGGTAGCTTTATGAACTATAATGACATATACTCAGAGACAAGTGCTAAAATGCACTTTCAAGGGCCAGTGGAATGTTATAGATTCTTTTGAGGTTTTTGTATTTGTTCCTATGACTAAAAGAGGCCTGGAGTATACAACTTTACATTCATTCTTCACAGACATTTAAAATGAGTAAATGGACTACATGTCACTGTGACCAGACTAGGTAATTTTTCCACCACCAGGTTTCAGGCAAAATTCCTTCCTGATATGAAGGGTTTCCCCATACAAGATATTAAATATTTTTATGTATTTATTTGAATTGATTTACTGCTATAACGAAGGAGGACCATGGCCAAATGAAATCCTTCAAACCTAAACCAAATCTATGCCTGCAACCTTTTTTCTGATGCTGATCAGAAAAAAAGTTGAATATATTGGTGTGAGAAAACCAAGCAAAATATAGCATTTCTTGTACAATGTATAAGAGTCACATAAACAAATTATGCAGACGCTACAAGAAAAATGCTGGATCATTTCAACATTAAAATTGTAATTTTAAAAGAAAGTCAAAATATTGTGAGAATAAAGTCACAGTCAAAGTAAAGACGCCATTTAGGGGCTGACACCAATGTCAAAATGCAAAAGAGCAATCTGATACCACAACCAGACCAAAAGAATGGCGTTTATTTGATGTCTGTCTAATCCCTCAGTTGTCCAGGTATGATTCATAGTGAAAGAAAATTTCTAATCTGTCAGATGGACAAAGAGTTGTAGGAGTGAAGACGTTTCACTGCTCATCCAAGCTGCTCCGGTCAGATTGCTGGTGGACACTGCCTTATGTCTGCCTGAAGGGAGAAGATAGCTACCCTAAAGCTAGCACATCTGTTTGTTTACAGTTTCTGTTTATAGGCTAGGTCTAATGAGCTACACTAAGTGTGAACTGTGTCTGAGTCAAATTTCACATAATCATTCAGGCCACTAAACAGTGCTCTCACACCTATTAGCATACTGGCTATCACTGTTGTTTTCTTTGTTTACATATATGTCTGAGGATGGAATTATAGGGGACAGATGATGTCTCAGGAATGGTCCTGTTCAATGAAAGATTGTCCTTGTAAACAAAAAATGCCTCTTTAACTTCCCTCTCAAATCATTTCTTTTCTCTGGCTAAGATCTGTACTTCACTATCTTCAAAGTCGTGGTTAGAGGTTTGAGATGGAGCTGTACAGCAGACTGGGGTCCAGATGAGCTCTTGCAACGATGTTAGTACATCGTTTTATGGAGTGGCTCTTTAGTTTCTCCAGTGTAACGCTCACTGCACTCTTCACTACACTGAATGGAGTAGACCACATTGCCTTGTTTCTGGCTCAGGGTTTTGTCCTTTGGATGAACCAGTTTGTTTTTGTAGTGTGTTTGTAGGTTTGAAATAGTAATAATAAATACAAGTACTCCTCCACTTGTTTGCGGCTCGGAGCACAGTCTGTGTCTGTGTCTCTGCCCATTGAGCCCCAGGGAGTGCCACTCCCTGAAGGCTTTTTCCAAGTAGAAGCCCTATCACTCCACAGGGAGAACATGTATCCTACTTCATTCAACAGTTTGTGATTGATGTGTGCGAGAGGAGGAGTGGCAGCTAAACTGCAGTAGGAATCTGTCTAATAACTTACAAACATATGGGATGTGTAAAATATCAGCATTTCAAAGTTTGACCTCCTTTATGGGCATTTATGTAAGCTTGAACTCATCCAAGTGTCTTTTGCAGTCTGTGTTCGCTTTGATTTGGCGTCAACCCTTAAATCATTAAATGTTGACTTTATTTTTGGCTTTAACTTTAATCTTAAAATATTACAAATTTTGTCTTGTAAAATTACGACTTTATTTTTGTAAAATTATGACTTTTTCTGGCTTTGACTTCACTCACACTAAACTACGACTTTAATGTCAAAATGTAACGACTTTATTCTCAAAGCACCAGCATAATTTAGTTCTTCAATGTGACTCTTATAGTCGATCGTACATTTCAGATTTTTAGTGTTTATAGTGTTTATAGTGTTTATGGTGGAGGAGAATATTATCATACAACACCTCATATGGTAAGAACGAACTTGCTACACATCATCATGGTATGCTTTGAATAGCACAGAGGTCTATCTTTCCTCCCTCTTTGTCTCGTGTCCTTATGCGTGGTATAATGCAACTGCCCTCTATGATAATGGTTATAGATGTGAGTGTTTTCATTGCACTGCTAATCCTCTCCATGGCTGCTAATGCGAACAGGATGTATGGCCACATCAGCCCATTCTACGCAGAGAAATCATGTGCACTCCACAGACCTCAGTTGCACCCGGTCGCTGTCAGGTTTGGGCTGGGTCCAACAGTAGCTTAAGCAATTTCACCAAAACAATTGGATTAGTATGTCCAGACCACTTTGTGATACAGGAACCTTATGGTAGACGATTAATGTCACAAGTTATCGTAATAAAATGTCTGCTTCCAATTTAAGACAGGATGAAAGTGTGGTTAAAGAAAGCAGTTTACGCTTAAATAAGGTTTAAACCTTAAATAAGAAAGGATTTGAAAGCACAGCATGTTGAGTGCAAACCCATCGATTTGAGGCCAAGGGGTTCAAACGTGACCCAATAACATGTTGTACGCCTGTTAACCTGAGGTCTCTGGAACTCATACATTGCCAAGTATGATGCTGGTTGAGACAGCAACGAAAAATAAGCAAAATCAGAATGAAATTTATTTGCAGTGGCATTTCTTGACAAAAGAGAGTAGGGAAAATGTGTTTCGAGATTTTAAACAAGTAATTTGATCTATTGTCCAGAACTCAGATGTTGCGTAACATTGAACACGTAGAAAGAAGTGTTTGTCTCCTTTTCTGGCCAGATTGCAGTCCGTCTGGTCGCCGTCACTGCCCCTTCTCCATGTGTGAAGTCAGTATGTCATAATCATGTTGAGATATGGCTCACAGGGAAGTAAGCTGAGATGTTGTAATGTTCTCAGCCCAACAGAAAGCAACATGTTTGGACTTTGGATTGGTTAGAGGAGACATGAAGTACTAAACTCATTTATTTTCCTCCAACGCAACAACAACAGTCATTTTGCCTTTGTGCAATAGTAAATTGGTAGAAGTTAGGATTACAATTCGATACAATTAAGGTTATGGTTTTAGGGTTTTAGTTCTTGACAGAACTCTATTGAGAAAAGATGATTAGATTAAAGGTGTACTAAATAACCTTTCTGGTCCTGGATATGCCAATGTTTTACCTAAATGTTTCACATTATGATATTAAACTGATCTTTCTCAATGGAGACAAGCAGGTGATGCTTTTAAAGATGATTTTTTTTTCACTTTCTGAGCAGTAAAAACACACGTAATTTAATAAATACTATTGGTAGATAAGATATTCAAAATGGAAAAGCAAGTAATCTGCTATTGCAATAACATCTGCATGGAGACAAGCAGGTGGCAGACTTCCCACCAGAAAGCTTACATAATGCGCTTTTAACCACTGTATGGAAACTGACCTTCTGAGGCTGCCATGGAATGAATAAGGAGAGATAAAAACATGAGAAGAATAGTGATAGGAGAGGGAATGGGTCCATCATTACACAACATGAAATGTTTTGTACTTGAAGGTCGATGTGTCCAGGATGAGACAGTTTGGACATGTGCAAAAGAGATATTGAATATAAGGATACAAAGATTAGATCTTCCAGACAGGAGGCCAAGGGGAGGCTTAAGAGATGAGTTATTATTATTGTAATTTCCTTTGATCAAGGCTCAAAATAAATGTTTAACAGGCTAGAAGTGCCAGGGTCAATTGAGGAGTGTGCTGACATTCTTTATAAATACCAACTAGTATGTCTGCTAACGTGTGTGTGCTTTTTTAAATGTTTAATTATTTATTTTGTATTAAAGGGCCAATATTACACTATTTTCTTGTCTATATTATAATGTTATTTCCTCACCACAGGCATACTCAGAGGTGTATTTTGTTTCATTCACACATGTTCAACACACAAACCCTGTATATTTAAGGCTGAGTTCTTCTCTCAAACTGAAAACACTCTGTTCCACCTTGTGATGTCATGTGGTAATACAGCTGTTAACTTCATAACTACGACTATGTAACATCTCAAGGTGGAACTGAGCATGTTGAGCTTTAGAGATGTATTGCAATGTAATAATAAATGGATACCTAAACATGCGTGAATGAAACAAAACACAACTCCAGGTATGTTTTTGAGGAGATAACATCATTATAGCATGGCTTAAATATTATTTTTTAGGCTTTTAACAATGCATGAATTCATTGCTCAAACAGAAAATTAATCCTTGACTTGAAATAATTGGTTGAACATGTCCAAATCCAAGGTAAAGCATTTTTATTTAATTTGTTTATATTCAATAAACTGTAGTAGTGGAAATGAATAAGTACTTACACGGTTTCACAACACAGATACCTCAGTCTGTGGAGGTCACCAGGTCAGTAGCTCCTGGTCCCATTTGAAACATGATGCACAGCTTCACTGAGAGGTCAACTGTCCAGACACATCACATCCACTGAAGGACAAGAGCTGAGAGGAGTGGCCTGCATCTGAGTCCCAGACGTTGGACGACACGCTCCAACTGGGTCAAAGCCTTTGCATCAGCTATGGAGGGGTGTAAATGAGTACATGACGTGATGGCCATTTTCGCCCCTATCACTTTAAATAGTGTTTTTTTTTTCCCCCTCCAAAATTCATCTCAACTGTCCACAATTCATTTATGTTAGAATGGAGTCACATTTCAGTTATTTGTATTTTAACAAAAAAACGCTCAAATGTCCTGCGGTGTGACTGTAGCACTTTTCTTCACTTGTGTCAGGGACAGTTCATAAAAGGTGTTGGCACAAATGGAAGCATGTACGTGTTACTTAATGAAACTACACCTTTATCTCGACTTTAAAGCTAAAAATGATGTAAGCTGTTTCATGCTGTACCAAAAAGTGTGACATGAAAAAACACATTTAAAAAGAAGCAAAAAAAGGAGCTCAGCTGACATGTGTGCACAAGGAAGAGCTCCGGCGTTAGGGGTTCAAAATACAGGTCAAAATGAAATCGTATCATATTCTTATTTTTGTAAAATCCAACTTTTCTGAAAAGATTTAAACATGCACCAGTTTCATATTCTGTGGTGTGACAGCTGAGAGAAATACTTTAGCAGTTATATTCTTTAAAATGTAATAGTTACATCATTATTAAAGTAGCGCTATAGACATTTTAAGCTATTTATTTGATTTTTTAACATGGCAAATCTATAATGAATGTCCAGCGGAGTGAAAAGAAAGGTCACACCACAGGACATGTTAAAATGTCTCAAATGAAAAGAGTTACAAAAAAAATTATTTCTTACAATTATTGTAGGTCTGATTTGTTTTTGAAAATATTTTTTGTATTTTGCTACAAGGTGTCAAATACTCAATATATAACTATTCTGGTGAAAATTAAAACCACAAATTTCACCATAACACAATTAACATACTTATATTTTAAATGTTTATACAAATTTTGCCTAGTTTTTTAACAAATGCAGAAGGAATTCCATAACTGTTACCATAAATTACACAATAGTTATAAATAGGCTAAAACAAGTAAATGACAACACCTTTATTGTGTTAAATTAAGGTTTAAACAGCCAAAAAAAAAAAAAAAAAAAAAGCCTTCCTTGTGCGTAACTTAACCGTGCATTTTGGATGGAATTTTTGGTGTTGATGACATAGGTAAAGATATTCCGTTTTAGAAATCCACAATACTTTCTGTGTTTTTGGAATTTTTTCACAAATTGCCACTTGACTGATGTAAAACTATGATAAATATTCACCACGGGTACGATCCCACCAAACCAAGTAATAATTAGAAAAACATGAAAACCTGTCATATGGGTTTTAAAGGTTGTTCCAGATTCACAGTGATGAGCTGCGTTGTCCTCACGTAATTCTTTGTGTTTAACGGTCAACCTGCATGTCCCTGATTGGCTAATCCACCTGTCAATCACACCCACCTGAACTCAGGGCGATAAAAAGGTTTCTGGACTGTCTTACCCTTTGTCCTTTATCCTATCCTTTATGTTGTATAGTTTAAGTGATCAGAATATGTATCAACCCTCAAAGGAAATTATGCAGTAATGTATGTGTATGGAAAACAACAGAACACCACACTAGCACTGCTGAAGAACAGATGAGGAAAGGTAGAATCTGGTAGAAGCATCTCAGCTCTTGGGCATTATGTAACTATACATTGTCCTGTTAAATAAGCAAATGAAATGAGAACTCTTGGATGATAGAATGCAAAATTACACCAGCAAAGAAAAGAAACAAAATACAACTCCAGTCTCCAGGTATGTTTTATGAAGAAAAACTATGGCTAAAAAGCACAAAATGTCGGATTAACATAATAAGACCCTTCTATTAAAAAAAAAAAAAGATCTATGGCACTATTTTGAACAGTTGCGGGACACATGGAAAACCCATCCAGCCCTCATTATTTCATACCTAACAAAAGAGTAGCTTTACCTTTTTATCAGCAATGTCCATAAAAGGAAACTGGTGTTCAGATGAGTATGGGACATTATGTATTGGTCTGTGGTCTTACAATAGACCCACATATGAAAAACAAATGACTACAAATGACATGCTGGTCCTCTCCTCTCTCCACAGGTCGAGGGGGAGCACAGTGGGTTCTGCTTTTCTTATTATAGCACTGAAGCCTCCAGTAATTATCTGCAGATACAAGGGCCACTCCTTATGTGTCCAGCCCAACTAAAGGAGTGGGTTTGAAACAGGAAATCTATAATTAGAAACAACATGGATTTAAATGAAAGGTTTCTTTGTAGTACTGTCAATATGCTAGCAATTTTAAAGAGAAAACAGAAACACATGACCACAAAATGTTTTATCTTATTCGTTTACAGTAAATATTTGATCAGAAAGATACTTTTCAGATGTCCTTTCTGATAAGTGTATGAGTAACTGTTTTTTAAAGGAGCGCTACGTAACTTTTATAGTGAACCTGAGATGCCAATGTTTAATTGTATAGTGTGGAATATTGCAGGCAAAGCAGTAACCTCCAATTATATATCTCCATGGAGACAGTTATAGATCAGATCTGTAACTTGTCCTGGTCACAGTAAAAAAAAGCACCTGTAAATGGATGCCATACTGTGGAACATTTCAGGAAAAGCAAAAACATCTCTGTGGAAAATAACTGGTGGAAAACCTTGGGTAAAAATTACATAGTCTTAAAAATTAGCAAAAGCCTCAAAATGCAGTTCGCACAGCCCATGAATAATGCTGCTTAGTTTTCCAACACTGACTGCAATTCTCTACCTCGGCCTGTCACGATAACACATTTGAAAGGTGAAAGAAAATGAACTTCAGGGGGCTGAATACAAATGAAAATAGAAAAGTTTGGTGTGTAGGTTGGTGTGTAGTATTGCTTAAGTAAATATAGATGATGCGCGAATATATTGAAACGAAACAGAAAAATAACCAAATATTTTCCACTAGTGCAAAGAAAAAGTCCCCAAGATAGATACTGACGCCCAAACAGTATTGTTCCATCTATCATGTATTGAACGATAAGTCGATTTAGTGACTATCGTGACGGGCCTACCTCTACCTCTCAGTTTCCAGTGCTATGTTCTTACAGGGCTACTACGCAAAAGGGGTACAAGCATTTGAAAAACAACAACAACGAGGCTAAGTTGGATATAGGTCTTATTTTATTTACAAGTGCACGGCTGGTTTTATCAGAAACACTTCACATCCATAAAACATTAAACAATTTGCCATTATAATCCAGCTGTATTGTAGAGCAGGGCTAACGCGCAGCAGTGCTTAAGGCAGAGGAGAGCAGAGGGAGCTTGGAGGTTAATAAAGGTAGAGCAGACTGAGCCGGTACACTGAGGGACGCTGTGGGCTTATGGACACATTCCACTGGAGATACTGGACACAGATAGTGCTTTGGTTCAGACGAGAGGCATAAAAACAGACTGACTCAAACCTTCAACACAGCACAAGTGAAAGGTGAAAGGAAATGAACTTCGCGGGGTTGAATACAAATGCAAATAGAAAAGAGTTGGTGTAATAATAAACAGTATTATTAACCTTATAACATACAATATTGCATTATAAATGACGCTTTTAAATGATCAAGTGTATTTAAACATGTATGTTATGTTCAAATTGATTTGAGACCACTATATCCTCAAAAGAACGATGGCTTCTTACAGTACAAAGTCAGCTTCTCGTCTTACATTCACTATTGTGAGAATGAATTTGCAAAAACAGTCTTCTGAAAGCAGTTTTGGAAGTTTGCAGTTCTTGTTATCTTAAACTTAACTTTAATTAAGGATGAGGCTCACAACAAACTGGCTTATTATTATTATTCCAGTAAATTGGTAAATTTGAAAATGCTGGCACTATTTCTTTTTTTTTTTTCTTTTTGCTGGATGAAAATACTTGATTAAGCACAGACTGATCTACTAGTTCGCCAATATTTGCACTTTTCTGCATATAGGCTTTCAGACTTAACTCCGATGTTTGGTTTGGGCTCACCAATTGCTGCATAAAGCTTTATTTTAACACTTCATTGTAATGATGCTTTTACAAAATGAGATTACACTGCTCCATTATGAGTTAGTAGGAAAAACAGGGATGATTTCAGTTGAGATTATTTTTCCTTATTATAGTTAAATAATGCAAAGCAGTAAAAAATATAGACAGTATTAATGTTAGTATTCATTTCAAATCATATATTTATGGGGAAAAAGATCAAAATCGACCCAAAAATATCGACATAGTTTACCGTCCATCAGTCGCTCTGGATTCTAAACAATATCAGTCGATTGTTATTAAGCACACATTCAGATATGTCGTACAAGAAGGTTAAAGAGTAGATTTAACCAAGGACAGCTCTGTAAATGTACCACCATGAACAGAACAAAACACAATCTGGAAAAGCTAATACAAAACCAAGAGGAAATGTGGTCAGGATAAGCTCAATGTTTGAATAATTTCATGCTCAATTCTCTTTTTTTTTTCTTCAAAAAAAGGAAAATTAATGAGTTTAGCAGATTAAGCTAGGTTATAAAGCCATTCCAAGTCCAAGTACTTCACAACAATACCGTAGTTTATAGACAGGCACTGACAGAGCTAGCTTTTGTCTAAGACTTGAGGAGATAATATTCGCTAATAGAGTCTCTTTTGCATCTGTAGAATTCTGCTGAGAATAATTACACACCTGTGATTTCCATAGACGACACAGCACATGAAGTCGCTGCAGTGTTTAGTTCATTGTTCTGCATGGGGACAGTTCTCATGCATTCTCCAAATCCTCCAAAACATTTGAGGTTAGCAAAGAAAGTCCTGATGCATTTTCCTGTGGGTGTTTGAATTTACAAGACGTCATTGTCCTCTTGTCCTTGTCCTCTTCTTATGTTCATGGAAAATTTACAGTCTGATGTTTGGTGAGATTTTTACATAACAGGGTTCCCACACATCCAGCTTTAGTCACATTAGTGTCATGGAAACAATAAAAAAGTGTGATGAATATTAGACTGGGAGTTAATAAATAGCTTAAAGGATAATATTACATTTGACACAAAATCTTAATATATTATTCAAAAACGAAGAAAGAAGAAGGGAAAATAATCAGGTATAATGTACAGACTATCACTGAGGAATTAAAAAACCTGAGCTGTACATATTTTTTTTATATAAATAAAAGCCTTTAAAATTCATTGAAACTTAAATGAAGACTCCTGGTACGTTTTGATGAGTGAATCACCTTAACAAAAATAATGAGTAATGGATTATTGTGTCTTATAAAGTGCTTTTATGAACCAGCAATTACCAGCAATCAGCGCACACCAGATTCATACTTTAGCAAGGTGGGTGAAGTGTCTTGCCCAAGGACACAATGGCAGTATGTCATAGGCACACAGATTCAGGTAGCTGAGCCTCCCCCAGAAAAATGACATAGTGCCCCTTTAATTATGTCTGATACATATTAGCTTGAAATACTTTGGTGTATTGTTTAGTTTCTCAGTTATCCTTTAATAAACAATAGCAGAAAGTCAAGCGTTTTCTTCTTGAATCCGGTTTTTAGTGTCCTCATCTGAAGTTCAGTTTATGAAAACATGTTTATGGTGAGGTTCACTCCACTCTCTGTTCACCCTGGGTTCATGTGAGGGAACAGCTATCAGGAGAATAAGAACGAAGCACTCATAATAGCACAGGCTAATCAAATCCAGCCTATTATGTTTGAGGCCTACAAGACATGAGCATATATTCAGTCTGAAAACAAATGTAAATTAGGGTGGCTGTTATTATACCCGACACTACATCTAAAAGCAATATTCACTGGACATCACAATTATTCTGTCAAGATCTTTTTCAGTTTAGGTCCTTTACCATTTTAAATTAAAATGTTTCAATGCTGCACAGTCTGAATATAAGCTTTTTCTTGTCTTTGCTTGTGACAGAAACAGTTTGCAAATGAAATGAAGTACAAGTCCTTATTAGTTTAGTGGGAACCCTGCAGTGTCCTCAGCCTCAGTCCTAGCTGCTGATCTTGGTGAGCATCTTGTTTATGGCTTGTTTGACGTGCGTGGTTGAGCTGCGTCTTCGCGCCTTCCCCTGCACGGCCTTACGTCTCCTCACTTCTCTGCAGAGCTCGTGAAACGCCTCCGCCACAGCACCCCCTACATCTGCGCACGCCGAGCACTCGTAAAACGCACACGCCATCTCCGAGGCCAAGCGCTCACCCTCCTCCGTGCTGACCTGCCGTATGTGGTCCAGGTCAGACTTGTTGGCAACTAAAACCAGCGGGACGTTCTTGGGTTTTTTGACTTCCTCTAAAAGTGTTCGAATGGGCCCCACCTCCTCAAAGCTGCCCCGGTCTGTGATGTCATAGACTAAGATGAAGCCGTCGCCCCAGCGCATGTGGCCCTCTTTCTGCTGGATGTCCTCCTGGAACATATTTACAAGAATACAAATAAGACCATTATGTAAGTAGGCCATAAAACCAGTGACATTCTGTGGTGTGTGACAGCTGTGGTGTTTGGCCAAACTAACCCACTGCTTGGGTATGACAGCATGATTGGTTCTCTTATTGTTGCCCTGCAGGGAGGAATCTTGGGGTAATTGTGGAATCAAACTGGACAAGAACATTAGCTCTGTTATGAAGTCCAACTTCTTTTAGTTGAGGCTCCTTGCTAAAGTAAAGCCCTATCTTCCACAGGCAGATTTTGAAAAAGCAATCCATGCATTTGTAGTGTTATGGCTGGATGATTGTAATTCTTTGTATGTGGAGCTGGACAAGGGCTCCCTGGAGCGCTTACAAAATGTCCAGTATGCTGCAGCTTGTCTGCTGACAAAAACTAAGAGACAAGAGCACATCACACCTCTGCTGTGCAACCTGCTCTGGCCCTATTTCATATCAGGTGCAGTTCAAAATGCAGATGTAGACATTTAAATTGTGTTTAAATGTCTGCACTCTATGGGTCCTCTTTACTTCAGGGAGTTACTGCAGCTCTATACACCCTTTGTACCCAAAGCCAGGCTCAAGACCAGAGGTGACAGAGGCTTTTTTCAACACCCAGACTATGGAACAGCCTCCCTCTGCCTATCAGATCCTCCTAGTCTTTAACACTTAAGTTTTAGACTAGACGGAAAACCCACCTCTTCTCCCTGGCATTTAATACTAGCTAGACAGGATTATCTTGGTGTTTTATCATTCTTTGTCTATGTTTTGTATTATCTGTATATTTGTTTTTTGTTAACTTTTTATGTGAAGCACTGGGCAGCTGAAGTTGTTTTAAATGTGCTATATAAATAAACTTGAAACTGAAATAACATTAGAGCTGTAGTTGCCTAAATAAATTGTTGGCTGATTAAAGACATGCCTTGAGCATAATTTAATCTGTAAAAGTGAGTGTGGAATGGCACAGGCTCTGAAAACTAGGAGAATCTTGCACAAAAACAACAAAAAAAAAACACTGCCAAAAACTCCAGCTAACTCACTCCATGGATTCCCCTTTATAATAATAATAATAATAATAATAATAATAATAATAATAATAATAATAATAATAATAATAATAATAATAATAATAATAATAATAACAACAACAACAACAATAATACATTATTATTATTATTATTATTATTATTATTATTATTATTATTATTATTATTATTATTATTATTATTATTAGGCAACTAATAAACAATTTGACTGACAAAGACATTACTGACAAATTAATCGACTTAATGATCAAGTGCAGCCCCACATAACACAAATGATAAACTTTAATTTAATAATGCTGAATGCTCAAAGTATACTGTAATGATCTGATACTTTGTGCTTAGTTCACCTTTTGTTGTTCTTGTAACTGTTTGCTGTTGTTAATGTGACTGCTTTTGTATGTAATACTTGGTTGCTATGCCAACAAGTTGATGTGAAGTGTGAAGGTCTATTCCTCACTTCTTTTGTTTTGCTCTTGTTTTAGCGTAGGTTATGGCCTACAGTAGCCCTTGTGTTCAGAAGATAATTCTGTGTGTTTCCTAACACCTGAACATTACAATAGATATGATAATGCATGAATAAACTGTTATTTATTTAAAAAAAGAAAAAAACAACAGATCTTTAATGATTAGAAACAAAGCGAACAAATGAATTTATTCACACATTTACAAAACACATCATTATAAATGTGTAACGACCTTTGAAGAGAGTTGTCTACTCTAAACCACTTTTCACATTAAATCAATCGGGAAATGTAATATTTGACCTGAAACTTACAGATACATAAAGCACTGATATGGGGAATAGAGAACGAGACAAAAAACATGTGCTAGATATATATTAAAATGTGCCACTATATTGTGATGAGCTGTCTTGCTGTCACCTATTCTCCCAACATGAATGTCCTCCAGAGACAAGAGAACAGGAGTACATCTAATGACTGTATAACTGTATCTTGCATAGACCTGGTGTTTAATTGGAAATCAACACTCTAATTCATCTCCACATCAGAAATGGCGCAGTTGGCACAGTATTTGGATATAATAGGCAGCCATTAGCGGCCCATTAAGAAGAAGGACATTTGAAAACACTGGACTAATGCTATGCTGCAAAAAAGTTTATCATAATAGGGGAAAATAAGAGGACTGGAGACTGTCTAGAGACGTATAAGCCAATGAACGCAACATATAGCATATAACATAGCAGGGGATTTCAAAGTGTGGTGTGGATACTTAGATGGGTCTCTTCTATTGGTAGGACGTAATCATAAGGAGACAGGTGTAATTTGGCTCACCTGTCCTGCTGTGTCCAGGATCTCCATGGTAACCACCTCATCATCAATGTTGGCCTGATGCCGATACGTGGACTCTATAAGACACAAGGGAGAGGTTTAGTGCAATATATGTAGAGTATAAAAACTTGAGAACAATATTAATACATTAATAATAAAATAAAAGTAAAAATGCGTGATACAAATTATTACTCAAGTACAGTGGGGGAAAATGCATACAGAATAAATATTATCATGTGATTAATGTTTTCTTGATGCGATCAGACACAAAAATACATCAGTAATTCATATATTAAGTTGCAATTGGTTTAATAAGATAGGACCATATTTAAATTCTAACTTCAGTTCACAGAGAAAAGTTATGGTTTATGGATATGAAATGCAATACAGTCAACGCAAGCAACATCAGAATGGAAAAAGAAAAAAAAAAACATTCAAACACTCAATATTTCTCCTGCACAGCTCGCCCTTCAAGTTGATGCATTAAAGCTACACTATGTAATTTTTCTGCTTGTCTTTGTGGAAATGTTATTGCTTCGTCAAGACTGTTCCACACTATGGCATTAAACCATCTTGCATTTATGAATATACAGATGCATATTATTTACTCAAAGATATATTTCCAAAAAGGCATTCTGCCTCTCCACAGATCTGATCTGTTGCTTGGCCTGTTGCCGTCACCAGCTTGTCTCGATTAAGATATCTTTAATGCTATACTGTGGAACATTCCAGGTAAACCCACATCTCTCCACCAGAAAAGTTACATAGCACACCTTTAAGTTTATTCCTTTAAATTGACATTGAATTAAATGCTCATAAAAATGTGTTTAGAAATGATAAAAGGTTTATTTAAATATTGTGAAAATACTTCTAAAACAGTAGATGAACATTGGAGCATTTTGTCGATTTGTTATAAGTTTGTCAAAACAAACTTATAAAAACATATAGTGTCACTATTTGTCACAAGGTTGGTACCGACAGGCGCCTGGATGCTTTTAAAAAGATCTATGGTTTTCTTTGTCCTCACCTCCATTAACCCATGATGTAACATTTGTGAGCCAGGTGATGCTGTGTATTTCTTTTGTGCTTGTTTGCTAAGCTCTATGACCCACTGTGACCCGGGCTTCACCTCTGCTGGCTTTGTAAAACACACAAGTCTAAACTGTGGCTGTAAGTTTAGTTCAACACTAAAGGGAAGTGATTATATTGCCCCTTGTAAAGATCCTGTCTGGGCAAACAGCTTCAGGCTATGAAAACACTCTCACCTGAAACTTAGTGGATTTTTCTTAAAGGTATACCATGTAACTTTTCTGGTGGTCATCTGCTGATCCCTGGAATGTTCCACAGTATGGCATTAAACTTAACATTCACTAATATATCTTGCATGTATTCAATTCCAAGTGTCTTTATTGCTCCTTGAAAAACATGCATTCTTACTTTAACATAGTCTAGTGGCGTCACATGCTTGTCTCCAGGGTTACAGATAAGCTTCATGCCATAATGTGGAACTGTGTATCCAGGCAAAGAAATAGCATCTCCATGAAAACAAGCAGGTGGGGAACAAAATGTTCCATAGTGTACATTTAAGAGATCCTACTCCTGGTATTTTGTTGAGATAAATCTAAACTAAACAGGATTGTTGTTACGTACAGATATTCTTTATGGGACACACTTGTACAATTTGATCCATTCTTTTATGAGATTCGGCACAGTGCTAAATAAACCTTGTGTCTAGACAGTTTTTTGCAGGGCAAACACTTGAAAACCATCAGTAATTGTACTATGTTTGCAAATAATACAAACCTCCAACAACCTTCACAAATAGAAATAGTCATAATTTATAATTCAGAATTTTTCATAAATTGCTATTAAAATAAATTAAAAGGGCATTGTACTAACTTTACCTGAAAATGCCAAGACATCGCAGCCACCATAAATGATGGGCCTTGTACTTTTCTACAAAGTTTCATTGTAAAATTGCTCTAGTCTTCTGACTCATATGCTGCCTATCTGAGAAAGAACGCTATATTCCAGCATTTTCTGAGAAATCAAAAGAAAACCACTCTACAGTGAATGACCAATACAACCTGTTCTCTGAAAATCTACTTAATTTATATCTGATTTCATCATTTTCAAGGACAAGGAGACACACTATTTCTCCAAAGGCATACAGTTTTTTGATAGATAGTCTTGCAATCCATTTGGGGATGCGAGATAAAAATAAGCCAAAATTTCATATAGACCAGCACTATACTATCATTATTTATTTAGTAATCAACACAATCCAAGCTAGTAAGAGATAATAAAAAAAGTAAGTTGAGGTTGAGAGCTGCTTCTTGAGACCTCTGATATGATCTGATTTCCAATGTGACACAAAATCAATTGTGCTTGTTCTAGGTCATGATACCAAATGTTATACTAAGACCTTCTTAACCAAACAACAGTAAAATCCTTAATTATCTTCCACTTCTGTTGTATGTGACCAGGTTTATGAAATTAAACATTGTTAATAATAAAATAAGGTTAATGTGACATACATAGCCAGAGTCAAATGCACTTTACTCTAGGCTTAATTTCATTAATCTTACAGAGTGAATTTAAAATGACTTAGTGTTTTAGCAACCTGATTAATCACGTTTAACTTTTAACCAAACAATCTGGACAACCCTGGTTTGTTCAGGTCACAAAATGTCTCCAGGGACTACTGCAAAAACAGTAGCCTAAATGATACGAGACATGTCCATCCTCCCCATGTCTTCCTCCGGGGGGTGAAAAGACCACCAGCCCCTCACAGTGAAGGGGAGCTCTGTGCAGGTTTAAATAGCAGAGCTTCAGGCACACGCTCCACCTCTGAGAAGCAGCTGTGACTCCAGGGATCCAAGACATCACTCAACACCAACACTGTTCACATATGCCACTCTGCTCACTGCTCTTAGATACTATTTATGGGTTTCAGAATGATTAAAAGTTAGGACAGTTACCATAGCAATTAGCAACTGAAATGGATTGAATTGATTTTATTATTTACTTAAGAGACCAGTTGCCAGATATGTATTTAAATATTTACAAGCAGAAATGGACTCATTTAAACAAAGACATCTGCCCTTCTTCCAACAAGTAAATGATGCCAACTCATAAACATTAGAATTAAACAACCACTTCATCTTATCATTATCAAATGTTCTGATCTATGTTATAATGTTGTTTCCTCATCAATAATATTTTGTTTTGCTTCTTTCACAGATCTGTAACATACACAAACCCTGCATATTTAGGCAGAGCTCTTCTCTCACACAGAAAACACACTATTCCATCTTGTGGTAATACAGGAAGTGCTCCACTGTGTTTTTAAACTCCATGCACCTTCACGAGAAACATTTGGATAATTTCAGCCCTGGAATTGCTGTAGCTGTTAACTTGAAAACGACCGCTTCATGACATCACAAGGTGGAACAGAGCATTTTGAGGTTTGGGGATGTAAACAGGCATAATTAAGGGTTACTCAACATGTGTGAATGAAACAAAACACAACTCCAGGTATGTTTTTGAGGAGGTAACAGCATTAAAACATGGCTTAAAGCTCACAAGAGTTATTTTAGTGCAATATAAGTCCTTTAACAATTCGAAATATTACATCTATGAACGGTCAACCATGCCCAAACTTCCACCATATAGCAGCAGCTGAGGACTTTTTTGAGGACCTTTAGCCATTCAAAAGACGCCAGTTTTTCATCATTCTGAAATCCATGGATAAACGGTTAGCGAAGTTGCATGAAAGTACAACTGTTACAATACATATTACATACTACTACTGACTGATCCTTCAATAAATCAAAGATGGGGTATTTTTCCCTTTTTTGTTAACATTTGAACTGTGGAGGGTTGCCAATTAACGAGCTCACTTTAAGAATGCATGCCTTTTCTGTGGCAGCGCCTGTCAGAATCTCAGTCTTTAACTCAGTTTTAGACTACCCACCTCTTCTCTCTGGCATTTAATTATAGCTAGACCATAGACTGTATAAAGAATTGGACTAAGGGAGTGTAACGTCATCCATGCAGCTTGTCGAGGCTAGCAGGTATAGGGGCAAATTTTGAGCCAAGATCCATATTAGGAATCCCAGCGTATCATGGCAACCAAAGATCCAATCCGGAGCAAGACTGTTGAACCTGGTTTAGCATGGAGTGGGTGCCTAGCAACGCTGTCAATCAACCCTATTGCTAACGCTAGCGGGAGCAACCTCGGGAAAGAAGGTGCCTGATTGGTCTCTTATTAATCGTCTCTTGAGTTATGGACACAATAGCGTAAAAAAAATAAAACAGGATCACGTAGAGTGGGTCAATACAAACATCTTAAGCCTGAAATGAGGAGGATGACAGCAGCATTTATGAAGAGAGGTGAGACAGTTTTCCAATGTAAAGTGAATTGAGTCGATGGAGCTGGAAGCGCGCTCATGCTCACTTTCTATTTGGAATGCAGAGGCTAGCAGGTTAGCTATGTCCATTTATATATACAGTATATGAGCTAGACATGATATGGATTATTGGTGATTCATTGTATTATTGTTTTTTGCCTATGTATTGTTTTTTGTTGACTTTTTATATAAAGCAGTTTGGGCAGTTGAAGTTGTATTTAAATGCGCTGTATAAATAAAATTGAATTGAATTAAAGTAAGCATTTTTAGCATAGCAACACCTGTAATAGACCTATAGAACCTTTAAAACAACTGTATATGAACAGAGAAAAAAATCCATTCATAACTCACCGGACCTCATCGCCACAAGCTTGTTTTGGCTGAACGCACAAAGACAAGTGGCACCACAAACCCAGACAGGAAATAACAGCATGTTTTGTTTTGATAACTGCCTACAGCCTCTGTGTATATGGGAACATGTCTTGCCTTTATAATAAATTGAATTCCTGTGTACTGAACGTATTAAACCAAATATTGAATGTATATTGCAAAAGGCAAAAGTACATACCATTTTTAATCCAAAGAATGCTTGCTCAAAGTATGGGAAGTTCAATAAGTCATAATGTATTGAACAAAAATGTACTTTAATTTCCCATGAAGTACATCTGCTTTCTTTCACTATAGGGTCAGCACATGTGAATCAATCAAATCAAAGCAAAGGGGTAGTTTTTTCTTTCTTTTTCTATTTTTATATATATATATCTGACTGGACTATGTGAGAAGTTTCAGACTAGACAATATTCAAGCCAGAGAAGCCTAATTTGGTTCTCTTGTGGGAAATTAGTTTCACTGGGGAGTCCGCACTGCAGCACCCAGGACCCTTTTCCATATAATTTACAGAATCATGCATAGACTCTATATTCAATTCAATACTAATTTCACAGTCCAGATTAGCCTATTGGTAGTTTTCAGATTGTAGATTGTGGTGCTGTCAGGCTACCAGATGGGCTTGCAAGAACCATTACATTGTATTTTTGCCAAGTATATCCAAAAGGTAAATTTGTAAAATGTTGAGTAGCATCATTTCTATCAGTGACAAAACCCCCAAACCCTCTATATTTCAACAAGAATCTGCATTTTAACAATATTGGATCTATAGAATTTTGTGATGTCACCTGAAACCCACCAGTTGGTTTGGCTGAAAATAAGAAAGGAAAAAACATCAAGACATGAGTTGCAGATACAAGAGTACAGAATACGCTCTAATAGCTCTATTACCGCTTGCTTTAATCTAGGTCTTATTTGGTTGGACTATACGCAAAACAGTGTTACCATAATTATCCTCATTACAGATGTACTGAATGCTAAGATGTGGACACTTGAATCCTGTATGTAGATAATTTATTGCAGTCTCCACTCTGCATTCAAGACCATGCACTTATCTGCTCTCCCACAACACGGTCTTCATTACAATCTGACCACTTCATGAGTAATTTGAATAGAGCGCTGTGATTGGTTAGACAAAGCCCTTAGTGGAGCATCTTGAGTTTCCTCTTTGCGATGCTGCTGGGTCTCGGTAACCATCTGCCCGTAATGACATGTTCCATATTGTTGCTATCTCTTCAACTGTATTAATAACACTGAGATTAGAGATAGATAGAGATTATATATACATAATCTCGAACAGAAATATTTAAAGCAGGTGATTCTCATGGCATAGGTGAAGATGAATGAATAATATGTCATCCATTGTTCAGTATTGCATAATTAGCTATAGATGCATACTATGGGATGTGGTTTTCCTAATTAGCTCTGCACATGGTATGGTTGGTATGGACAGAATGGTATGTGCAACTCCTTCTTTGCTTTTCCATTGCAAAGCTGCTATAAAATGGCAGGTGGTAGGTTGCTAGGATTCACTCATAAAAAAAAAAAACACATATAAATATCCTTTCACTCAAAAAAAGAAAAGAAAATATATATGTAATCAATTTCACAGGTCACAGAAAAGCACGTCTAATTTTGAAATGTGGTAAAAACTGTTCATAAATGCTGCAATGTCCGACTGTGGGGTAAAGAGTTACATTTACCCTGGGACCAGTGGAGGCACAAATGAGCATTTTTCATTAGACAACATGTAGTGTGGGCCCACCATGATGATTTGTACTCAGGGCCCAGAATTTGTTGTTACACCCATGCATATATGGAGTGAAAGAAAAATTTAAACTGAATACGTATTTTAATTTATTTGAGACAGTCTCAGAGCACCTCTAAGTAATAGAGTTTGTTTTGTTTTTCCCAGTAATTGGATTTCTAGTAGCAAGTATTAAAAATAAAACACTATAGACACACAAAAACTTTCTAGAAACATGCAATGCAATAGTTTCATCTTCACAGTGTCACCCTAGGTTTTCTATTCACACATATTTTGCTCTTCAGACATTTTTATCAGATAGAAAGCAAAATATAAATTGACAAAGAGAAGAGGCAACATGGAAATAACACTGTATATCACCAAGGTTCTTTCCAGTAAACATTTGAGCAGTTCTGAGCCATGAATATGCTGTTGGTTTAATTAAATGGAAGCACCACTCTTTATTATGGCAGCAGCCTCATCTCTGAATGTAAACACAGCAGACTCCTATACCCTCGACACAACTGTGTAGGAGTATGGAGCCTCTCCTTACAATTTAAAGTGCCAGCTCCACAATTTGTATTAGAGTAGCTATTGTACAAATTTGCATGCCTCTTCTCTGTTAAACCAGTTCAATCATTATGTCATTGTCATTTTATAACATCAGCTCTAAATGTCACAAGGATGTTAAAATTGTGTGGTAAGAAAAGAAAAAGAAAGAAAAGAAAAGTAAGAAAATCTTTAACATAAATTTTGTTGAAATATATTAAAGATGCACTATGTAACTTTCCGATGGAAAGGTCGGCACCTGCTTGTCTCCATAGCAAGTGTATTGCATCGCCTGAAATGTTCTACCATATGGCGTTACATTTGTCTGTATCCATGAAGACAAGCTGTTCACACCACCAAGACATGTTACAGGTAAGATCTGTGGAGCGGTGAACAATAAAACCTCGTGTAATTGAATACATGAAAGATGAAGACCATACTGTGGAACATTTAAAGCAAAACAGTAACTCCACGAGTATCTCCATGAGATGCATACCCTCCACCAGAAATGTTGCACAGAGCATCTTTAAAGACAAAAATGAGTTCCTCGCGCAAAAGAGCTGAACCTTGTTGAATTCCACCCACAGTGACACTATAGTGGGGCAAAAAAGTATTTAGCCATCTACCAGTTGTGCAAGTTCTCCCACTTAAAAAGATAAGAGAGGCTTGTAATTTTTGTCCTAGGTAAACTTCAACTATGACAGACAAAAAGGATCCAGGAAATCATATTGTAGGATTTTTAATTAATTAATTGGTAAATTCCTTGGTAAAATAAGTATTTGGTCGCCTACAAACAAGCAAGATTTCTGGCTCTCACAAACCTGTAACTTCTTCTTTAAGAGGCTCCTCTGTCCTCCACTCGTGACCTGTATTAATGGCACCTGTTTGAACTCGTTATCAGTATAAAAGACACCTGTCCACAACCTCAAACAGTCAGACTCCAAACTCCACTATGGCCAAAATCAAAGAGCTGTCAAAGGACACCAGAAACAAAATTGTAGACCTGCACCAGGCTTGGAAGACTGAATCTGCATTAGGTAAACAGCTTGGTGTGAAGAAATCAACTGTGGGAGCAATTATTAGAAAATGGAGGACATACAAGACCAGTGACGATCTCCCTCGATCTGGGGCTCCACACAAGATCTCACCCCGTGGGGCCAAAATGATCACAAGAACGGTGAGCAAAAATCCCAGAACCACACGGGGGGACCTAGTGAATGACCTGCAGAGAGCTGGGACCAAAGTAACAAAAGCTACCATCAATAACACACTACGCCACCAGGAACTTAAATCCTGCAGTGCGAGACGTGTCCCCCTTAAGCCAGTACATGTCCAGGCCCGTCTGAAGTTTGCTAGAGAGCATTTGGATGATCCAGAAGAGGACTGGGAGAATGTCATATGGTCAGATGAAACCAAAATAGAACTTTTTGGTAAAAACTCAACTTCTTGTGCTTGGACGGGAAAGAAGGCTGAGTGCATCCAAAGAACACTATACCTACTGTGAAGCATGGGGGTGGAAACATCATGCTTTGGGGCTGTTTTTCTGCAAAGGGACCAGGACAACTGCTCCGTGTAAAGGAAAGAATGAATGGGGTCACATATCGTGAAATTTTGTGTAAAAACCTCCTTCCATCAGCAAGGGCATTGAAGATGAAATGTGGCTGGGTCTTTCAGCATGACAATGATCCCAAACACACCATCTGAGCAACAAAGGAGTGGCTTCATAAGAAGCATTTCAAGATCCTGAAGTGGCCTAGCCAGTCTCCAGATCTGAAAATGGAGTTGAAAGTCTGTGTTGCCCAGCGACAGCCCCAAAACATCACTGGTCTAGAGAAGATCCGCATGGAAGAATGGGGAAAAACTACCAGCAACAGTGTGTGAAAACCTTGTAGAGACTTACAGAAAACATTTGACCTGTCATTGCCAACAAAGGGCATATAACAAAGTGAGTAACTTTTGTTATTGACCAAATACTTATTTCCACCATAATTTGCAAATAAATTCTTTAAAAATCAGACAATGTGATTTTCTGGATTTTTTTTCTCATTTTGTCTCATAGTTGAAGTGAACCTATGATGAAAATTACAGACCTCTCTCATCTTTTTAAGTGGGAGAACGTGTACAATTGGTGGCTGACTAAATACTTTTTTGCCCCACTGTATGTTGTTAAGTAACACTAAAATCACTATGTATATGCCCCGTAAAATCCCTTTTAGTTGTTGACTGTAGAAAGTTTTAGATCCTTGTCCTTGAATCTCAACATATTATTTTTTTCTCTTTTCAGTTCAATGAATGCATTACCAAGGTGGAGTCAAAGTCAAATTGAACAAAAAGCACACAGTATTGAGTCTCTATAGTTAAGGACAGGCAAAGTGAACATGTACTTCATGGAGGCCGCACACTTTTTCCTAAAAATGATCGATTTATTGATTTAGTTCATTGCAGGTCTTGTCTTATAACTGGTCAACACAGACATTGAGTAGGATGTGCAGATACAGGCATAAACAATGGAGAGAAGCATATTGCTGTCCTTGTATTAACACAAGGCTGTACAACAAGAGCAATATGCCACAAATCAATAGACAGTTTGAGCTATTCACCTGTTACCAGTTCTAACTTCTTTTATACACAACAACAAAAGCAGAAAAAACACCGCTCAGTTCTGTAGAAATTTCTGTTATAGGCTGTAGCCAAAAAAATACCCATCACATTTTGCCATCCATCAGAAATGCACAAAAATGTTCAAGTATATATTGCACAAAAAGTGAACTGTAAAATTAAACACAAATGTGCACCTTATACCCTCGTTTGAAAGATTCTTTTCATAGCCATTCTTTTTGCAGTTTTGTTACACCCTATTCATGGATTCAGGTTCTTGTATAGTCAAAATTTTGAGGACTCTTAACCACTCAAAAGATAGGATGTTTTTTTTTTTATTAAGTGCTATAGTAGCTCACCAATTTTTTCATAATTCTCAAAACATTTTTATTAGTTCAAGGAAATAAATGAAAGTTTAGTTACACTTTTACACTCCGGAGAAGCTTGTAGAATGTTATAACACAGTTGCCTTGCATATGCACTGCAGCTCTAACCACTGAGGCACATATTATAGGGCTTGTTGCCTTCTTGTTAGTGTGAATGAATGGAACAGCCAGAAGTCTGAGGAAGGGTGTGTAGTTTTCAACAAACCAAAAACCGCAAAGTGTAGTGTAACTGTAGCAGTACAACAACTTGTCAGAGGTGTTATGTTGTAGCTGCTGTGTTTATGTTAAAGTGCAGCTCATTTTTTTACACAATTATATGTTAGATCCCTTTACTTGGATTCAACACAAAGTAACTTATTATATACACAGTGCACCTTTAACTAGATCATTAAATTGGAACCATACCCTGACTAATATGGCCATATATTTTCAATGTTATTATAGTAAAAATTCCCACAGCAAACTACCTGGAATAACCTTAAAGAAAAAAGAAATATTATAAAAAATGTTGCCTTACCGAGGGTGGGGTCATACTCCCAGATGAAGCGTCTGGTCAGAAATCGCACCACCAGGGCTGTGGAGAACAACAGAGCAAATATGTTCAGGATATGAGGAGGGCAAGGGCAAGAAATGAGCTAAGTCTCCCAATTTCCTGAAGAGATTTAGACAGACAAGCTTTTTATTATCCTGCATATTTGGTCCACTGTTCTAATTTCCATACAAGGAGAAAGTCAATGGGCTTAATAATAACTGACAACACATCTTCTCTAATGGCTCACAGGAGCAGATGGCATGCTCCTTACACTTTCATCTAAATGCTAATCCCGTTTTAATCATTAGCCATAGTTCAAAAGGATGGATGGGTCTATAAATATTATAACAAGTCTGCATTACATTCTGAAATTTTCTGAAAGTCTGCACCAGGAAATATATCTCTGTTTTTTTTTTTTTTTCAGTGAATGCATTTTGACACTCATCCAAGTTTACGGAAGAATAGGCCTGTCACGATAAATACTATATCGATTAATCGTTCAGTATCTAACAGATGGTTATTTATTCATTGCAGCTCATGGTTTTTAACAATATTGTAGATTTAGAATACTTTTTGGGGATAATTCTTCTTTATTGTTTAGTTTCAATATTATAATTTATCTTCTACACTGCCCAGGCATATTCCAAGATGTCAATGCCAGGATTCATCAGGCTCAAACTGTGAAAAAGTGGTTCAGGGAGTATGAGACATGATTTTTACACATGGATTGGCCACCACAGAGTCCAGACCTTAACCCCATTGAGAATCTTTGGGATGTGCTGGAGAAGGCTTTGTGCAGCGGTCAGACTCGACCATCATCAATGCAAGATCATAGTAAAAAATTTATGCAACACCGGATGGAAATAAATCTTGTGACATTGCAGAAGCTTACCGTAATCAAAGCTAAAGGCAGTCCAACGAAATATTAGAATGTGTGACCTTTTTTTTTTTTGGTGGTAACTTTTTTTTTTGGCCAGGCAGTGTTTATTTACTTCAGCAATATATCGCGCTTCAAAATTTGTTATCGTGACAAGTATACTGAAGAACTGAAGGCACAGATTTCAAGAGAACAAAAACATAACGCTGCACCCATTCGCACAGGTATATCAGAGTACAAGGACACAGAAGACAAGGAGGGCACAAGTATGAAAGTGAGTAAGTGCGCACCCCAGCTTTTATACAATTGAACAATATAGTGTGAAATGGTGGCAAAGAATGGGAGATACATCCAGCAAAAAGCAAAGATGGTAATCACTGACACAACCAGAGAAGGAATAGTTTGATATCTTGCAATAAAGAATTCTTCAGGCAGTTACACTCACTACTTTACGTGCACGGAAGGGAAACTAAATCTCTGGGTGGGTCCAATTTGAAAGGGATTTCTAAAATGCATGTAATTGCACAAGTTTGATTGGGGTCATGATTCAAATCTCCCAAATGGCATGAACACATCTGGAGGACTCCAATCGTACTTGGCGCACCGGTGCACGTACACTGCTCACGCTAAGAGGGGCTCAATTAATAGACGCCCCTGAACGTCTCTTAGCCACCCATGCAGAACTACTTTCTTCTTTCCGACAGGCATGAAGAGGGGCAAGAGTAGTCTGATCAAAATTCTGATCAAGAGTGTATTAAAAATGTACCTGAAATAGTTTTTTAATAATGCTCTGAAATACATGTCGAAACATTTTACGGTTCTTGTGCCTATTCTCCAGTGGGAAGACTCTTTTTTAGCAGCAGCAGCTTTAATAAGGACCAAAACATGCTGCCCAGGAGGCTTCTGACTCACTCAACTAATGGTTTACCACCACCAACTAATCTGCTACGCGCTAATGCTGATCCCCTGTTTCCAGACACAATTACACTGACATTACCTGCTCTGTGTGTGTCTCAGTCTACAAATTATAGAGGTACTCAACCGCCAGCATGTTGTGATTTAAATGCAATTATTAATACAAAAACATGGCGGCTGGACTATAACAGGGTATTTAAGGATTCTTTTGTCAGAAATGTGTCAACAGGACTGAACAGCACTCATGTACAACACTAATCAGCATCAATTCATTCAGTCCAAAGTTGGTTTCAAATACTACACAATCGGTTCATTCTGTGCTTTAGTGATGATGGCACAAATAAATGATGGATAATACAAGTGTAATATTATAATTATTTTTAATGGAGTGTAGCTCAAATGTAAGAGAGAGACAGTTCTGAAATGAACTTGGATATGTTTTGAAAATGGTCTCCTCCAAGGCCAGCTGTATTATAGCTATAAAAATGTGTTCATGACTCAATGGCTTTTTTGGATAAAGGCCTGCAATTTTCTTCTCCAAAAATAGTCTTTTGCCAACTTCATTTTTGGGGTGAAATATTTTTTCAGAAGCCATGGTTCTCAAACTGATACATCCCGGCCTCAGGTGGAGGAGTTGAGCATCTTCAGTATGGTCTGGATATAAAGTTTTACAGCCTTATCACTCAGCATATTTTTGTTCCCTGTGTGCATGAACTTGAAATTCTACTCCTCCATATCAATAGGCAACTGAAGTGGTTGGGCATCTGCTGCTTTTTTCTATCTTTGATTTACTTGGGGCTGTACAATTAATCAAATTTTAATCAGTCATTCGTAATCATCATTAACATGCTCGAGTCTTTTTAATCAAGCCAAGCCAACTGAGTGAAAGCATGTGATTTGGAAGAAGAAACGTGTCTATATTTTGTGTTAAATTGTGATTTGTGTTGTATCTGTTCAGGAAATGAATATTGAAAACCATTTTTATTCATTTAAAAAAAAAACCCAAATAAAATAAAATTGAAAATCAAGATCAATCATAATGAGGAAAAAATATTCTTTTTTATGTTTTGCCATATCACCCAGTCCTATATTATTCATGGGTTGCAACTTAATTCCTATGGCAACAGTGCTAATATTTCCTCACTCTGAATAAGGCAGTGATTACTGTCTCCAATCTCACTCCTTACAAGCACACAAAACACTGTCACAGATTACAATTCCTCTCGCTTCCTGTGCACATTTCTTAATATACTTCCACATCTACAAACTCAAAATTACATCCTCAACTCTCCAAGGATGCCCTCCCAAGACCATTACACAACATCCAATTAGCCCACACTCTTTGCTGTCATTCAATCTATTTTGGGAGTGAAACTAAAAATAACCATCCTTAAGGCAATGGCTGTGTTTCATTAATAACTAACCTAACAACTATAACCACACTTCCAACCCCTCTACAGCTCATCACAACACGTCTCTCCCTCTGTAGTTTTAAGTCAGTACAGCCTCTAGCCTAATCTAATTACCTGCAGCCGCATCACTCTCTCTTTACACCCAGGAAGTCTCGGCGGGAGAGAGAGTGTTCAATCCATTTATCTCAACACTCCAGCAGCAGCAGTGGGCTTCAGTACGTCAAGGGCCCACTCATTTAAGACCGATGAGGAGGAAGCCGGCAGCGCACGGCCAAATATAGAACTAGCTTTGTACCAGGCAAACACCCAAGCAGCGATCCCCTCCGCAGACAGAAAGTCAAACACAAATATTTTAAATGTCAACACAGAGCGGGCCTCGAAATGTGTGAGTATTTGCTTTCAGAGGCAGGGAAAACATGCTAAATGACTGAAACGTGTCATCTAACCTAAACTGCACCACAAGCTCCTTATACAGAACACTGTACTTATACATTAAAAAGAATAGCAGAATAAATGGACCAGTCAATCCAGCTATTGCACCACATGCCCTCACCTTTCTGCTGTTGTCCTGGGAATTCCTTAAAATTCCAATTAATAATGAGTTGCCTAATAAAACATTTTGTCCTCTTTTAATGATTCATTGACAAAGTGACCAAAGCTGCCCTACTGAAATAGCGATTTCAATTAATTTGCAATATATTGAGCAGCTCTAGCACCAATGGCTTCTTGATCATCACACACTCACCACATTTTAGGCAAGGGTGAAATGTCTCAATATTTTCAGATTAAAGGACGACAACTCTACCACCAGATCCTCTTTTTCTTTACATTTTGCAGTAAAGCCCAATTTCAAACACCTCCTGTTAGGATCTTTCACCCGGTCCTGTATCTGTTAAGTTTTTCTATGATTTGGCCACAAAATAATGTCAAAACGAATTAATTAGTTAACTATTAACTAGACTAATTCATTTTCACAACAACATTTGAAATTAGAGTGACATTTAAAGTGATGCTTTTCAACATATTCTTTGTGTTTTCCTCTAAATATTGTCATGTTGGAGTGCTGTTGTGTGGTTGAGTGTTTTACAATGCTCCTGAGTCGTGTCCGTTTCTCTGTCAGGGCACTTGGCTCCTGCTTATTACATGGACACAATGGGAAATGGCTCTTACATTTGAACTGCAGTGAAAGACCATCCATCTTAGTGACGCCTGCTTTCTGTGTATCATTAGCCACAACAAGAACGCTGAAAGAAAAGCCATTTTGTTAGCCTCTGTGTGCTGTACGATTCATTTAACTGCTAAAGAAGTGGGGTCAAGCTGTAGGTAGTGTTTCACAGTCACTCAGGGGTCCAGGCTAAATACTTCCATTTATCATTTATCTGTGCTAATCCTGTCGCCTGTGGGATCTACCTTTTTCTATATAAAGAAGTGTAAAGATGTGACAACCATATCATTGCAATATTAAATGTCTCTAACTAAGATTGTGGACAATTAGAATAGCAAACTGCATCATATAGCATCATGCAATGTTTTTTCAGAAGCACAGAAAGAAAGATGGAAAACTGCACACAGCTTAGATTTTTTCATTGTTTCAATGCAGCCAGATGCCTATTAAAAAGAAAAATGATTGTATGGACTTTAAACCATGTTATAATAGAGTTCCCTCAGCATTAGCTTACTTATAGTAGTATAGTAGTATAGTGTGGTGTAGTAGTTGTATTTAGGTTGATTCATGAATGTCTGAGTTATCTCACATTGCACTGCATTTTAAAAGCTGTTGAACTCACATATTATTGTTATCAGGATACTGCAAAAATATTGAGATATTCCATCCATTTTCTTTCACTTTATCCGGGGCAAGGTCATGGAAGCTGCAAGCTGAGCAGGGATGTTCAGAATTCCATACATACATCCCCAGGCTCCACTGGGGGGATTCCCAGGCCAGCTGAGAGACATAGTCCCTTTAGTGTGTCCTGGGTCTTCCCCAGGACCTCCTCCCAGTAGACATGCCCAGGACACCTCTCCAGGGAGGCATCCAGGAGGTATCTGGAACAGTGCCTGAGCCTCCTCAGCTGGCTCCTCTTGAAGTGGAGGAGCAGCAGCTGTACTCTGAGCTCCGCCCACGTCACCAAGGGAGCAGCTACCACACTGCAGAAACTCATTTTGATCTTATCAATATTGCCCACCAGTAACCTATGTTATATATTTTTTACTATAAAAGTACATCATTACTTAAATGTCTTCTTTAATCTTTTCAAATATGATATTAAAGACAGTCGACAAGACTTGATTATGAGTGGAATTCAACTATTGAACTGACTTCTATTGAGAAAAAAATTGCAAGCAGATAGATATATTTGGAAGAGAATTGTGTTTTAGTCAGAAAACCTTTTAAATTTTCTTGCTGGTAGACGGTAAGTGTGTGTTTGAGTCATATTTCATTTGATTAAAAAAAAACAACAACTCACAGACTTTTAAGCATAAATCTATAAGCTCTCACTCCAACACAACAATCAAATAACCTTCACAAATATATTCAAAAATAATACATTCTGGTTGACTTTATTGCGTCAGCACTGTACTGCATCTTGGGCTAATTGGGGCTTCATTTTCTCAATAGGGACACAACAGCTTTTCTTTCATTCCTGTTGCAGAATGCATTCACAGTCCTCATGTGACCAGCTTTATGGAATTCAACTTTCTAAATGACAAAGTAAAGTTAATGTGTACAATCATATACATATTGTGTATGTATACTTTCCTTCTGAACATCTGTTGATATTTTGACACAATATATACTGGAACCAACCTAGTTTTTATCAAAGTCTCTTGGGTGTTTAAGTTGATTTAACCGCAATCATCGCTCTTACTTAAACAACCAGTTATTATCATGTGATTCCTTTTAACAGCAGAAGCAACCAAAGAAAACATTTTAATTCCACATTTACATTCCTGCCCCAGTTTTCCTCCTGAGCTTCCTGTTACCTTTCCAACCGCAGCGACTGAGTGCGGTGGCCCAAATTCTGGGTAAACATGAGGACCAATGGGGTGTGAAGTGCAGCCTCATTAGAAGTAACTGGATCTGAGCTTTTCTCCGCAGCAGCAGAGTAAAGGTGCACAGGAGAAGAGAGAGGGCTTTGTCAGAGTGGTTAACTGCACTGTATTCACTGGAGGTACATAGAGACTATCAGAGACATGAGCACATCACTGTCAACACTAGGGTTGTAATCAACTAAAGTCATTCTTGGTCAACTAAAGACATGTCCTGTTGATCGATTATTCAAAGGCAAAAGCTCTCAAAACTATTACAAATCTCTATGTATCTGACCCATACTGCCCTCACAAGACTACAACAGCATGGGAGTTCATGCAAAAAAGTTCTAGGAAACAATGCATTTTTATAAAGACAGATTAAACTTGTGAACCATTAGTTTAATCTGCCTTTTAAATTCAAATAATAAAAAATACCAAATCTTTAGCTAACTCACTCACCCACTCACTCACTTCTCTTTTCTGCTGTTGCCCCATATAAATCCTCATAATCTAAATAAAAAGATAAATACATATTTTGTTCAACTAAGAGCCCATTGACCAATCGAAATGACTAAAGCCCTAGTAGTCACCATGTTGCTGTAAAAGGGAAAATAATGACTTTGTGAAATGTAGCCTTGTACAAGCACTGTTAATACAAGATGCACTGGCCTACTACTGTAAAATGATCAAAAAGATGATATAAATAGGATTAGTTAAGCATGCATTCTGACTGTGAGCAGGGAGCATCTCAATGCATCTATAACTTGGCTTGGAGATGCCACCTCTTTGTCTCCATCAAGACAGATAAAATTTAAGATCTTGAAGTTCCTGGTTTGGGCTATTTTAAACAGTTCAGGTTGTTATATTAATTCCTTCTCATCACTCTGTGTACAATCCACTGTAGCCCCAGTTGCCCTATGACATAACGGCACGGGTGTCAAACTCAATTTCACCGAGGGCCATATCAGCAAAATGGCAAATTTGCAAAGATATACAAAAATATGTTTGTGTAACTGCGTAACTCCTGATAAACTGACATTTTAAGACAGTCAAACATTTAAATGCATAGCTTTTGATTAGTATTTATCATTTTAGTTTACTTCTCTATTTATTTAGTCTTATTTAGGCTGGCTAGTGTGTTTATGTTTTACTTATGTTTTATTTACTTGTTTAGTTTTGACTTATTTTATTATTTATTGATTATTTTATTATTTATTGATTATTTATTTTATTATTTATTGACTTATTTATTAGTTTTGACTTATTTTATTATTTTTAATCATTTTAGATTTGCCAGTGTTTCCTCTGAGGAGCCCTCTGCACCGGGAGCTGTGGTTGGCTGTGGCTGCTGGGCCCTGGTTCGTGGGCCCTGGAGGTTTGGTCTTGACCTCATCTCTTCTCTGGGCCCTGGGCTGGTGTCCTGTGGCTGTGGGTGACCCTGTTCCTGGTGCAGATGGTTCCTCTGGTGGCGCTCTCTCATCTGGTTCATCTTTATCCAGCCTGTTCCACTTAAACATATTTTAAATGAAACCGAGGTATTTTAACATGTGTTGCGGTGGGGGGTGGGAGTGTGTGTTGGGGTGGGGGGTTGTTTGGTTATGATTATTGATGTGTTGGGGTTGGGTTGTTGGGCTGTCGGGTGGCTGGGTGGGTTTGGTGGGTGGGACTGATTTTAATGCTTTGTAAAGCACTTTGTGTTACTTTTGTTGTGTGAAAAGTGCTCTATAAATAAAGTTTGATTTGATTTGATTTGAAATTTACCTTGTCACGGGCCACATAAAATGACACGGCGGGCCGCATTTGGCCCCCGGGCCTTGAGTTTGACACATGTGCATAACGGTCACCAACCACCAACCACTCAAATACACACCCATCTTAATGTGTGTGTGTATTAATAAAGTGTCATAGTGACACAACAACAATGTGCAATGGTCAGAGCTGGCAAAAGACGTCCAACATGAGCTTTCTGTCACTCACGCTTCATTGCCCTTGTCCCTATAATACAATTCTGTCCAATTTGGTGGCTCTGCTGTTCTTTGTGCATCAAGGACAATTTCCAATCTGAAACCTGTTGCATTAAATAGCTGAAGCTTGGGGTCTCTATCATGTCATATTGATGCAATTCCTAACTGTGCTGCAAAGTTAAGAATTGAACCAGATGCCGTTAGGTCTGGTTTGATTCTGATGGTGTCTAATCTCATTACTAACAGGATGTGGGGACTAATTGCAAACAAAGCAGCAGCGTTTAGCAGCGCCTGTGGCCTGTAGGGATCCAGCTGTGTTTCTGATTGAACAGGGCCCATTGATTCCCTGTGGTCATCAGACAGTCCCCCGCTGGTCTACAGCCTCCTGCCGTCCCAAAACCACCTCTTTACTGTCAAACAAGCACCACTGTGCCAGTGCCATGCCTCTACATGCCACTCCTTTGCTATTGTTAACATGTCAGATCGGAGCATGTCATTGAGCAGACTCTGGGCACTAGCAGGATGTGTCTAGACGAGGAATAATGAGAAACAAAATTAAACTGTAACATTAGTGGTCACAGAAAAAAATAAAATTGGGAAAAAATCTAATCCTTCTGGACTGCCATAAGACTGTACAATAAGGAGGTTTGTGGCAGATGAAGATTTGAAGAGACCTACAATCTGAATTTCCCCTTAGGGATAAATAAAGCCTTTTGGATTTGATTTGTGGGTCTTTTGCATTTAACCTAGTCTTAAATGCTTGGGGAAACCTTCCAGACTTTCTTCTCATCTGAACCAGGATCTTAGTCTGGAGCACCAAGCTGAAGGACTGGTTTTGGGCTTTATCTGGGACTCTGTTGCAGCATACACAATCTGAAAATTAGGACACTGGGATAGATTGGGATTTTTTTATTTTATTTTTTTTATCTGATATCAATATTGAAATGCTACTTTAGAGTTATGTATCTGCAGATGCTTAATACCAACTGATACCCTAAAGATCCAAGCTGATTTAAATGTGTTGCATAAACTTAGTAACAGCCAATTAAGCTTCAAATACTATGATACAAGAGCCAAAATCAGCCAGTAAGCACTCTATTAAATCAATTTATATGAGTTGAAATGGCTGATTCGATATCCTTCAACCGATATCCGATCTCGCATATTTTTCTGTAACTGGAGAAATGAATAGGCATGCGTCACAAAGGCCTTTCAGCGTCAAAGCAACATTATGGTCTGAAAAATGGAGGACCTGACCTTTGTAATTTCTGTAGCATAACAGAGATCATTCAGACCACATCTAGTTGATAAAGTATTAGTTTGACAGTCCAAATTTCCAACAGCGAACACAATAGGTCTGGTAGGTCCATAAGTTATATCACAGCATTATAAAGAACAGTCTTTGGAGGCTCTGTGCTCTGTCTCTTTTGAGTGATGTCGTAGCGTGTGCCTGTAGATTGATGTTTGCGAGCCTGTTGTAAATTAGCTGTGGTTCTGGCTGGGGGGACTGTTTTTCTCTACCTGAACAGACAGGAGTGAATCATTGGCCACATGAGCAGTTAGCTAGTGGGTTTTATTGCTCCACTGTCAGGAGAAGGCAGACAAATGCAGACGAGATGCTGCCCAAACGGCTATTAAGGATTGTAAAGGACCGGTGAGCTTCCAGGAATCTGCTGCTTGTAAATCCAACTATAAACTCAATGCGTTATTGAGCTATTAACAAAAGCCAAGCAACAGGTTACCCAGTCATGCTGGAACTGCTTAAGTATACACAAGTCTATTAGTTTGTTGGTGGCAATTCACCTCACAGTAGGAGGCTCATCTCCAGAGCATGCATTTCTGCTTGGAGTAGGGATGGTTGTTATTATTGTGATTATTCAGGTCACAATTATAAGAACTAAAAAATAATAATTACGTTATTCAATTAAATTTATGGCCAAAAAGTAAACCTAAAGTAATTTCTTTCCCTGTAATTTTCAAAAAGTTTGATTTCATAAAGGTCATATGATAGAGTAATGATAATGTAGGTCTATTAGACAATGTGAATGAATGAAAATAGTTTGGTCATGGTGTCAATAACTCAATAATTGTAAAATGGTGGTGTTTATTCTCACTTTCACTCATTCATTCATCACTCTAGTGAAGTCTGTTTTCTCCATGTATGTGTGTTTTTGAATTAATTATTATTTTGAATTAATTATGAATTAATATTATTATTATTATTATTTTATCTGTGGAATTTACAGATAAAAAATAATAATAATTTAAAAAAATTAAAATCTTCAGTTTTATTTTTCCAACATTTAAAAAAATTAAAACACAGAAAATATGGAATATGACACAGAGAGTAAAGTAATTACACAAAAATGAAATAATCCTATGAAATAAGTTTAAATGAAAAAAAATGTCCCATTTAGTCAAACTTTATGAAAAAAGGTCAGTTTTTCAATTAAGTCTGGATGTAATTTTTCCATTTTTGAATCTGAATTGTAATTTAGAGCCATAGATAAATACATCCAGTCCTTGATTGTTGGTGCAGTTTTTCGCCATCCATTTTTCCGTAATGGCCTTATTTTCCGCTGCCAAAAACATGCTCCAAAGATATCCATTTATCGTGTCTATGGCAGGAATTTTGAGGCCCAGATACATAATTTTGAAGTCATGTGGGATAGTAATGTTAAAAACAGCTTGCGGTGCTTTGTTAATGTCAGTCCAATTTTGCAGAATCTTGTTGATCGCATTCTAAGAATAAATTCTGAAATTTGGGCAGCTCAAGTCTCAACGTTAGACTTCAGTTATTCACATATGAAATACTTCCAGGAATGTGCCATCTTCAAATCCTGGTTATAAACCTTAGCAAAGATTGATTATTTCTAAGGCTCCAGTAATAGCTGTGACATAATAACCTGTAATCCATTTGGACAGCCCTTATCACACATCTTAAGAATAGGCTTCTTGTTCCTGTATCTTTGTGGTGACATATTGATTTGTCATTTGCAGCTGCTTGGAGAGAAAGTGAGAAAATGTGTGTGGTCTTTTGAGCCCTGCCCATGGAGGCGTATAGGCGGACACAGTGAACTAAAGCCTGGATATAAATCATTGAACATGTGTAGAGACAGGCTACTGCTGCTGGACTAAATCACTCCCACTAAAAGTACAAAGAAAGATCAACAATGAAAATCAAAGAGAGGCACAAGGAGGGAGAGTTGTCTTCAAAGGAACAGTATCAACACTTGTTACTGAGTCAAAACCTCAAGTGTACTACTTATAAATTGTAGTACATGTTAATAAACTTGCATGTGATTGTATGAGGAGTCTAAGCTTTGATTCCTACTACAGTGTATCATCAGCCTGTTTGGATGCACCACAAATATTTATTTATTAACATGAGACTGCATCCCCTCTAGGCTGTAGTCAACTAAACAAATACTTGGCTGACTGAAGACACATCAATGAACCTACAGAAAGGGGAAAACTATGTACACAGATGAATAGGAAACAGAATATTCATAAATGAAAAGCCAGATTAAAGTGTCCCATCACCCCAAAAACTCAAGCTAACCCGGCCGTTGTGCATATAAAACCCCATAATCTTAATAAAATAATTTCATTGGCTAAAAAAAATGCAACATCATCAACCGACTCAATGATGTCGAGTCAGTATGGTCTGGTTTAGCTCTGATTTAGATTAGGTTCTAGTCCTGTTCTAGTCCTGGTTTAGTACTGGTCCAGTCCAGGTCTAGTTCTAGGTTAAGTCACAATTTAGCCTGAAATTCAAAGTGATGTATTTGTATTTTCACTTTGTACTTTCTATGTATGTGCCATTGAGTCTATCTTCCCATTATATTGTTCATGAGGAGAGAGGCAGGTTATTTCCAATTGGCTTCTTCTAATATTAGCAGGATTGTCAAGTATCTTACACTAATCAATACTATAACAGATACTAATTTAAACTAAGATTTGACCCAAAAAAACACACAATTTTACCTTTCCTAAACAGTTTTAGAATGATCTTGAGCTTTTTTATTAGACCTTTCATTTATTTTGAGTTGAAAATTACAGTCTATTATCTAAAAAGTGACATACAAGTGACATGATTGACAGCTGAGGAACTGATGGATCAAAGACACAAGTGAACATATTTGGGTCCGAGCTGGGTCCATTCAGAATAATATTTCCTTGTCTCTACTTTATATCACTTGTCTGTCATAGCCTGCTACGTTTGCCTTATGGGAGCTGACATGTTTACTGTCTGCTGCCTTGTGTGTTATTGTTAGTCCACTCTCCACTTCCCATATCCTTTCTTCTTCTAGCCCTTCACATCTCAGCAAGAATAAACAAGGATGTAGTCTGATTAGTGCAGCGTTATCTGATCTGAACTGGGACCAACATGATAAAAAAAACATTTAGTTGAAACTTATATTTAGTGACATGGTTATTTCCCCTGGCACTGTGGGCACTCCCAGACAACCATAATGAAAGAACGGCATTGGGCGTCTATGGAGCAGAGAGGGTTGGTGTTTGTGGATGAATACGTGCGTCTATGGAGCCGAGAGGTTTGGTGTTAGTGGATGAATACGTGCCCAGGGGAGAGCCTTGTTGTGAAAGGAATCATGGGAAATGTGCCGAGGCTGGGAACAGTGGCTGACCTCCTGCTCAGGAAGTGGTCAGATGGACTGGGGTGTTTTTTGATTTATTGGATTGCAAAGAAATATGTGAAATGATGGGCTCTGCAAAACAAAACATAAGAATATTGTTGCAGTAAATGTAATTCAAAATATTATAAGAACACATTTAACAGCGCTCTGAGTAACTTGAAGGTGGAAAAGCGCTATATAAAAATTTGCCCATCACCATTTACCATGATTTAAACCGAATTTCAAGTCGATTAAACCAGTAATTTTTGTCTGCTTACAAATAAATGGGAAAATCTTGCTTGTAATAAATAGCAGTTCAAGGATACAAATTTATGCACAGATAAATTTGTGATGGAAGACAAAGGAATGAAAGAAACATTTTAAATCAATCACTAACTTCAAAGCAATCCATCTATTACCGAATTTGAAGTCAGTCTTGTGTTGGCTATTATGCGTACGCAGGATAGCACGCCTGTGGTGCCAAACGAGATGCACAATGTAGATACTTTTGTCTGTACTGTTCTGTCAAAAAGGATTATTTGATCAGAGCATTAATATTCACTCCAATGCTGAAAGCTCCTCACATACCACATCTGATGTTTTGTATTGAATAATCTCTTCAGTGAACAAAAGAGCAGCTCTGTTGTAGTCAGGGGTAATTATTAGTTCTGAGTCTGGATAATTAGCGATTAGCCATGTTTGTTTAATTAAGACAGAGGCTACATATTTCATCTGAACAACCACAGAGAACTCACAGGACAGACACACATTTAGCCCTTTTAAAAATCCCATTCATAAATCTATCCTAATTAAAATATTTTTGCATGGACCAAAGGCACAGCATCAGACACCTAACTGGGCTTTACAGAAATCATCAAACTATATTGGATTCTGAATAACAAAAATCAGATTAACACTGACTGGTAAAATGTGACACTATGACATTGCCGTGGGTGCTACCTTCGTCATTTAGATTGTATTATTTTGCACGGCGCTGTCCATGGCAAATAAGTTCTATGTGGACTAGAGCAGGGGTGTCTAACTTGATTTCACCAAGGGCCACATCAGCAAAATGGTTTGTCTCAAATTTGCAAAGATATAAAAAATATGTCTGTGTAACTGCGTAAGTCCTGATAAACTGACATTTTAAGACAGTCATTCATTTAAATTTACCTTGTCGCGGGACACATAAAATGACATGGCGGGCCGCATTTGGCCCCCGGGCCTTGAGTTTGACACATGTGAACTAGAGGCTCTGTAGTCCATATATAACTTTTTAATGCCTCCCAGAGAATCGGAATATTGTTTGACTTTTTCATATGACCATTAAACATTTTACACAAATCAACCTGCTTTATATCAGATTTTAGCTGAATATTTTTTCCCAAATTCTCCATTGAAATGAATGGAATTTCCACTTAACTGAAAGTGCCACCACAAAGAAAGTGCAGTTTAGTCTTATTTATGGCACTAGTGGACAGAATAGGGCTAATAACCGGTAGCAAGTAATAAACTAGTAAAGATGCACCATGTAACCTTTCCACTGGATGATTCGCTACCCGCTTGTCTAGATGTTTGACAGTATGTCTTTGAACGTATTTTGCATTCGACCAATTACAAGTACTTTTATTGCCCAAAAACATGTATTCTTCCTTTTTCTATTACGTTTTCTTGATGTGAGTGTGGTCGCCTCTACACAGATCTAACCTGTACCAAAACCTCATAGCTTAATGCCAAATGGTGAAACATTTAAGCAATAACATCACCATGGAGACAAGCAAGAGCCATAACCTTCTCCTGGAAAGTTAGATACAGAACTAACAGAATCCAAATGAGGAAACAACATTTTATGCACTGAACATTATATTTTGCCAACAAACAAGCAGACACTTCAAAACACAGTTATTCTGGGCAGAGACTACACATAGATTTGCAGTTACTGTGCTGTGCGTGGCATTCAGACTGATATTTGGTTTGGCCTGGGGCTTGTTTTTGTTACGCTCCACGGTTGAATTAAACCAGCGACATCACTGCGCCTCTCTCCCGTGTTATTATTTAAAATGTGCCTGTTAAATCGCTTCATTTATAACCTTCTAATAGAAAGCCAATCGGTGCAATCATAAACGGAGATTTATCTTCTGTTATATTGAAATTACTGGGATGAAAGCATATTTGCAGCAGTGTTTTAAGCAGCTGAAATGAATAAGAGTGTACAAAGCCTGGTTCAACTGTGCCACCAAACGGGAATAAAACAAAATAGCAAATACCATGTTTATGTAATTCAACATTCTTAGGAAACAACAGTATTACATGAACTGCCTCAGATTGTTCACATGCATCTATTATAGTGTCCTATGCTCCATATACTGCAGGCTACATATGTGGAAAATGCATATAAATAGTACATTTGAATCCCCACTGCTCACTGTGCTCTTTTCTGCTCCAACTTTAACAGAAAAGCATTATGAATGTGCATTTTTTTAGGTATCTGTGCTTTATTCAGTTTTACAGTGGATACTTTTTACTTTTACTTCACTACATTTAAGAACAAGTATCAGTACATTCTACTGGACTGAAGAGTAAAAAGTACTTGAATACTCATATGATTTGTTGGGGTTGTTTTTACCATGTTTGCGGTAACATCCTGACAAAATTTTTCAAGCTCAAGAAAAATTGAGAAATTGATATGTATAATTTTTAATCAGTGTCATTACATTTAACACTTTAACAAATTAAGAAACATTTTGTGAAATACTTTTTACTTGACTAGATTTTTTTTTTCATTTGATACTTTTACTTTTACTTGGGTTTACCTCTGTATCTGTACTTTTACAAAACTGAGTACTTCATCCACCACAGTGAATGTCATTTGTGTAACTATAGCTTTACTAACAGCTCATTTTCAGCCTTCGCAGGTACCTTATAATAAATGTTTCTATGGCTCTAACAGCACTGCATGGGATCATTTGTATATAGGGTGGGTTAAGGTTAGAATATGGAACTAAATAATGACTTCTCAGATGCCATAATAATTAGGAAAATCATATCTGACTTGCTGTATTATCAGGTTTTTACCCACGCCTGTACTTTTCAACTGCTTTAGAAAAAGGTCAAATTCTCTATTACTATATTCACTTTTGGCGAGTTGTTGAATTGGAGCTGACAGCCTCTCAAATACAGGCGCCATGCTTCATGCTCTGACACAGGGTCCACTGGGGTTTGGACTGAACTAATCACATCAGGCTCAGATCAACACCATCTTTGGGAACTGTGGCTGAGTTTTTATGTAACTCCGGACTGAAGGTGACTTTTCATTAGAGTCAATGGTTTAGAAGTGGAAATGAAAGAGGTTCTTTGCTCCATTTCCAGGTTGACCTGCTCACTTGACATATTACTTGACATTCACTCAGGGCCGTCAAGTACTCATATTTGACCAAATTAAGATATCATCTCAACCAGTTGTACAAAAAAGTCTGAAATTTTTCATAACAGGAACAGCCACAAGTATAAAAACATGTAAGGAAGGGGGGTATGGGGGCCCTCACCCAGAGAAATTTAAACATTCTAGACATTTTTTCTTGATTTCTGGTGCATTTTAATGTGGTCTAGTTGACTAAAGTGGACTTACATTTATCAATTATTTATGTTATGAAATGCAGAATTGGATAGAGTAGCCAAACGATGTACTTAAGCAAGGGTACACTTACTTCAGAATCATATTACTCAGGAAGTACAAAGTAGTGACCAAAGTTAGAGTCACATAAGAGAAACTGCCTGAACATAACATCAGGCACATGGCAAAAATTGGTACATGCAGAACTTTCCATTTACATAATCATGCATAAAATGTGAACACATATTTTTTGCTCTAGGCTTGGTTTTAAAATGTATTGCAGTTGGATTAAAACAGTCATATATCCTAGCATCTCTACCAATATTAACAGAACCACTAATAGAAAGGCAAACAATGGCACTAGCACTGGTTTCAAAGGCATAGGGAAAAGGGAATAGATTAGAAATTTGGCAAGAATCATAGTTTTAAGTAGTTGAAAATATCTTAATTTGAGTTTGTTTTGTAACTTGTTTTGATATATGCTAATATATTATTTTTACTGGTTTCAAAATATTTCCTTATCTCAAGACAATCATGAAGTTGTTTTCCTAATTTCAAAAGCAATTTATCTTGATATAAAACTGAAATCAGCCCATGGTGGATATTCCTTTTTGCAGTGAATATGCAAAAGTCACACAGGTTGTATTTAGATGTGCTCCAGAAACTGCCCAAAATGAACTATACAATTCTATTATAATACAAATGACTTGCTTGCATGTAAACACACTTATCATTGCATCAGGTTTCGACATGTGAGTTGCTCCCTTCTGTCATAGTTTGGGTGGGCTCCACAGGCTGACAATGGCTACTGTGGTCCCTAGGGTGCAGAAAATAGGACACAGCAGGCTATAATTACATCTGTGTGAAATGCACAGAGCACAGTCAGGCTACATAGAGACAGAACTGCAGAGACATTCAAAAACAACATGAACTCGGGCTTCTCAGGGCTTTGAACCACAAAAGCAAGAGTACACCACACTACGTGATAACACAGGTGAGCACCTTTCATCTGCAGACTTTGTCACTGGTGAAAGAAGTACTCAATTTTGTTACTTAAGTAAAAATATAGATACCAGAGCAAAAAAACACTGAGTAACAAACAAAGTAAAAGTATCGCATGAAAAAAATCTAGTATTAAGTACCCCTTTAAAAATGTTCTTAAAGAGGAAAAAGTAAAAGTATTTTTGCACAGATTTTGAGCTCTTATAAAGCAACAAATGTAGTGATTTTGATAAAGATTTATGCTGAATTTTGTTCAACAGAAATGATTAAATTAATAGTTTTTTGTTTTTGTTTTTATTTATTTATATGTATGTTTTTTTTGCTAAAACAACATGTTAAAATAAATCCCCAGACTATTCTGCAGGTCTCAAACAATAATAAAAAATACTTTTTCAGTCCAGTTGAAAAATGTAGTGGAGTAGAAAGTACTTCACTACATTTGAGAGATACCTGCTCTCAAATCTAGTGAAGTAAAAGTAAAAAGTATGCACTTTAAAATGTACTTAAGTAAAGTACAGATACCTAAAATGTGTATTTACGTACAATACTTTACTACTTTTGCTTCATATAAGGATTTGTCGATTGCAGAGAAAGTGAAAAAGTAGGAGAAAATGTGAAAATGGCTGTAATTTCTTGCATTCTTGTGAAAAGCCCTTGACGAGGAGAGGGAACAGAAGGCTATATGATTCAGACAGTATGGTTTATGAGAGATATCTTTAGGGACATGTTTGTTTAATACACATTTGCAATAATATTAATACAAAAATCTTTCTGTTTCTTAGATTATATATAATGATGTATGTATTACCGTATTTTCTGGACTATATGTCACTCTGGAGTATAAGTCGCACCAGTGAAAAAATGTATAATAATGAAGAAAAAAATATATGTATAAAAATCGCACTGGACTATAAGTCACATTTTTGGGGTAAATTTATTTTACAAAATCCGAGACCAAGAACAGACATTTTATCTTTAAAGGCAAGTTATAATAATAACAATAAAATAGCTAACTGCAGGCTGACTAGCAGTACAGCATTCTAATGTAACACATAGACAAAGAACTGTCTGGCATGTTTACGTAAGATAGAACAGTTAATCAGATAACTACGCTAACGCAACATTTATTCAGCTCCATGAAGCATGGACAGAAAACTGAATAAGTGTCTGGTATGTTAATGTAAAATATTAACAGTTAATCAGATACGCTACGCTAACGTAACATACGCCGGCTTGCCACAAACATGTGAGAAACGAGAGTTCCTTTCACTGATGTTTATTGTGGTCTTACTTCGTCATCACATAAAATATAACATAAGCTCTGGCTCATATTACATATACACACAAAACTGCATATGAAGGCAAGGAAAACATACATACCACTTTGGCCTGCTAGTAAAGAAACCGGTGAACCAAAAACTTTATATTTTTTTTCTTAAATAGTGCTCTGTCGGGTAAGACTTCGCATTAGTGTAAAAGGCTGAACTGGAAAACAGGATGCAGTTTTCGCAACCTTAAACTAGACTTATGATAAACTAAACATTTACAACATTGTTCCAAATGAAAAATTATCACCTTTATGGTTTTATAAATGAAGGGGAAATAAATAAGGGGAAATTAAATATGAAATGTATAAAAGAAAACGAGTCAAGTACATTTTCTTACAGGTATTACAAACACACCAGCACCATCTATTGGTCAAACAAGTGAACTGTAACATGTATAATCAACCGTTGCATAACACATATTTATTCAACTGCATAAAGCATAGACAACAAACTGAATATGTGTCTGGTATGTTAACGTAAGATATTAACAGTTAATCAGATAAATAAAGCGTAAAAACAAGCTAACAAGTTTAGTCTCGATCTCACTCCAAATCACGGAATCCATAGAATTCTTCATCCTCAGTGTTGCTTCTGAATAACTCCACCTGCTCCGGAAGTAGATGAAAGGGCTCTTCTGTGTGGCTGTGTACCTGCTACACAAGCCTAGAGTCTCCAGTGTGACAATAATGAAGATGTGAAATTCTATACTTGAATAATTTCACATATAAGTTACGTTTGAGTACAAGTCGCACCCCTGGCCAAACTATGAAAAAAGTGCGACATATAATCCAGAAAATACGGTAGTAAGATTTATTTATGTATTTGTTTAATTTGATCTGTTTGTGTGTTTGGAAGGTCTACTTGGTCTTTATACAGTATGTTCACTTGTTGCACTAATAGATGCAATTTAAATGCAGCACAAAAATGACAAATCAGGAAAGACAATTTGTTCTAACCAAAAGTAGTTTATAATTAAATATGGGGCAGTTTATGCCCTAAAGGGTTGTTTCAGCTAATAAAAACATTCAAGGGCAAAATGAATAAATGTAAAATGGATTTGTTATGAGTTTTTAAAGCAGTTAATCTCCAGAGAGGAGCGTGGCCAATGCACGCACCAAATTTAAACCCGAGGATCATGTTGTGATTTTGTGGGAAACAGGATGGACGTGTGCGATCACACATCCCTGCCCTTTAGGAAAGGACAAGGAGAGAGGGGTAGAGGAAGCAGGGAACAGAAGAGAGGGGGAGAGAAGAGTGGAAGAGAAGAAAGGGGGAGAAGAGAGAGGGGGCCAAGGGGAGAGAAGATAGGGAGAGAGAGGAGAGAAGAGAGGGGGAGAGAGTGAACTTAAGAGGAGAAAGGGGGAGAGGGAATATTAAAGGGACAGTGTGTAGTATTTGTATTTCAAATTACATGGCCTATCTGTGTCCCCCAGATACGAGGTATAAATTCAAATTAAATAATGATTTTACTGATAACAATTGTAATGTTGATTTATTATTAGTTACAAAAACTGGACATGATGGCCAAGAAGTTGGTGTTTTCATTTGGTGTTTTGGTTCTCAAGATGATTATCCAATCAGAAAGCAGGAGACATGAATCTCACACCTGGGTTGACAGTTTCAATGCCAAAATTCTGGCTTAAACTCTTAGATCTAAATACTCAAAACATAAACTTCAGCACCTGCAAACAAGAGGTGAGAATGAGAAAAAATACATGTACGTATGTGTTTGTTATTGTAGAATCTTTCAAAAAATAGTAAAAACACAGGCTACATACTCTACCTATAATACATGTTTCAGTCCCTTTTTGAAAGAAAAGGTTCCAAAGGTAGCCATCTAAATGATGTTTTTGAAATCGAGACCATCCGACTATGTATGTATGCTATGTATGAAACTGGAGTTTTTTTTTTCTTTTTTATGTAAGTCCATGTACAACACCCACCATAGATCCACTTCCACTGCTAAACAAGACGTCTGTACAAGGTTACATGAAGCTTCAGTGAAATAAGTCCACACTCACAGACGTAACTCCGCTATAGCAAAGTGTAATAGAAGAAAATACAGTGTTGCAGTTTAAAGGACAAAGTTACATTAGCTCTATGAGTCAGAGGCTGAGGTGGAGGACAGCCCTGCAGCAGGAAGTGCTCAGCAACCACACAGAGATGGAGACTGGAGGTGTGTGCTAAAAATACCACTGAGCATGTCATCCATTCAGCCAGGACTAGAGGTGCACTGCCAATGTATCCCCCACAAGGTATATTCATATACAGTTATTTTTACTGTATGAGTGATACTGATTCACATGAAAAGGCACTAAGGTAATGTTACTTTTGATACTACAATGAAAAGACACTCTTCAGATGATGTACTTTTCAACAGAATAATAGCAGTTTCCATAAGATTAGCATGTGGTCTTACAGTGCAAGGTTTTCAGTGTGAATGGTATTGATTTTGTAACACCTGTAGAGTAGCGCTCAAAGGAGTGAAGTTTTTTGTTATCCACTGAAACCTGTTCATCCACATACAAATGTAAAAAACATAGTAAAAACATCTGATTATATAATGTGTGTAATGTACAAAAATGTCTAACTTGATTTCAATACTAAGGAAAGGCCAGATACTATATGTTCAGTATTGACATTTGATACTAGTTTTATGAAAAAAACAAAACAAAACCACTCCTGATCAGGGCTGCCTTGCTCTGTCACAAACACTTCTCTCAATAGCAGCTCCATTACACTGCAGCGATGACGTACGACTCTGGCTTTATTTAGAACTGGTAGGACTCCAGAAACACGAATCCTATTTTCTCAATAAAAGTAGTTCAAATGATGAGTGAGCGGAGGTGTAGACAGATGCCAGTGAATTGGAGAATGTGGGCAGTTAGCGCAGAGGAGGGCAGTTGGCCTTCAAAAACTCAAAGATATAAAGTATATAAAGAAAATGTGGTATAAATAAAGAGGAAATAAGAAGGAAGAAGGGCTCTCCTGACTGACGTAGGTGATAATTTTGGTATTATTGGCCCAAAGTAGTGAGTAGTTTGTGTGCGGCATTGATTCAGAGTGGATGAGTAACACTTTGATACAGTTATAAACGGTGTGATACTGCGTGTGGGATGGAATAAGAATTAAACACAAAAAAAACCCCATTGGTAATCAGTTAGCTATACATAACAGTTAATAAAGTAGTGATTAAAACTCTCCCATAACAGGGAAATGACTGTTGCTAATAGGACTCTTATTAGCTGAAAGATTTATTACAGATATTTTTAAAAGTATTGAGTTATTCTGGACTAATCAGTTTCTTTTTCTTTTTTTTTAATTGGATATTAATTGGAGAGCAAAAAGGCCATACACGTTTGACATGTAAGAAGCCAAAACAATGGTGACTCTGGATTTCTTGAGTTATTTTCTTTGCAGAGAATGGACATTTTTCATCAAAACTCCAAAATGAATGTTCTTATTATACTGTTGGATTGATTCACTGTAGTGTCTTTTCAATACATCAATGGTAAGTATAGCGCTCTTCTACTTTGAAAGGCATTCAAAGCGCTTTACATCAAGGAACTATTCATCCATTCACATTCATACGCAGACACTGGGGGCGAGGAGGGAGTTAAGTGTCTTGCCCGAGGACACAACGACAGCATTCATCTGTGGGAGCTGGAATCGGCCCGTCAACCTGTATAAAATGTATTGATTAATGCCGACTGATTGTTTCACCTCTGAATGATATTTGAGTAGCTGCTCTTTCTGTTTCTACTGTGGATATAATGTAAGAACAAATTGCACAATAATATAAACATAATTGCTATTGTCGTCTGATATACCAGTCCATTATCGTCTCTTTCTGAACTAAATGAGTATTTTCAACACTGGCTCTGCCTCTAATCAGCATATAATAGAAACAATCAGAGGTGAGAGGAGTATTATAATCAGGAACAGAAAAGGATTTGATACAGAAAAAAATAGAGTCCATTCAAACCATTCGCCCACTACATTAGCTCGCACTGTGGAGGAGGACCGGGGTTGTTGATATTCCGCTGATACACATCAATCTGAGACGACATCATTTATACACATTTAAAACTGAAATTTGTCTGAAAAAAAACAACTTTAAAGTCTAAAAGTTAAAAAGTCTGTATGTCAGAAATGATCGATAATGGGCCAATTGGAAAATATTAAATATAACAGACGTCATCCCGGTATGATCCATAGTAAAAGAAAAATTCAAATCTGTCAACTGCACAACAAATTTTTTGAATTTTTCTTTTACTATTTGATATAATAGTATTTACAATTTAAAGGGCCGACATTAGACTATTTCTGATCTATGTTATATGCTGTTTCCTCATCACAAACACATCTGGAGTTGTGTTTTGTTTCATTCACACATGTTTAACACATTTGGGCTGACCTTTTCTCTCATACGGAAAACACTCTGCTCCACTGTGTTTTTAAACTCCATACACCTTCGCTACAATTATTTGGATAATTTGAGCCCTTTAATTTCCGATCTCTACTAAACAAAAGGTAAAAGGCCGTTAACTTGAAAACTACCATCACAAGGTGTAACAGAGCATTTTGAGCTTTGGGGATGTAGACAGACTAATAATAAAGAATTACTTAAACACACCTCCAAGTATGTTTTTGATGAGGTAATAACATTCTAACACGGCTTAAAACTCACAAGATTCTGCGTAATACAGAACCTTTAAGTCAAGTTGGACAGTAATAATAACACAAACACAGTCACACACACTTATACAAACAGACATAAACACTGTACATGAACCCAACCGAAAGATTTTCTGATGAGTAGAATCCACACAGGCATACAGAGAGGAAAGAGGAGACATGGATCCACATTTGGCCCCATCACAAACTCAAGTATCTCACAGAAACAACCTTGCTGTATTATGTTTTTGCAGATCTCTGTTGCTATGTTACAACCCTCTCCAACATACTCAACATACTGAAAATAATGAGGTTCCTCCTGCTTTAAGATATTCACATTTGCGGGCTTTTGTTCGACACAGCTTCTATATTGAAACTTTGTTGCATGTCTCAAATGTAAAAGTGAGTTAACATAAATGTATTTTCAGTATACTTAAAGGCCCTGTACCCAATTAGATTTTTCTGAGAAGTATTAATATTATGATTAGAATTATAATACGTACCCATAAAATTATAATTATGCGGTAAAGTATCTGGAATAGTATCTGTTTTCCAACCTGAAACATGGAGTTATTTCTGTCAATTAACTACAGGAGCATTAACATTTGAGAGAAGACTGAAATAAGAACTGATCAATACAAGAATCCCATGAATTTTGGAACCTGTTTGTAGTTTGTAGTTTGTTTTCATTCTGACATATTGTACATGTTTTAACCTGGAAAACAGGTACTATTCCAGACACATTCCAGCATAATTATAATTTTCACCTTGCACTTTCAAATATTTCCTCAAAATAATTACTTGTTAAGTAACAAATAAATGACATTTGAAATATTAGATAACACCATTAAAATCTTTGAAAAGTACCACTTTAATCTGTCACCTTTTCAGCTCTTTCTCTAAAACCCACCTCTAAAGGCTGATTAGTGGACCCCTGTGTCTTTGTGTTCTGGTGACTCATTCTGCATATTCTCATAATCAAGCATTCAAACTCTCACTACAGTCAAAAGGGCAGCAGGGTCAAATACTAAGTTCATATGACCCAAAGTAACTAAAACCTTCCCAATTCCATTCATTATTTTAATACTGTCTCATTTCCTCCATGAGCTCCAAAGGAAGTTGATTTTAGAGGTGGTTTGGACTGACTAAAAGTCATTTGAGTCGCTGGGTGAACAGGAAATAATGTCCACAATTATCATCAGCTCTCACAAAAATGTCGGTCACAAATGGTAATGGTACACATCTGCTGCACTGAAATATGGATCATTTAAGGTGAAGACTGAACTCATGTGAGACAGATATTTTTATTTTATTTTATTTATTTATTTGATAGGGACAATGCACATTAATGAACATCAGTATAGAACAGATGTAAATATGCCGAATTTTAGCTACAACGCTAGTTTTATCTGTAGTCCCTAGGCAGGCAAATACATAAAAAATACAACATGCAATACAAGCAAAAGTCTAGTGGTCACATGACTGGTTTGTTTTCAGCCATAGTTTCAGTTGTGTTTTAAAACTGATCAGTGTAGGGCTCTCCTTTATATGCAGAGGAAGACTGTTCCAGATGTTAGTGGCCCTCACAGAGAGAGTGTTCTGCCCAAAGGCTGTTCTTCTGTGGGGGACCTCACAGTCTCCTCTGGATGAGGCCCTGGTTTTTGGACCACTTGAAGTCTTGGGTTTGAAAAAGACAGACATGAGGGGTGGGGCTAGTCCATGTAGCGCTTTGCAAATGAAGCATACATACTTAAAGTTTATAAAATAAAATAAAAAATTGTACTTGTTTAAAATATTACATCCATGAAATGAATTAGGTATATATAGCAATTTACATTTTTAAATAATGGTTAAAGTCCTTGTCCTTCAGCAGAAACAGATGTGAGATGTTTTCAAATACTATAATAATACAGTTCTATCTCATATGTGGTAACGGTGTTATGGACTGCTGATAACATTAATTGTAATTATTCAAGGATATTGCCAAGGAGTGAAAGTCAGTTATGTTAGACAAGGAAACTTAAGGGAACTAAAGATTGTCCTATTGCAATGTTTTAGAGTTGGAGTCTGTCTCGAACCCTAATTATGGCATGAACTGGAAAACAAAGTCTACTAGAACAGTAAAAGATCTCATCAGTCACATTATTTGAGAAAATTATCTTGACATCACTATTTTGGATCAACGTAAAATAATTAAAGGGAAAATTGTAACCCAGATCATATATCTATTTGGGGTTGACATTTTAGTTTTTCAGTATAGCCCCTTGTATAACACTGAACTGTTTTTGAATTTGGTGATGACATAAGCACACAGGACTCTGGTGAGTTAAGCAGACCGGACATGAGTTTCTTTTGCCCCCGGGCGGCTGTTTTTACCCCCAGCTTTGCCCTCACTGGTGCATGATCCTGATCTCCTCAGCCTGCAGCTCTGGTCTGGGGTAAACAGGAGTAAATCTGAGCGTAACACGTGTTGGCTTCTGCTGCTGCTGTTCTGTTATTGTTGTGATTGGGACAGACAGAGGAGGAAGAGGAGGAGGAACGAGACAACATACTTTATAAGCTGAACTTCACACTCTGTAAAGTTAATTACCCCACAGACTAACACAGGCCCCTACCAAAACAATGAGTGCATTTTTGGGTTTACACTAGTCCACAGACGTGAAATATGTGAACTGAAGTGTTGAGCAAACCAAAAAATCGTGTTGCAATTACAACAGTGTTTTTAAATATAATGCCTATATAGTGCAAATGTGTTATTGAGGCAGGCCCATAGACTGTATAAAGAAGTGGGCTCTGCGAGGCTATCGATCACAGGGGTGAATTTGGAGCCGAGTTCCAACTGCAACTATCATTAGAAACCAAACAGGTAATCTGGAGCCAGGCTGTTGAAGATAACACTCCTTCCCGCTCGCACCACTGGTTTAGCAGGGATCGAGCACTTAGCAACGATGTCAATCAAACCTGTTGCTAATGTTAGTGGGAGCGACCTCAGAGAAAAAAGACATCTGATTTGTCTGTTATTAATGTTCATATCTTGATTTATGGACAAAATGGTGAAATAAAAACACCAGCATCATGTAGGGTCAATATGAACAAAATGACAAGGCACACTGCAGCAATTACAAAAGAAAGGGGTGAGAATTTTTCAGTGTAAAGTGAATTGGAGCCAGAGTCAACGGACCCAAAAGCACGCCCATGCTTATTTCCTATTTAGCAAGTTAGCTATACCCATTTATATATACAGTCTATGGGCAGGGCTAACTGTTTTATGTTGACTATTCCATTGGTATTTGAATATATGAATATTCAGTCACTCATTCAAATCTTACATGAATCACACCTAAATGCCATTTCACAGTGTTCTGGTATTTGTTTATTCCACTTCCACTGAACGACGACGGAACTAACAAAAGCACGTCACAGCCTCATGAACTAAACTATAATCACAACTGGTTTAGAGTTTAATGCCTTTCCACCTTGTTAGCATTTCCATCAGGTGGTGGGCAGTCTCATTAGCATGTGTGAGCTTTAAAGGTTATATTTTAGATGAGTTTGAGCCTGTGGAGTTGTACATTCACGTCACAACATTGCGCTGTCCCCCGCCGCGTACCAGAGCAATGCTGTTCTCTGCACGACACAAATGTCCCTGTGAAAATCCAGTCGCGCTCGGAGATAAAAGACGAGCCCACACACGTCAAGCAAGAGAGAGTTCAGGAGAGAAAATAATCCATGGATTAGTTTAAACCTGAGCACCATTCAAACTTATCTAGACACCTATGGCTCAGCCTGTTTGTACACTGTGTGTACAGCAGCAGTTTTAACACAGAACTGACTCTGCTTTTCTCCAATTAGTTAGTCAGTCGTTATTAATTGTTTTATGCGGCAACATGACATAGAGGCAAGTGACAATGTGTCAAATAAAACTTATTCTGAAAAAAAAAACCTCTTTGTATGGAGTGTTTGAGTCAATGTGTATTTATGAAACACATTTATAAAGATTCTGTTTGGGTAAGCTGCAGTATTTCACCTCATAGCAAAGCAATTCTTGAACTGATAGGATTCTCTAAAATGTTTAGGCATTATTGTTTGCTTTGTTTTTATTGTTGTTTTTTTGTTGTTGTTTTTTTCAATTTAAACATGCATCCTCGGCCCATCATCCAGCTAGGTACTCTTCCTGACTCCAATCATAGCTCCAGATCTGAAGAAGTAAGTAAGTAAACTTTGGGATGACCTAAAATGTCCTATTTGATATGTATGGCCTTTGTGTTTCATGACAAAGAAAAATGTTTCTCCTACAAGCTGTTTCTTAAAATGTTCATGATATGACAATAGAAATCATTCTATGCAAATCAAATCAGACGCATTTTAGAGCAAACTGAAATGTTGAAACAGAAGGAGGCAGCTCTTGGGAATAAGTATTTTTAAGCACAAACATCTTGGTGCATTGCCAAACAGAGACATATGTTTCTGTGGTATTGTTTTGCCACTGGGGAGTGTCGACAAGAAGGGCTGAGACTGCTGCAGAAGCTGAAGATAAACTATAAAAACACAGATGATCTAAAAGTGGGAGTGACGACATAAAACCAGACCAAAACAACCTCCTACGGTTACTCCAACAAGAGCCAAACGACTGTTGTGAGAGCAGAGCAGCAGCATGTTTGGAGACCACAGAATCGAGTGAGGAAAAAACACTGTCAATTATTTTAGCCAGCAGCCAGGAGTAGATTTGGATTCAGACAGCAGTTTAATCAACACTGGACAGTACATTTGTTCTGAGGTGGAAATCATTTTTATTAAAATTTGATCAATATTAGTATAATCAGAAGTTGGCGATAACAAAAGAAAAAGGTGTAATAACCATTATCCTGCTGCAAAGTCTATGCCTTGAGTCTAGACTGCAGTCTCTCGACACTTCTCCTCAATTTCACACTTCATCTTGTTCTGTCCTTAAAGCCTAAGGGACAAGGGAATGAGATACAAGCCTGACATAATTGCAAAATTCAAATCAATACTAGAGATATACAGATATATTGGTTGGCCAATTAGCACTTTTTAGTGCATCAGCTATCGGCCTTAAATCTCCAGCACAGGCTGAGATTTTGTTCTGGCTGGCCTGCTGCCTAAAGAATACATATAAAGCTTTATTTGAACACTTCAGAATTAAAAAAATAACAGCACAAAACATAACTACACTGCTCTCTTAAAGGTTTGTGGTAAAAAGGGCTGTAGGTGAGTTTGTAGTATATATCGTATAGTAAATATCGCCAGACCTATCGGACATCGATTTCTCTGGAATCTAAACAATCAGTTTCGGCACCGGTCATGGAAAAATCTATCGCGGTCTATCTCTAATCAACACTTTGTACTATTTGTTACAAAGTGTTCAAAGCATATCCTTTGAACATTTTGTATCATAGCTTTTTAATTCATTATTTTTAGTAAGAGCTGATACACATTGGCTGTATGTAATCCACAAAGCAGATCAGTGGCAAATAAAAAGGGGGAATAAAACAAGACTGTTTTGCAATCCCCCCCCACAGGGCCAGACATTGGATTAGGGGCAAATCTTAATACTGTTGCAATTTGAGGAGTACATCTTCATGTATCTAACTACTAATAAATAAGCAATGAAGAAAACAGATGAAATTCTCTGTAGAAATAATGTCTTAAATCACTGAGTGAACAAGAAACTCCAGATGTATTTGTCTGCTTAGTCAGCACTGTCCTGTTTTCAGTGAGTTTGTCTCATACTGTGGAGATGTTAAGAGTTTTATTGGCTACTGTTCAATTCCAAGACCGTAAAAAGTCCATTTAACACGATAATTCACTTAATCTTCTGCTTATCACATGGAGAGTGACTGAAAGTAATACAGCGATTGCCTCAGGTGGGTTACACTGAGGACAACTAGTTAGAAATAGAGCCATACACACATTCACTCACACATTTACTGAAGTGGCAATTAAGAGTCACTGGTCCGCCGCACATAATAGAGCCAAAAGACCAACCAAAGTAAAACTGGAGATAAAATATCATTGTAATGTAGCGATGAAGTGGATTGCAGTACCGAACATATCTGAAATGAATAAGGCCAGCAGGGGGCAGCGAGAGCAATCCAGTACTGGTATTGAAAAATGAATTGCGTATCAAGCCCTATTCTCCATGAAGTTCAATATAAAGTGTTCCAAAAGCAATGATTGAACAGTGAAACTAGTTCAGTGTAATGCGATTAAATACACAGTTCAGTTTAAAGCCAATTTCTTTATATTATACAAGATAACACATTTCACAGGCTCTGTTTTAAATACTTCTTGAATTGACTGGTTGAATTCATTTTATCAGTCCTGTCTTACCTGACTTGCCAACTCCCGCTCTCCCAAACACTGCAAGCTTCACCTCTGGACTCTTGGCCATCACTGCAGCTTGGACCAGGAAGTACTCAGAGGTCTGACTAGCCAATCAGATTGCAGCAAGGTCACCCATCCATTACGCCAGGAAGCCGTATCTGTGGAAAGGAGAATAGACAAGTTTCAGGCATGACTCTGCACTTCTGGGCGCAGTACAGTGGGTGGATTGTATAAGCTAAGTTTCCATACAGGTATGTGAGAGATACACAGGCTGATAGACAGAGCTGTAGAGTGACGAGGAGAGGGATCGTGGAAAAAAAAACATGCACTGAATTCAAATGGTCCATAGTAGAAAACGATCTAATCAAATACCCAAGAAATGCTTTGCTGAATAAGAAAACAAACTGGTTTTTTTTGCACTTGAGATTTTCTGCAGTTCTTTTGAATTAAAAAAAATCCACAAAACACACAAAAGAGGAGCGCTGCAAAGCAAAACAATAATTCATTAGTGGAAAGGAGTGATTGCTGATTGAGACTGTGTTATAAGAGAGAGGACAAATTCTCATCTTTTATTTAGACGAAGAAGAAGACACAATATACAATGTGAGGGTAATTCGAAGTTTCCTGTAGAGACTGTGTAATATTGTTTTGTTCAGTTTTTTTGTTACACTATGACACAAATAAAATAATAAATAATTACATGTAACACTAATCCGTCAGTGATTTATTGCATTGTTCGTTCAAGTGACATCCAGTGAACCAGCCAGAAAAACAGCTGTCTATCTAACCCGACCTCCAATGATCACCAATCAGATTAAGATAATTCAAGTGTCTTAAATAAGAGCACAACAGTAATATGGACTGGGGGAATAGGATTTCAAATGTTAAGAAGGCGGTGATAAAAAACATCCTGATCTTTTGCTGCTCTGGCTAGTATATAGAAAGCAACTAAGAATGGATTAAAGCATTTTAGTTAATCTTCCTTTGGACAACTGACTACCTTCGTCCAACAACAGAAAATAGAATATGAGGAGGGTGAATTGCCATAAGTTGTGCCCAGTGACACATCAACAGTTGGCATTAGTTCGAGTTGGAATTGAATGACCAACCTTTGAGTTTGGGGGGAAATTGCCAAGACTTATGTGGCTCTCCATTACAGGAAACAGTACACTGGTTCAGAATCTTATTTTCACTTTTCACCAATTATCTCGGCCAAGCACAAATCCCCCAAGTTCATCTACATGTAATTGGCATGGTTAAAAGCAGGGATAGGGAGTCAGAAAAAAGCCAGTGATTTTGTCCAAATTATAGTAGTAATCACAGTATTGGAGCACTTTCCCTCACATTCAAGTTTGGATAATTGATTTCTCAGACTCTCTTGTTTGAATTGAGAGAAGTAGCCTGCTTCATAATAGGGTAACCACTTATTTGGGTCATAAGATGAGTCTGAAACTCCCACACTGGCTGCATTGATTGCAGAGTTTAGTTCAGACGCTGGACAATAGTGACCTGTTTCTGCGAAGTCCAGGCTTAGTCGTGATGTTGAACTGCTCGCTGAACTGAAAATGTCAATCCAAAAACAGAATCCTTGGCATTTCAGACATTTTGGTGCCAGGTTAAACAAATAAACAAGCTACAACTGCAACCACACTTTGCATTCGGATTTGGTCCAGTTATTTTAAATGGCACGTTGTTTTGGCATTTCAAGACGTACAGTATATAATGGACATTTGCTTAGGGATTTCGGGAAAACTATTCAAAAAGTCAAGTATGGTAAAAGGAGGTAGAAGAAGAAGAAGTGTGAAAGAAGGCAGCAAATGAATAATGAATGAAAGTATTTATACAAAAGTGGCATTGAGAAAATCACTATGTAAGACACATTGCTGTTATTATTAGTGAAACAAGGATGTATGGAGCAGAATTGACAGGTTTATTATAGTGATCGGTGAACCCTTTAAAGTCCTTTGCCTTTTAACATTTATGCCTCTCCAAATGAAACCCAGACTCTCAAACGCATTACAGAGGGGTTATTACATCTGTCATTCAGCATTAAACCATTAGCATTCGGTCAGTTTCCTTCTACCAACACCACACATGTCTTTGATTTCTGCAGTTTACATTCCCCCCAGCAATTACAGTGCACCTATAGTCCAAGTCTGACTTATTATTGTTAACTTAAGGAAATACGAGTGATTGTTCTCTCAAATGGTGACGTCAATATGGACTTTCAGAAACAGGCGCGCACAAAATGTCAAAAGGCTGGTGGTGAGAGGGTCAATTGTACTACAGAGCAAATGTAGGAGGCTTTTGATTCCTTAAAAGGAGGTAAAATATGTTATTAATAAAGTATGTTTCTATGTGGTATCAGGGCTGCATAACAACAGAAAACATGCTTCTGATACTAAGGTTTTAAAATATGTAAAAATAAATAAATAAATAAATACAAATTGACTTCTTGGATGAGAGGTGGAATACTCAAAGCAAATTACTGTAGTTAAGAGATAGGATGGATATAGGAAAGGAATGACTCAGCGTGGCAGTTTGGATTTTGGATACAGACCAATATAAGTCAAACAAGCCAAAAGTGAGATGGTTTGGACAGAAGAGTGGGCAATGTGATTTAAAGGTGAGATAAAGAATGCGGATGATCATGCTGTCCGACAGTGCCCTAAAGGAAGATCAAAGATTTAAACAAGACATGAACATTTTTAGACATTTCTTAGAAGTGGTGGAATCTATTAACCTGAAAAACCTGACTATCTCAAAATTCAGGAGAGCTTGGCCCCATAAACACAAACAAATAAAACAGCTATCAAATTTTCAGGCGATCCAATCACAGCAGCTTCACTTGTTGATTCTGACTCAGTCCACTGTGTTCATTTTTTTTTTTTTTTTTTTTACACAAAGAGACTCTGGCCTTTTCTAAATGATTGATCTGTGTATTTCACGCCAATCTGTATTTGTGGAAACAGGACCTGGTCTGAGACAATTTTTACAAACATAGACCTCAAAAGAACTCAACAGGACATCCACTGTTACTTAGCTGCAGTGAGACACACACTACAAAGGACAAACCAATGGAATTATGGCGCACATTGAACTGGATGAACCATCTGTAAATGTGAATGGTACAGACATACAGTATGTCTTGTAATATGTAATAGTATAGTACACAACTTAAAGGGGCACAATGCGTCCTGGTGGAGGGTCCATCTGAATGGAGATGTTAGGAATGTTCCACAGTATGGCGTTAAAGTTATCTATTCCCACGGAGGCGAGCACGAGACACCAGGATAAGTTGCCCCCTGCACAGTCTGATTTATATTTTTTTCGCGGTATTTTAGACCGATAAATACACCTGCAATTGAATAAATGCATGATAGATACATTCAATGCCATACCATGGAATATTCCAGGCAAAAAAGTAACATCTCCATGGAGACAAGCAGGTAGTAGACCTCCCACCAAAGGTACATAGTGCACCTTTAAAGGACAATCAAAGCAATACGTCTATGCTTTCCCACACTTTTATAGACTAAACAGTTAGCCACATTATTTTTAGCCATTTTAAGAGTTTTAGTCTCCTATTGTTGTGTGACATTTTAACAGGCTCCACCCGGCTGTGCCATTGTCCTACTTGCAGTTCATTGTATAGTCTTGGATGACAGGGCTGTGGCCAGCGTCTTTTTTAGCCTGTGGTGCACTGAGGCTCCTCCCTTGGTTTGGAAACTCTGTAATCTCCTCCACCACTGCACCACCCTGCTCCATCTGCCCAAGTAAAAAGGACACAGTTCACAGCAGAAGTGGGCAAAAACAAACAAATGCTCCAGATTTCAAAGTAACTAAGAGGGTTTTCTGCACAAAAGGTCAGCGAGGACATGCTGTATTTAAAGTGCATGCTAACAGGACAAAATCTGAGTTTAGGTTTTGTCCACTCAACTGTTTGGCCCAAGCTTAAGTCCATATAAGCTCATAAATGTTTGTGTTTCGTTACTTTGTCTTTTAATTTAAATGATCAAAGTTGAGTTTTTTTTATTTATTTGAGAGAGACCCCACAGTATATATAACTTAATGCACAAAAAGACCACAGTGCTTTGTCACAGATCAAAACAAAAAAGATTACTGAAGTACCGAAATATGTTTATAAGACCACAATGCATTGTCCAAGAGGAATTGTTCCACACAGCATTGGAAATGAATAAACAAGCTGTGGTAATTAACCGCCAAGCATCCATTTGAAAAGTCTCCATTTCAAGTCTCCATATACTTTAGGAAGGGCATTCGGGTAAAGTAACCATTGCATTAGAGGGTATAGGATTTACTGTGGCATCAAAATGAATAGGACTGCATATATTAGGGAAGCATGAGTGGTCCATGGTAACACAAGATTCAACTCAACAATCTTAAAATGTATATATGTACCCATAAGTAGAACAGTTTCAGCCTAAAACTTACATCTAAATTCTAAATCAGACTCAACACTCTGCTGTAGTAACCAAAACAAGACAACTGAATGGGACTCCAAACGTCCTGGGCTTAAAAGCTTGTCCAGATTAGTACCTTTGAAATCTTTGTTACAACTGCAGTATAAGCCGATAAGTGACATAAAGTTGAAAGGGAAAACTATAATCACAAGTCTACATGGCCACTACTGACACAAACTGTTCAGAGTTACACTGGAGCAGAGTATCAGGTGACCTCTATTACATTATCTGTGACGTCTCAGCGCTGATGTCTGCGGGTAATGAGCTCCATAAAAGGAACAACAAAAGAACTAGGCCTGTCAGAAATGGAGGAGGGAGAGGTAAGGAGAAAGGGATAGAGAAAGAGAGAGAGGGAGGGAAAGTGAGAGTAAGGGAGAGAGTGAGAGAAAAGTAAGGAACAAGCTTTAAAAAGTAACAAAGCCTCTGCAGACTAATGCTACATCTGCTGCTGAGTATGAGGTCAACTCTACCTGATTCAGAACAATGCTACAAAGGCAGATTATTTTCACAGGTCTGCTTTGTTAAAAGATGGATGGCAAGAAACATTTAGCAGAGTAAAATGGGAAAGAAGGAAATACAGAAATATGGTTAAATGACCCATTGCTGAAATTATTATTTTATTTTTTAAAGCTGAGCACTTGAATTAATTCTCATAAATGAGCAACTTGAGCAACATCCCATTAATCTTGTAAAAATACATGATCAGACAGCTACATTCTGTCTGTACATAATTTAAACAATTTGACTGATTGCAAACCCAGAATAAATAGCCAGATATTGTATGTTGGCTGTGTGATGCTGTTCCACTCTGGCTTTGCATATGAAAGCCTAAAGCTGTGCACATGCCAAAAAAATCTATGTATACTATAATGAACAATGCACCAAAGGGTCTGAGATAGGGATGCACCAATACCAATACTGGAATCGAATCGGTTCCATGATATCCATGAGTTAAGTTTCTGAATATGTATCTCTCATTCTAAACTTTTATTCACATGAAGCTGTTCAGTGGTTTTGTGAGGATAATTAACAGTGTAAAGTAAATTCAAATATTGAGATTATTTTACCTTTTAGAAATCACTTGGTCTTGTAACTAAAACTCATTTGGTTTAGTCGTCAAAGACAGAGTTAGAAAACTTTTCATGTAAACCCTTTTGTTCCCTTTTGATTGCTAATCTTGTCAAATTCCTAATCTTGTCAAGATATCAGCACATATACTACTATTGATAATGTACGTGCTGATAGATGCAATCAAACCAAACAGTTGGCTTTGAGAGATCTCTCCTTTGAAATGTATCACACCTTATATTGTTTTGACTCCACATGTTACATCCTGAGGTGATCACGCTCATGAACGCCTCCAGGAGCTTGTCTGGTCACTCCTCAGTAGGAGTGTCACATCCTTACTTTAAAAAGTATGTCCTCTGTTCATCTCAAACTATATAAACCTGGTGATTTCCATCATTCGGGGTCTGACATTAGAGAGAGATGCTGTCGGACCTATTTCTTGCAAGAAATAAACTCTTTGTCTTTGCTTCAACATTCATCAGAGCATGTAAATAAGTCTTATTTCCACAACAAACAGTTAAATAACACACAAATGGATATCAGGTATCGGCTGATACAAGTATCGCTCTCTGAATCAGTGCATCCTTAGTTTGCGAGAGCTCTGGATTTGGTAGTAAATAGTATTCTTCAAAACTGCAACAAGAAAACATTATGGCGATATGGAGACAACTCTAGTCTTGTCTGTAAATATGCTGAATCAGTTTTGGTTCATGCGATTAAGTGATTTGTAAAATAATTGTTAGTTGCAGCCCTGGTTAAGTGTTTTGCATACAAGCATAAAAACTGTATGCAGTTGTTCAAGTACTGCGCGCGTTAGTGAGAGTATCTTGAATTTTGCCTGGTTCTCTAAATTTATTTTTTAGACAACTGCTCCAAAAATAAATTCTATTTGTCAGTAAAAAAAACAACTCTTTTTCAATAACTTCACACAAACTCATAGTCTCATTCTTAACACATGCTCAGTGTCAAAAAGTGGCATTTTTACCATGGTTTCCAGCTTGGCAAAGTAAAAGCACTGCTAAAAATGTGGAAAAAAAATGTTAAACCACATGTTGGGCTGCCATGATGACCCCTGCTGAGAGACAGACCTCCACTAGAGCTAATATGGCACACTAATCTCCATATATGGTCAAGTGTGAATAAAACTTAACAGCTTGAAATATCGGCATCGCTCGAGGAATAAAATATGCTGGGCACTCGCCACCTCATAATTGCAGCACATGTGATGTTTGTTATGTTTCTGGTGAAAAATATAAACTTAAAGAGTTATTTGAATACAAAAGTTGAGTGAAAATCTATAATTATAAACTATTCAAATTCAAACTTTTGAGTGTCATTGTTTGGATATTTAGGAGTGAGTTTGGAATTGGGTTTGGGATATGGGCTTTAAAGTAAAACTCCATACAACTGAGTAATTGTTCAAAAATGAAGATTTAAACATAATGAAATAATAAAAAGTCAAATTTTTGTATATTTAATAATAAAAAAAAATAAAAGTGGGAGGAGTAACCAGAAATGTTACTCAAGTATTGTTACAGTACTAGTCAAGCTAAAGCCACAAAATGATGTGTTGTGTATTAAAACTACAAATCATTTTAATGACTACACTGACAACACATTCATTGTTACTACAGATCACCGTGTACTGACACACTAATTGTGTATTGGCATTTGGCACACACAGGGTGTTCTTGGCTCTATCTCGGTATGAATCACACAATAAGAACAGAATCCAGCTGATTGGCAGGAGGGGAAGTGTTGCTGGAAGTGTGAGATAAGATTGATGCAATTTGTCAAAGCACTGAGTGATATCATTAAACAGTGAGGAAGTTGTTTGGTGCCGTAGCTATGGCGATGGAAATGCATGAGAAGAAAACATAAAATTATACATCACTCCTCCTTTGGGTTACAAGAGTGTTTCAAGAAGATTGTGATTTTGCCTAAGTGATTTTTTTTGTGGTTAATTTTATGGTCCATTCATGTTTTGTGCTTGACCTCAACCAATACATTCACAGGCACATTTGACCACATTTCTCCTACATTGTTAAATATCATCTGAATATTGCAGTAACTCTATGATAATGATAATTCTCTGCTCCAGACTGCATCAGATGGAGACACTGGAAGTCCCTTGGTTTAGGACTTGGCAGCTCAGAGACAGATGAGCTGTGTCCACTAAAACAAGAGTATTATGTAACAAAGTGAGACGCTCCTGAATGCTAATGACAGCCAACCACACACAGAGAGACCCGAGTGAGGCTATGCATCACCACCATCACAGCCACATGTATTCAATGTGTGTCATGAATTTGAATGGGATTTTAATCTGAGATCGATGCGTTATGGATTAAGGCAGACATTGATCGAAGGGGATGCAATTACTGGAGAGGAATTCTAAGTTAGAAGATTTACAGGTCTTGTGAGAATGGGAAAAGTCTCATTATACATTAAACTCCCTTTTTGAGCTATATTTCCAGAATAATGCACAGTATAAATAGAAACATATGACCTTATTCTTTTCCCTTATTGTACACTGTTAATGGTCTGAAAGAGGAACAACATAGGCTGATGATTTTTCCACCAAGATTGTAATTTCTGGGGCCTGGAACCTTCCAAGGACAAACCATGTGAAGTGTTTAACTGTTAATAAAAATGTGCTATTGGAAAAATGTTGTCAGGGTATTGTTACTATACTGATCAGGTAAAAAAAATCTTAATAAAATGGTTTGGAATAATAAAACATTAAATAATGGACAAAATGTAAAAGGCTGTAGTCAAAGTATAGATAATGTTGTCAATAAACAGCTTTGTAAGTTACAGCTATAACTTTTACTCAAATATGCTATACTGTTACACTGAAATATTTCTCAATATTGAAAAGGCCTACCTACAATTTAAAGCTTAGACTACTTAAGTAATAAAGAAAGAAGTAGGAAAAGAAAAAAAAGAAACAAAGAAAAATCTCATGAATCAATGTAGTTCCAGATGTCTGCAGTTTTTTGTTGTTGGCTACATTTGTTTATTACATTTGTCCAGTAATAAATATTCCTCCTTCAGAATTTGTGAGCTTCACCTAAGCCTTCTTCTCAAACTAAAATGTTGCAACTTCAGGCAAACTCAGAAACACAGAGTCCCACACTTTGCTATAATCATTCTCTAGTTTAAAGCACAAGAGCTCTTATCACATTCCTGTTTAAAAGCATAATCAAAACCTGCCCTTGCCAACAATTAAAATGCATTCAGGATCTTGGAACTCACACTCGTAATATTGAGCTTTTTGGCTGTGGTTTGAGCCAAAAAAAAGCTGATTCGGGCTATTTGTCCTGGTTAAGGTGTGTTTTATTCAACCCAGAAGTGAAATTAGCATCCACTCTGCATCGAAAGACCCCAATCCGTCCTGTAGTCAAACCAAAGACTTTTTTTACCTTAAGATGTGAGAGCTGCCCATTCAGCCACTACAGATGTTTCAATATGGTTTGTTTGTCTTTGATTATTCTTGATTTAGACTTTTATTGTGATGTAGTCCCTCTTTAGTCTCGTAATACTCCTCTCCTTTTCGACCATAACTAGGGATGGAACAAAAAAGTGACAATAATCGTTCGTGGGACATTTTATATAATCGTGATAATGGCCAACAAAGATAATCGCCATTATATCACCTGAATGTGCAGAAAAAAAGACTTATCCACGGGGAGTCATCAGGGTTTAATCATTATTGTGATATAATCGTTAATCGCAATTATTTTGGTCATAATAATCGTCACACAAAACCGCAACATCACACAACAAATCATAAAAGCAGTTTACGAAGCTAAATTTACTACACAGTCATTCTAATTGTAGAGTAGCCACATCAACAGTAAAAACAGCAATCATCAACATTACAAATAAGAATACAATACGAAATGATCAACAGGATGAGAAACGACCATTCACTTCTTATTCAGTGTACATAAATAACTCACTATAGGCTAAACTGGCTGCAGTAGCCTCCCACTTACAATATACTGAGGTGAGCCCTGTTATGTAACTGAAGCTGTCACAGCCTCTGACAGTGAGGAGGTGTGGACTCTAAGCTCTGGCTCTGATTAACTTCAGGAAAAAAGGAAAATGCTGAATGTCACTCTCTATATGGTCCACCTCCAATCAAATCACAATGTTTTTATACCTACAAATACACTAGCCTATAGTTCATTGTTGCTGTTATAGGAATAGTAGATACAAGATTCAACTTGGCTCATTTTGACAGTCCATTTCTCCATCATCCTAACTGTTAAACTATCACGATGGGTATGTTTAGCATATGTGGTAAAATCTCATTGTGAAATAGACTGCGATCTCTCTATGTCAGATGTCCTTGTATTATATTAAAATGCCAAGTTACCTATTCAATGAAAACTCCACTATCTGCTAATAGGGGCAATTGCACTTAGGAAAGGATATAAATTGCGTCAAGTGGGACCTACAGGTAGACTACACAGCAGTAAGCCCCTGATATAAACACATGGCCTAGAGTGCACATCTCGCATTAACAGCTGTGGAAGTAGACTTACCAGTAACAGTGGAGTCCCGTGTAGCAGACTGACTGATGTGACGTGCGTAAACCTGTAGGAAAATCAAAATTGGCGGGACCTCTTCTGAAAAACACGGTTCTGACCTTCACTTCGGTTCACAAAAAGAGGCGCTGTAACTGTGTGGAGATGAAGCGAGGGGATGGAGGTGGACACACAGCCCGGCTCGAAGCAGACTGAGGGATGAATGAGTCCTAGAGCTCCGGGCAGAGGTAATATACGGCGAGGAGGATGGACCGGGGGAGTCCTCGCACTGAGTCTGAACTGCCCATTGGCACTGCCCCTGTGAGCGCTGCTGCGTGCCTCCACAGAGCAAGAGCGACACCGGAGCGCACTCTTGTGGCGCATCTGATAATAGCAACTGGAAGCAAGATCACGCACAGGAATACAACATACCTGATTGGTATGATTTATTGTTCAAAATTGGTCTGAAAAATACATTTGAGGAGTTGATAAATTGAACTGGATTTAATAGCAAACAAGTGGAAGATAAAGCAATTCAAAAGGCTCATCATCTCACACAAGCAACAAGACTTGATACCATTCAAAATATGTAATATTTAGTTTTAAATTGTTAATTGCTATGGCAACTCTCCTAAATGCCATTATTTATCAGTCCATGAATATCCAACCTCTTCACAGCGAGACATTTGGGTAAAACCGGAGTAGATTTACCTCCACTAGATGTCACTTTAACTCTGGGTTACTGGCCAGTTTACACTGTTGGTAAAAGTCAGGGGTGTGTAGAAGCAAATATTTTCTACCATGCTTCTGATTTTAAAGTTTTATTTTAAGTAGGTGTATTACAAGTGTTGTTCAGTTATTTGGTTTGTAAAACCAAAACATTAGACAGGTTAATGTTGTCAACATAAAGCTTTTAGAGCTACGGGGGAAGAGTAGCTACTAAGTAGTAAGAAAGTTGTTACTAAGATTTTCTTGACTCAAATACTTTATAATGCTATACTAACATTTTCTCAAAATTGAAACTTTTTAACTTTTAACCTTTAAAAGGTTAAAGGCCTACCTAATTAGTCCTATAAATGTAGACCACTTGACTCAAAGTAGTTCAGCTAAATATCCACTTATAGCTTATTAAGAATAGTAAATTGTGTTCTCTAGTCAATTTGAGGACTTTTCCTAATCGTAGGCAAACTCTTGATCAATTGTGAGACAGTGGTTTCACTTCCACTCCTTACGTCGGTCCTGCCTCTCGCACAGCCGTTCCGTGCGCTTTTACGCAGCGCGCCACTGGCTGACAGCGCAGTGCCATGTAGAGCTGAAGCTGGAGAAGATGCTGCTGTTGTGCGCGCTGTGCGCGCTGTGGTCCACAGTGCCTCACAGGACGGCGGGAAAAGCTTTCAGTTTGGATGGACACACACAGCACTTTGCCGTGACTCGTGATGGGCTTTACGTTTCCACGGAACAAAACCTGTACCAGCTCCGCTCAGACCTCAGTCTGGTGCGGCGCGTGTCCCTGAGGGGGCTGGTTTTGAGCTCAGAGCCGAAATTTGTCCGTGTCCCAGATGGAACCGCCGGGAATGACACTCTCATGGTAAACGTGCTCCTGCCCTTCACCTCCAACAACACCCTGGTCTTGTGTGGCGTTGTGAATGACTGCGGTCATTGCGAAGTTCTATCGCTGCAGGACGTGTCCACTGTCATATACACGGAGACCATTCTCTTGGGTCCTGTCACTAGGCACACCGAGTCCGTGGCCTTTCTGGTCACTGAGGTCACGAATGGAAGAAATAACACATACATCCTGGCAGCCACAGAGCAGAGCCCCAAGTCAAGGAAAAGTGCGTGCGCCATACAAGAAGAAATCCTCTATCTGTTCAACACCGAGGACTCTCAGGACGGTGGCATCTTTTCCTTCAGCTTACCCTCTGCAACTTTTCATCTCAGGGACAACAGTGAACAAGTGGGCTTCGTGGACGGTTTCCAGGTGGATTCCTTCATTTATCTTTTTTCTAACGTGAAATCTTCCCCTGGAAACGTGGTGCGCCTGACTTGGCTCGAGGCCAAACACACTTCGCACGTGCTGAAGGTCTATACTCTCAAGTCCCTGCGGGGCGCTACTCTTAGCACGGGTTCTTCGGGCTCAGGTGGGAAGCTCCTGGCCTCCTCCATGATTCCCGGGACCGTACCACTCAGGTGGGCCGGTGTGTTCAGCGTGGACGGGACAAGCGCCAACACTGAACTGCTGATGTTTGATATCAGTCCAGACCGCAGCGTCGAACAAAACAAGGACCCGCACTTCAAAGTTGACGATACCTCGAAGACCTCGCTGAAGACCGTGAGGCCGCAGAAAACACTGCTGAAGCAGAGCCACATGAGCTCTGTGCTGGCGCTCAAACACGGGGCCTGGAGCCTCTTCTTCATCGGAACAGCGGATGGACAGCTCATCAAGGTGTGTCCACTAAACTGCAGTTTACCCATAGGAAATCACCTAAAAGGAGCAGCTTTAGTGATTTGCAAAGTGTCCAAGTTCCTACAGGTCACCATGGGGCTAATGAACAGACCAAGAAGTGGATGAGTTTCCAGTAGTTTTTGGTTGGCCTTTTAATTGCTGTAACCTTTCCTTTGCATTAGTTGGAAGCGTCACATTTGGCTCAGAACAGCAATCTTTAGGTCTGCATAGAAGGCCTGAGCCTTATTGGAGAGAATATTCAATTAAAGTTTGGTTTATATATATTTGCCAAATTTATGCAATTTGAGGAGCAACATAGAATAAAATGTAGTTTGTCTCTCTTAGTTTGAAATATATTGTGCATTTTGATGCTCATTGCTCAGTTGTTTTACTTTCAGCTTGTTGTGGACAAACATTACCAATCTGCATGTCCAAAAGTCCTGTACAGAGCCAATGATGACCAAGAGGTTTTCCCCAAGTTACATGTGGATGAAGTAGAGCACAAGCACGTTTATGTTGCATTTACAAACCAGGTACAACTAAAGAGCAGGTTTCCTCTTTATTCAAAGTCTTATAATTAGATACACTTTGTTTATTTTCTATAGATTATGCGGATCCCTGTGTCAAAATGTTCAACTTACAAAACATTACGTGACTGTTGGTCTGCACAAGATCCACAGTGTGTTTGGTGCATCTCCAGACAAAGGTCAGTCACTCACATGAACAAATACAGAACAAAATCAGATTTTTAGTTGAGCAATAATTTTGTTGTATATACAGGTGCACATTTCAGAGTGAATGTCAAAACTCAAGCTGGGTTTCCATTCCTGAAGATTTTCAAGAAGAAAATATATTTTCATTCAAAGCAGAAAGCAAAGCATCTGCTCAGGTAAAGTGAAGCCAAACTTAGGCTTTTCAATAGAGTCTTTTTTCAGACCAAGGCTTAGTTTATTTTTATACCTGACAGTTTCGACCTCTCACTGTGGTTTTCCTCAGAGCAGTTCTAAGGCAAGTATGAAGAAGAGGAAGAGCTGCATTTAGCACTGCTGTGTCATAAAAAATGTAATAATAATCATAATCATAATAAATATGTCTAGTTTTAATGCACTATTTATTTCATTTGGATGAAAAATATGTTCTATGTAGGTAGACATAGAACAATTCTAATTGTGGTCTTACCATCTAAACCACAGACACATGTTTTATAGTGGACACACACTCTAACCAGTTGTTACCATAGTTTGTTATTACAGTCAACTAACAATTATTATACTTTCAGATCACAATTATAGTGCAAATACATGTGACTGTGGGCCCAACCAAACCACACAATTTTGCCTGTCAGTTTTCTCAACCGTGTGAACGCAGCCCTCCTCCAAGCTACCCACAATGCATCTGTGTCCTCCACAACATCCAACTACCTGCACAAGGTCAGTAATGTCAGGAACTAATCAGGAGTTAATCAAAGAAGACGGAAAAATTAGGAGCAATGATTTTCTGCTGACTATTATCTCTTCTGGTCATTTTGGGGGTGTTAATTCAATTCAATTCATTTTATTTTTGTAACGCCCAAAATCACAACAACAGTTGTCTTGAAGGGCGTTCATGTTTTGGTTGATGGGGGAAACCGGAGTACCCAGAGGAAACCCATCCAGACACGGGGAGAAACATGAAAAACTCCACACAGAAAGGCCTGGGCGACCCGGGGATCAAAACCAAACCTTCTGCTGTGAGGCATGAGTGTTGCCACTCAGCCACCGTGCTGCCTACACACAAAAACAAACAGGAAAATCAAACAACAGGAAAAATCAGACAAAACAATAAAAATCGGCCAGGCGAGGAGGAGGGAGGGGCCAGGCGAGATGTTACAAAACAATCATATGTTCTATAAACTCTATTTAAGAGACATTGCTTAAAGATTAATGTTTGTATGCTCCTTAGGAAAAAGATTGAGTTGTCTATCTTCCACTAACCTTGCTTAATAGGCATATGTAAATGGTAAATGGTTTGACTTTTTTTCCCCACCTTAAAGGCACTCAAAGCTCTTTACATCAAGGAACCACTCACCCATTCACACACATATTCATACTCCAGTCTACGCAGTCACGGGGGTGGTGGGGGTTAATTGTCTTGCCCAAAGACACAACCAACCTGTAGATCTGACCTCTCAGCCAATGATGTTTATGTCGAGAGCGACAGTCGAACCGTAAACCTTCAGATTAGTGGACAAACACTCACTCTCCAACTGAGCTACTATATACTTTCTGGTGGAGCCTCGGGCACCTGCTTGTCTCATGAAAATGTTACTGGTTTTCCTGGAGTGGTCTTCATTATGTTATAAATGTATCTATCTTCTATTTTTTTTTCTTGGCATCTTTATTTCAAAACAAAAATAAAATACATGGTTAAGTGGAGTCGACACCTGTTCATGTCCATGGAAATGACAAACTTTTATGCCATTTTGTGGAACATTTCAGGAAACACAATAGCATCTCTATTGAGAAAAACACATTTTCAGACCCTCTACCTTAAAACTTACATAGTGGCCCTTTAAACTACAAAAACTATAAAGGGAGGTATGCAGTAAAAGGGCGGTTCATATAGATTTAATTGTAAGAAATAATATCTTGGTCTGTGTATTTGTGGTGGTGAGGAGGATGAGATGGAGAGGTTGGGGTGGTTAATGCTGATGCTGTTGTTTTAGAGATGGATGGGGCAGCATAAGGTTGTTGCTAATAGCTAAAACCACATGATAAGAGAGGGAAGAAAGACACAGTGTATTTTGTAAGATTATTTAACATGTAAGAATGCAAAGAATGCATATACCCTCCTAGGTTGCCTAAATAAAAATGGGTTTCTGCTGTTTGCAGGTCTAGATGTGGCTGTTAAAATGCGGATGTGGAAGGAGGAATGGTTAGAAAAACTCAACCTCAGGAATTGTTCTGAGATCACAGGACCCCCTTCTCCAGCTCTGTATGTAACACTATATATAATAAGTAGGAAACAAATCTTAGTACAATGTAATAAATAATAGTATTACATTATTATATTAAGAACATTATATTTGCTCCCTCTTCAGGTGCAGAGAGTGTATAACAGCTGGTTGTGGCTGGAGCTCAGACAGCTGTTCCTGGGCAAATGAAGGATCAACAAATGTAAGCATACTGAACAAAATAAATATAGGTTACAAAGGGTGGAGGAATACAGTAGAAAATATCAACTAAATGAGAAATCTAAATGTTATACTTAAAGTTGCACTATGTAACCTTTCTAGTGGAGAGTCCACTACCTGTTTTTCCTAAGAGACTGCTCTATTTCTTACCTTTTAACAACTTTTTCCTGTACAATCACCATGGCATTGAAGACAACTTTTTCCTATACAATTAGAATGGCATTAAACTTATCTGTCTCCATAATGTCCGGGAACATCTGGTGGCGCCCTGTCAGCAAGAGCTTCCCCAGATGCGGCTCCTTGTAAGTAAGGAAGTAAGGGATGCTGTCAAGCTGAAGAAAGAGTCCTACTGGGCTTTGTTGGCTGGTATGACTCCTGAGGCAGCTGACAGGTACCAACAGGCCAAGCTTGCACTCGCAGAGTATGAGAGGAGTTCGGGAAGGACATGGAGGAGGAAGAAATTTTGGTGTGCCCGACGTCTCAAGAGAGGCAAACACTGCTTCATCAACACTGTTTACAGTGCAGGCGGAGAGCTGCAGACCCAGACTGGGGACAGTGTTGGACAGTGAAAAAAATACTTTCAGGATCTCCTCAATCCCACCATCACGTCTTCCAAGAGGGAAGCAGAGACTGAGGACAGGTGCGGACTTCACCATCACCCAACCTGAAGTCACTGAAGTGGTTGGCAAGCTCCTTGGTGGCAAGGCTCTGGAGATGGATGACTTCTGTATCATAAGTCTCTTGATGTTGTGGGGCTGTCTTGGCTAACACATCTCTGCAACATCTGGACTGGTAGACCAGGGTGGTGGTCCCTCTGTTTAAGAAGAGGGTGTGTTCCAACTACAGTGCTGAACTCAGTGACATGGGAGGAGCTCGGCGTAGAGCCGCTGCTCCTCCTCAAAAAGGAAGAGCAGCGGCAGAAGGAACCAGCTAAGGTGAGTCAGGCATCTGTTTGGGATTCCTCCTGGATGCCTCCCTGGAGAGGCTATGTCTCTTGGCTGGTCAGGCATTGTCTCAGGTGCCCCCTTGAAAGAAGTTTGGGTCTCCATGCTCAAAACTCCTGCCTCCTCGACCCGGCCCCAGATAAAGCGAAAGAAAATGGATGGATGGATGGAATAATAACATTGCAAAACTATTAGTGCAAATACAGTATATCAGGGTATTGTTAAAGTAAGCTCTTAAAACTAAAAGTGTTTTGATGTGTTCATGAGAGTTGAGTGTAACAGTGGTTCCGTTTATAGATATAGGAAAGATTTTATATTTTAATGTTTTGTTGTTTTATTTTATTGTTCGTGTCATTACTAAAAATGTAAAATGTTTCATAGTATGGCATTAAAGTAATTTCTTTAATTACACATGTTTTAATTGCAGTTAACAGTTACTGCACAGATCTAACCAATGTCCATTTTCTTTATTTTTACTCAATATTTATGTTCCCTGTGTAGAAAAAGGCCAATAAACTGGACCTACTGAACTATTCCCGCCTCATGAAAGCCAAGAAATTCAACAATGATACTGACTCCTACACTTGTGAGATCAAGAACAGGGCCAGCGCCGACTGTGAACACCTGGTAAATCAATACACGTCCAATGCTATCAATACATGTGCCATGTTATAACAGCATTATAACATGGCAAAAGGACTTTAAACACTTTTACACTTTAACTAGATTTTTATTTGTTCTTGTAGAGTTTGGTTATTTTTCTGCACATAAGTATTACCCACTGTGCATAATATTCAACCTTATCTGACATTTTGAGCTTGCAGAGTGTTGAATCTTGCAGTAATCCATTTTCTGTTTGATGCAGTGGGTTGCGAGTATAGTACTGGTCCTAAATATATTACGCATTTAAAATCATGTAACTTTTCCAGATACAAGTTGGGGATATGACGTCATCATATCTGTTGCTGATTTTTCTGGTGCTACTGCCGAATGTCTGCATAATTATAGGTGAAATTACTATTTATCTATTTAAATATTACATTGGACTTTTAAATGTGTGTACTAATACTGTATTTATTATTTTGAAAGTTCTGCTAGTCGTGTACAAGGAAAAAGCAGAACCAGCTGAACAGTAACACGATTTGATGGAAAACCTGGAATGACATCAGACAAGGTGAGGGATTCTAGAGTTTGAAACATTTACTGACTAACAATAGGTAATTATAGGTTTAAAGATGCAATATGTTAATGATTTGTCACAAAAACAAACGGACTAGTCCGTAACAGGCAATCATCATCAGTTCTCCACAGATCTGACCTGTAACTTGGGACGGTTGGGGACACATGTTTGTCTCCACAAAGGTAGATTATTTTAATGATATAATTCAAAGCAAAGCATAACTCCATGGAGAGATAAGGACCCTACACCAAAAAGTTATATATTGTACCTTTCAAGCAAAATAGAACTCTGCTAAAAAAAACATTGACTAGTGAATGTAAATACTAAATTTGCTATTTGACAAAAATAATAGTTGGGTCTCAAATAAATTAATTGGAAAATATTTGTTATGACTCAATGCAGTAGTAGGCCTAAATGGAGAGAAGTGTGTTAAAGTGGTGCTTAGTGACAGGAAGTGTGCCACATGTCTGAAACAGCAACGTACCACTGAAAGGCAAGGCAAGTTTATTTGTATAGCACAATTCGTACACAAAGTAAATCAAAGTGCTTTACAGAATAAGAAGGACATTAAAATCACACAAATAAAAACATAATAAAAATTAACATTAAAACAGAAGAGCACAGAATGAAAACCTTTCAGTCGTATGCACAGCTAAACACAACTGTTTTGAGCCTGGATTTAAACAATGTCAAAGTAGAGGCCTGTCTCACATCTTCAGGGAGACTGTTTCAGGTTTTAGCTGCATAAAACTGAAACGCCGATTCCCCATTTTTTAGTCCTAAATCTGGGACCAGCAGGAGGCCAATCCCTGAAGTCCTCAGAGTGCGAGATGGTTCATATGGCACTAACATGTCAGAGGTGTACTTTGGTGCTAGGCCATGGAGAGACTTGTCACAAACAGAGCTTGATTTTACTTTGAACTGTAAATCTTAACACGTTGCACTGATACACTGAAGTCTAGTAGTAAGTGCTGTTTAACAAAAGTTGGGGAAGGCTAAAACCACAAGTGCACGTTCTTGATCGGACTCTGATCTGACATTCACACGTGGTTTTAGTAACTTTATTTCTGACACCAAAGAGCATCGTTAGAGACAAAAACATGACGACTCTCTTACTTTCTGTCTCATGTCTTTGTGTGCCCTGTTTATCCAGGTCCCCCCCTGTCCCCTGTTTTAGTCCTTATTAAATTATTGTACTTTCAGCCAAAATTTTTGGTATAATGTAGAAAAAAGTAGTTTTTCAGGAGGAAATCTTCCTGTATTAATTATGGCATTTTATAGTAATAACCCAATAAAAGAAAAATCCCCCATTACACCGTAAAATCTGAAAATAAAGAATAGTTTTTTTTCCTCATTTAAATGTGGTTCTATACTTTAGGTACAGAATTAAAAAGTCATATAGAAACTTTATATATAGAATTATAAAGTTTGCCGAGCGAAGCCTCTACATATACATTCTCTATAAAGCAAGTTGGTACAAGCAGAAGTGCCTCAAAAGATGCTAATAGAGAAGAAATGTCGTTGGTACTTTTAAAGTTTCCTCTTACTGTTGACTTTTCCTTCACTTGTCAGAAATAATAACTTTACTTCATGTGTAAAATTGGACATTCATGAAAAAAATACCTTTTATAGTCTGCAAGTAAAAATGTGTCTTTTTCCCCAAATATTAATAAAAAGCAGAGGTTTAAATAGAAAAATAAAATGTTCACTCTGGTTCATCCTCTAATCTCTTTCATTCCTTCAGTTTTAAGCGGATGTGGTTCTCTCATTCAGAGCAATTATCAAAGCGAAGTTGACTGGTAAACCCTAAATCATGAAAATTTGGGCACTCTATGTACCATTTGTATTTAAAAAAATCTTGGTGTTTTAGTCCATGTTGTAATTTAAACTTCCTGTAGTGATTACAGCTCAATGTGCCTCAAACTGTGTTCCCACAGATCCAAGAAAAACTGGAGCAGAATGGCGCCCCCTCTGAGTTAAAAGAGCATCTGCATCATGTAAAAAAGCAATTTGATGAACTGAAAAGCTGCTCTTGGAATTAAATGTTTAACACTGGATACAAGGACTTAATGCACCTCAAATAACTGGACAATGTTACAACCACATATGAACTTTTAATTATTTAACATTTCAAAATTTTATAAATACAGTGCAAAAGTGTACAATAAAAACCTGAGGAAGACACAGATGTTATAATTTCTAGACTAGAGTTTGTATAAAATCTGTTGGTTAGGTAACAGTAACATGTGAAAACCACCTTAGAACACACTGTTGAAAGAGTCACTTTTTAGCAGCTTCTGCCTCCAGCTCCACCTCTGTGATTTTGGCCTCCAGCAGTTGGATCCTGTCCTGAAGTTTTGTTTCTCTGTTTTCAGTCAACATTTTTCTCTGAAACAAAGATTCACTTTGTCAAATCAAGTTTATTGTAAATCGTTGTTCACAGATGTTGTATTGTTTTATTCACAGCATATACCGTATTTTCCGGACTCTAAGTTGCAATTTCCTCATAGTTTGGCTGGAGGTGCGACTTATACTCAGATGTGGTTTATATGTGAAATTATTAAAATATAGAATTTCACATCTTCGTTATTGTCCCACTGACAACTGCGTGAGGGTCTACGCTTGTGTACCAGTATCTACTACTCCTCTACCATTGAACATTTAAACATTAAGGTAATTTAAAGGACATCTGAGAAACAAAAATGCCCCCTAAAAGAAAATCGTATTCTGCTAAGTCTGATGACAGCCACGCACAAGAGGAAGTGGAAACTGGAAAGCAGAACTTCCTTCAGAGTTGATGGAGTTGTTCAAACGCGACACTGAGGTTGAAGAATTCAATGGATTTAGTGATTTGGAGGGAGATCAAGAGTAAACTTGTTAGCTTGTTTTTTTATGCTTTAGTCATCTGAATAACTGTTAACATCTTATGTTAACATACCAGACACATATTCAGTTCTGTCTGTGCTTTATGTGGCTGAATAAATATAAATGTGTCCGTAAAATACGGTACTTGTATCTATAACTATGTATCGCAACCTTTATCATGTTCACTTCCCTTTTAATTCTGAGAAATGTGACAACAGTCTTCATAACTTGAAGCACAAAATACATGAGTAGCAGTTTGTTTTAGCATATTAACATTTTGAGCATATTACATTTAGCCTGTGTGACTGTGTCATGAAAAGCACTATAAAAGTGTTATGTATTAAATTTATTTACATGTAGATTTTGTGAAACTTTCTTTCTTACTTGTACATTTTATAAAATAAACAATTTTTTGTACTTTTTTTTCAGCATGAGAACTAAATTAAACATTTCAGTAGTTATTTTCTTTTGTATTTTTGTAGACATAAACAACACTTTACATATTTGTGTTTCATTAGTGATCATAAAAAAAGAAAATTCAATTATGTCAACTGGACAAAAGTTTGTTTGTTTTTTTCAGTTTTTCATTCAGTTTACTTTACTTTTGGTCTGGTCTTGTTCACACTGACTGCGCATCATCAAACATGCTCCATGAGCCATCAGCTAATTGCTGAACTTATTTCCATGACAACGTGCTTCAGAGCCCCGTGAATATGTGCACATGCACCCACTATATATATATATATATATATACCCATTGAAGTACCCGGCCGAAAATGTGTACTCCTTAGTGTAGCCGCCATCTTGCTTGGGACAGGCCTACACCACAGGAGCAGGTTTGTTCAGCTCAGCACACAACACTGTAAAGTGCCATACATAACATTAAACTTTCATATTAAAGCAGAGGTCACAAACTCGGGGCCCCTGGGCCCCAATTGGCCCGCGACTCTGAGACCCCCGAGATGACGTCAGACTGGTGACAATCTGTTGGATAGTTTTGTCAGTTACAGGTGCAAAGGTGCAAGGTGCTCTAGGTATCTAGGTGGCTGTAGTGTTGTTGTTTGCATCATGGAATTGATGACATTTTTAATGCCCTGAACCTTGTTATTAAAGGATACTGCAAACTCATTGCACCTAGATGTGGAAATTAGTTCTAATGGCAGTGGAGCTGGAGATCTGTTTACTGTTGCAAACAGGACACAAGAGTCGTTACTGCAACTTTCATTAAAGTCGGAAAAATACCTCTCCCTTGTTCTACATAAACTGTGCTTGTACATGTACATTTTTTCTCTATAAAACTCATAATGAACCCTCCGGCACTCCCTTTTCTGTGCCCTGACCGAGTCAGTTTTCAAGGACAGAATTGAGTTCTTTAGTGTTTCTTTCAAACACATTATCCACATGTACATTAAAATCACTTGTGATGACTAAACCATCAAAGTCTGTGCATACGACTGAAAGCATCTCAGTAAAATCATCAATAAAACTGCAAACAATAGGCGTGTTTCACTTTCAGTGTATCGAGCTCCTCTCTCGATCGATAGAAGGCAGTGTCCACCAGTAATCTGTCCAGAAATGAATGAGCAGCTTGGATGAGCAGCAAAATGTTTTCACTCCTACACCTTTTTGTCCAGTTGACAGATTTGAATTTTTCTTTTGCTATGGATCATACCTGGACGACTGGTATTTGATGCGTGTATGATTGTTCAAAGTTTGGTCTGGTCGTCGTATCAAATTGCTCTTTTGCATTTTGACATTGGTGTCTGCCCCTAAATGACATCTTTAATTTGACTATGGACACCTATGGATTAAAAACATGGTATGAACAACACAAGCAACTTTGGGTTCCTAAGTGTACTATTAACAGCTATTCTGCAAAGGTTTGTTGTAAGGAGTAACCATGGTGGCCACTTCTAATCACAGTTTATCCATTTACATAGGGCTGTGTGAATGGGTCTCAAGTGATTAGCCCTTATCTCGAGACCGCTTCTGTTGTAGATACCAAGATCAAGTGAGTGGTGATTACTGTTACTTTAGTCAGCCATTTAAAATCCACAGAATGAATGAGAATCCTGACTCCAGGCTATAAACTGCAAGTTACAAAGGATGTAAGATTGTAATAGCACAAAACACAGAAGGTTTTTGCAGACATGTTTTTCTGTGCAAAAGTTAAATTAAATTAATGAAATAAATGAAAGACAAGGCACTTACACAACGTATGTAGCCATTTGTAATAACGCAGAAATAACATGGGATCTTGACTTATTAACGTGAACATAGTAACATTAATCAAAAGCGGATAAACAGAGCACCATAGCATTGCATACAAACAAAAAAAGTACAAAAAGATGTATAAATCAACTTGACATGCTTTCAAAAGTCATGCTATTAAAAGGACTAATCCCCGAGGGGACGCCCACTTCTCTGACCGTGTACTTTTTTCCAATTATCTATGACTTTAAGAAGGAAATGCACAAAAACATTACATACGTTTATAGGATGTACATGTTATTGAATACTACTGCTCATAAAAAGTTGGCCAATTGTAATTACATTCAATATTTTGCCAAACATTGTAAAAAGCCGTGCCCTATTTGTTTTATATGTTTTAAATAAAATGACTCACCTCTTTCCAATATCAGAGCCTTCTTTATTTACCTTTTTCCCAGCCCAATTTACCCATATGCCAACTGACTGGAGTGGAATGTGGACATTTACAGTTCAGTCAATTACAGATATTGAGAAAAGGTGAGAATTTTCACACTTGGATATAAAATAATTTGCTTGCCATGTCATTTATTTTTTACCAAATTAATTCATTAATTCTCATATCCTATAAAAAAAAATACAAATTTGATAATAGTAAACTTTACCAAATACACACATATATTGAATGTCCTGAAAAGTAATTTGAAAATATAAATTTGGCATCAAAATTCCAGCCAAACATGAGTAAAGAAATAAAGAAATGGAAAAAAATGCAGTTTATACTTTTAATTTCAATAACAGAAGTGCTTTGCTCTGCATGAAGAATAGAGCTGCATATATACTTTTGAATTATATAACTACAATAATACATAGGAAAGGCTTCAGTCACAACCAACATAAAATAACCAAAGTAAAAGGAAATATACAAAACAAGAGTGAAATAAAAACACAAAAATGCTCTTACAAACTGTTACAGGCAAACTGTGATTGTCATTGAGATAATACAACACAATAATAACAATCATAAAGTATGCTACATGATACTTTGTGAATGGGTAAGTAAATATGGTTTATTACTTTACATTGTACCATCTGTAGTGTTTCTCTCAAAAATGTGCCGAGACAATGGTGCCATAAGCAATTCTAAAAAATGTATTGTAGTAATGCCACTTTTCCCATTTAATACATAAGGGATATTTTGTATAGGTTTACAATGCAAGAAATAAAATAAGGTATGGTTGGCACCACAGTCTCTCCTTTAAAGGGAAACACCGCATCTGCGCTTTTCCACACAGAGACAGAAATAACAGTGTGAAGGACGTTTAAGGCACTGGCCTCGAGTTCATAAAAATATTGGGAAGATCATAAAGTCAGTCTCAGTAACCTTCTAAAAGTGGTTAAACCTATGAATACACATGTACAGGGACCAATTAAATACGTATAAAAATAAATTAACAAAACTATTATATTGTACAACTTTAGGGTGGCATTCAGCCCACTTCCTGAGTCTAAAATACAGTACCAAATATCTTCAACCTGAGCTGCAAAAACATGTAAATGAGCATAATTAATGAAAGTGCTAATAAATAAAAATTAGTTAAACTATAAGAAACTTTTACCTGTCTGCTGCATCATGGTCCGCTGTACTGCTGTCTGCTTTGGATGTGGAGCTTTGCATTTTAGTGGGAACTAAAAACACAAAAAGTTTCAGAAGTTTATTTTCAATGGATGCACATAGAAAACTGTCAGCTCTGCACCAATAGTGATTTACGGATAGAATAAATGTAACTACTGTCGCGCCGATTTTTCTTAGCATTTTTAAATCGTGATGTTAGCTCTAAAGTTGAACTTGTTATGGACCTGGTCAGGAGCAGTGGGGAGTGCTGATCCCAGGGATCAATGTCCATATCTTGAGCTGGGTTTATAATCAAAGTATCTAGCAGGAGAATTAGCCTGTTGTACATGTTTTAGTTTGGTGGAATAAGTTTTGGGTTCACGTTAATTAAATAGAATAAACCAATATTTCATTTGTTTTCATAAAAAATAGAATACACCATTTTCCTAATACAAGAGCAGACCTTGTATCCAGCGTATCTGAGTGGCTGGCCCGTAGCCCTGTTCGTTCTTGGCTGCAATCCTGAACACCACGGCAGGGCGGTTTGTCTGGGAGCAGTCGATGTGTGCGTTTTCCAGGTGGGATGAGCTGACGGAGCAGGATGTCTTTGTGCCTCTGTAGATCCGGATAAAGCCCATCTGCCCCGGGCGCTCAGAGCTGGAGCCTGGTCGGCTCTTTTTCACCGCCAGGTACATGGAGTACTCTATGATCTTCCCCGATGGAGAGGAGGGCGCATCCCAGGCAATGTGCACTGTGTCATTGAGCTGACAGAGGAAAACATTTACAACAATGTCTATCAAAAATGTGGGGAGTTGAAATGTAGAATACACTTTTGAATTCTAGTTTTTAGCTTAAATACAATTTAGTTTAAATACTGTTTTCCAAATACATAGTTGCATAACACAATTTTCCTTTTTTTGAAGGTCCAGACAGGAGCAATTGATATACTCTATTCTAAACGATATCTACTTGTCGATGATTTAATGAATGGATTTCACCATTATAACTGGTAATTAATTTTGTTTTGATGTAACATAAAAATGACAAATAAATCTAATCTAAAAATCTTTATGCACAATGTAATAGGGAAACAAATAATACTGACACAGAGACCTGGCAAAACCAGAAAAACAAAAATAAACATATTTTAATAGAAGTACAATTTTCAAATTGCTTGGTTTCAGTTGACATCATAATATTTGCTGATTTTTGTTTTGAACAGTGAGTTCTAGGGTCTAGTCGATAATAGAAATGAGAGGATCAACATTTGTAAATTTACCTTTAAGATATTTCATGGCAAAGAACAGTGTAATCAAAAGGAACAACAGTGTCTTGCCTCCATGTAATATCATTACACTGGACAATGTTAAAACCACCAACAGCTTACCTTAGTGATTTTGACGGCTGAAGGAGCTCCAGGAAACCCCGGCTGGCAGGTCTTGAACTCGCTGACTGAACTAAAGTCTCCGGCTCCAAATTTGTTGAGCCCGGCCACTCTGAACCTGTAGCTCTGTCCAGGCAACAGCTGCTCCCTTTCACGGCCCTGATAGTCCTGAGGTCCTGGGACTCTCCTCAGGTCGTTTTCAGGTGAGAGATAAAAGTGATTGACCTCAGAGAAAAGTGTTTTAAAGACACCAACATCAAACCATGTACCGGTGTCTGGCTGTTTAGACTGGAGAAGATCATTACATTTATTAACAGTGAACACAAATGTATGAAAAATGACAATACTATACCACAGAAAGTTACCACATACCTGTTCATTTTTTTCAGCTCCTAGAATAGAGGAAACAAAAAAAAATTATATACACATATACACACATATACATACACACACACACCCCCCCCCCCACACACACACACCCCCATATACATACACACACACACACACCCCCACCCCCACACACACACACACACACACCCCTACACACATACATACATTATATATATATATATATATATATATATATATATATATATATATATATATATATATATATATATATATATATATATATATATATATATATATATATATATATATATACACACACACACACACATATACATATATATATATTTAAAAAAATCTGGTTTCATATTAATCAAGAGCACTCACTGGACTGAGCTGAGTCACCAGCAGTAGATGTCTCCTTATCAGCTGCACATGAAAATCAAATTCATTAAAAAATAATAATATTATACACACACACACACACACACACACACACACACATATATATATATATATATATACACATACATATACATATACACACACACATATATATACATATATATACATAAATATACATATATATACACATATATATATATGATGTAAATTTGACTTACTATTGTGTTTGGTATTTGAACCTCCTCCATCTGGCTGTTCTTTTTCCTGGACAGTAGGAGATAATTGTAGATTACTTTGTGCAGATTAACCAAGTAACCAACATATTTGCATGTTACATTTAATAATGTAATGATCAGATGTTTTGTGTTTATGCGTTGCTGTTAATGTGTGTTTTTTTTATATGACATTTGGCTGCAATGCCAACAAGTTGATGTGAAGGTTCTATTTGTCAGTTACTGGTCTTACTGGTTACGGCCTATTGTAGCCCTTGTGTTCAGAAAACAAACAACCAGAAGAAATTTGTTATGTTTCCTTACACTGGAATGTTACAATACTTTGAAATACTGGCAAATAACAGTATAATTTAATATGCCTGGTCATGATTTTGCCTTCTTCACAATTCTTCAACACCATGTAGTCATATTCCATCTCTACAGCAATTCATAGAATCGTAGCAGTTAATTAAACTACATTTTAAATTGCACTGAAGAGGTAACTGAAACTAACTCGTTAATCTGAGAGGTCATATGTCACTCACTCAGGCATAACATAGGCTGGCCAATAGTTTATATTAAATAGAAAATCACTGAATCGAAATAATTTACCTTTGTGCATGAATTTTCCCCTTTATTGGTAGTGTCTTCTTTTTGAGCCTGACCTTTGTTGCCTACAATATAAAACAGAATATTGTATTAGTCTCAAATAATAGATCTTGACTGAGGTGCTCTGCCAAACTTACCAGCGGCATCTTCCTCCTTCGTGTCTTGTATTTTACTTGAATCCTGGTTTTGAATTACTCCATTGCTGGAAGAACTCACTGGGTGAATCTGGAGGAGGTAGCAGTCTGCTGCAGCTAGGGGGCGCCAGGCCACATGCAGCAAGTTCACTGTGGACTTGATGAGCAGTACTGGCTCTGGAGTAGAAGGAAGAGCTGAAGAAAATTAAAAAAAAATAGAAGAAACATTATTGCAATGCTTTACACATGTACATTTAAACATTTACACAGCACAATATAAAGTGGGACCACCTGTGTAATATGCATTCCTATTAGGGCTGTAGCCCTTTAGTCGTTTAGCCGATTTGCTCTATGGTGTCTTAGTTGATCAAAATGTGTATTAAATGCCAAATCATTTTATACAGATTATGAGGATTTATATAGGATAACAACAGAAAGGAGAAGTGAGTGAGTTAAGAACTAGTATTTTTGGTATTTATACAACCCCAATTCCAATGAAGTTGGGACGCTGCGTAAAACTTAATAAAAAATACAGAATATAATGGTTTGCAAATCCTTTTCAACTTATATTGAACTGTATAAACTACAAAGACATGATATTTAATGTTCAAACTGATAAACTTTATTGTTTTTATGTAAATATTCACTCATTTTCAGCTTGATGCCTGCAACACGTTCCAATAAATTTGGGACAGGGGCAACAAAAGAATGGGAAGGTTGAGGAATGCTTAAAATACACCTGTTTGGAACATTCCACAGGTGAACAGTTAAATTGGAAACAGGTGAGTGTCATGATTGGGTATAAAAGGAGCATCCCCAAAGGACTCATTCACAAGCAAGGATGGAGCGAGATTCACTATGTGAACAACAACACGTGAACAACAGCATGAGCAAATAGTCCAACAGTCTAAGAACAACTTTTCTCAGTGTATAATTGCAAGGAATTAAAGGATTTCATCCCCAATATCATCAAAAGATTCAGAGAATCTGGAGAAATCTCAGCACGAAAGCGGCAAGACCAAAAACCAACACTGAATGCCCGTGACCTTCAATCCCTTAGTAATAAAAACGAACATGAATGTGTAAAGGATATTACCACATGGGCTCAGGAACACTTCAGGAAACCATCGTCAGTTAACACAGTTCGTCACTACATCTCCAAGTGCAAGTTAAAACTGTACCATGCAAAGCAAAATCCATATATCAACAACATCCAGAAACAGCTTTTCTGGGCCCGAGCTCACCTGAGATGGACTGATGCAAAGTGGAAAAGTGTGCTTTGGTCTGACAAGTCCACATTTTAAATTGTTTTTGAAAATCATAGACGTCGTGTCCTGTGGGCCAAAGAGGAAAAGGACCATCCAGATTGTTATCAACGCAAAGTTCAAAAGCATCTGTGATGATACGGGGGGGGTGTTGGTGCCCATGGCATGTGTTATTGTTATTGTTATTTTTATTCTTAATTCTATCCTGTGGTTGTGGCATCGGTTAACTAAGAGAATTTCCCTTCGGGGATCAATAAAAGTGATTCTGATTCTGATTCTGATTCTGTGTAACTTGCACATCTGTGAAGGCATCATTAATGCTGAAAGGTACATACAGGTTTGGGAGCAACATATGCTGCTATCAAAGCAATGTCTTTTTCAGGGACAAGACAATGCCAAGCCACATTCTGCACGTGTTACAACAGCGTGGCTTCGTAGTAAAAAAGTGTAGGTACTAGACAGGCCTGGAGTCCAGACCTGTCTCTCATTGTGGCGCATTATGAGGCGCAAAATATAACAAGAGACCCCGAACTGCTGAGAAACTGAAGTTGTACATTCAGCAAGAATGGGAAAGGATTCCTCCTGCAAAGCTTCAACAATTAATGTCCCCAGTTCCCAAACGCTTAAAAGGAAAGGTGATGTAACAGAGTGGTAAACATGCCCTGTCCCAGCTTTATAGAAACGTGCTGCAGACATCAAATTGAAAATGAGTGAATATTTGCATAAAAACAATAAAGTTTATCAGTTTGAACATTAAATATCATGTCTTTGTAGTATATTAAGTTCAACATAGGTCTAAAAGGATTTGCAAAACATTGTATTCTGTATTTTTTTTAGGTTTTACACAGCATCCCAACTTCATTGGAATTGGGGTTGTATGTATGTACAAAGGAAGATGATTCATGATTCACAAGTTTTATCTGTTTTTACTTTTTGTGCATAAATATTTGTTGTGCATTAACTCCCATAAAGGTATAGTCTTGTGACTGCAGTTTGGGTCAGACAAAGAGATACAAAATAGCTTTCGCCACACCATGCATTTAGTCTACCAAGACTTTTTTTTGTTGACTACAGCCATAATTCCAATATACAACAAACAACATGAACTACACCTACAATCACATCACTAATGTTTATTCCCTCTGAAAATTTGGTAAAATTCTTAGTCATGCATTCTTCATTTTCTCCTAGGGTCAAATATTAGCAAGTGTGAAAACATTTATTTTTTAAAATTCAATACTCCTCTCACCCGTCTCTAGATACCACAGGTCCTTGCAGCAGACCTGATAGCTCCAGCTCTTCCTGTATCCGTCCCGCCCACTCCACATGTACAGCCGGGAACCCACAGTCACAGCACAGTGTCCCGCTCGGGCTCGGGGCCGGACAGCATAAGGGTCCTCCACCTGAGGACCCTGGCTCTCCATCTGAGACTCTACATTCTCGGGTAGCTCCGGACCCAGATCCTGCCAGCTCAACGTGTCTGAGTAACAAGACATATATCAACAGACATTGGATTTGTATAACATTTTTAAGCAAGGTAAAGCATGCATATATGGAGCGCTACATGGATGTTTTGGGTTTGTCAAAAATGTTGATAATCAGCAGCATGCAATATTACTGTTTTAATTATAATTTTGCTTGACCTAAAATAGAATTTATTTGTTCAATGTTATTAGACTGAAAAATATTTTGAATAAGGATGGCACTACTTTGTCTGCAGTGTTATGCCTTTTTAATATTTGTAAACTTAAACCTGCAGAGAGCACTATAGATTCATTTGGTTTTGCAGCATAAGTACAGTTTGACTAACCCAAATTGAGGACACTCAAAGAATTAGTGCAAATCCATTCTGTTCCAATGGCCTTTTCTCTCTCAGTCTCTGGTATTGGCACCCAGCCTCCAAACACATACATCCTGCACAGAGGGATCACAAGAAGACATTTAACATTAAGTAGGAGTTATCAATCAAATGTGCTTTAAAAGAAAAAAAAAAATCCAGCTTTCTTACTTATTTCCGATGACGTTGGCTGTGTGGAGGCTTCTGGGAAATGGTCTGCAGCCTCTGGTTTCAGGCATTGACCACACCATTGCATCTAAATAGAGAATAAAGGTAAAGCTGAAGTGCAGCATTTTTCAAACATTTAGTTGCACATTTCTAATAAAAGAATAAACTAGGGGCGATATTGAAATATTGCATGCAGCCTCAACATAAAACATACCAAGGTCTAGTTGCCAGAGGTCATCTAATCGCGAGCCTTGCATGCCCCCAAACACGTAGAGTTTTGGGGAACCCAGCCCAGTGTAAACCACTGCCGTGTGGGACTCTCGGGGAGAAGGACCTCCTCCTTTTGTCTCTGGGATGCTCCAGCCTCTCGCTCCCGATACTGACTGTAACTCTAGCTCGAACAAGTCTCCCAAGTATCTGAATATAAAACATATATGAATGTAATATTGTCTTATTTTAAAGACAACAGATTTTCTTTTATTACTTGCAATAGATAACTGGCTATAAGCAAAGAGTAAAAACTGCATAAATATTGTTCTCTTAAAGATATTAAATCCTAAATGTACAGTCAAATATTGAGCAAAATGCACTAAACGTTTATAAAATACAATATATAAAAAGAAGAACGTAAAAGAATAAAAAATATAACAATAAAAACTAAATATTCTGCTCAGAAAAAGGGGGTGAAGCAAAACTCAAGGGAGTTGATATTGAATAGTTGCCATAAAGCAATAAATCCAAACTAAAATTATTATTAAAGTTTATGTGTATAATAAAGGTGATTAGTACTATATAGTACCGGGGTATGTTTCCATTGGGGTCCTCGCTGTCATTTGCCAATCCTCCAAAAAGATAACATTTGTTTCCTACAAGAGTAAAGCTGTGACCAATGCGAGCGCAGGGGGGAGATCCAGTCTTTGGTGCTCTAGGCTTCAGCTTCTTCCATAACCAGCGACTTGCCTACAAATGCAAAATTTGAATAAATAAGATAAAAAAAAACACAATGTTACAAGTAACAATAAACAGATGGTGAACATTACTTGTAGTTCATATAGGCTGTTTGAGTACTTTCCAAATTCAACCATTCCACCAAATACGAGAATTCGAGCCCCATCACAAACAAAGCCATGAGCCGCGCAGCCAGGAGGGATGTCACCTCTCACTGCTGGGAGGAACCACTGTTTTGACACTGCAAAACACATAAGACACATATACTCATGAGTAAAATGCAGGTGGTGTTTCCTCAATTTTCTTATTAATTTTCCATACCAACAAAATGCAAATAAGAGTTAAATATCTCTATGCTCATAAATACATCAGAGATACAGCTAATGTTAGAAGTTTAGGATACCAGTGGTTGGATTTAGATGGTTTGAAACTCTAGAGATGTACAGAGAAGGAATAGTGAATTTAACACTTGGAAGACAAGAGTGGTAGCTACAAGAGAGGCCAAGAGCTAGAGCCCAAAACTTTTGCAAACCAATGCAAAATGTTTTAATAGTACTGTTTTTGGCCAAGATGCATGGTACAGATGCTACATTTTTTCCACCAAATTAGCTTTCTAAGGATCTTTGTGTTCTGCTCAGCACACTCAAGTTTCACGCTAACAACTGTCAAAACTGTAACTTTAGCTGAACACTATGTGGACACAACTGAAGTTACAACTACTAAAATACTTGGATCTCGGTCATTTTAGAGGAGCTTATTCTTGTTACACGATGCAATGGTAGTAATGTTCTTATGATTTTGTATTACAAGTACTTCAAATGCACAAAAGCGAGTATTTTGCAGCTTTCCACTGTTGGGGCATGCTAAAAACATTAGCCATTATCCCCTTTAGCATTAGCATTAGCTCACCAGTGTTGTATACATGGAGGTCCTCCGCTATCCCCTCGTTTCCTCCGCCGAAAACAATGATCAGCTCCCGGATGGCTACTGCTCGGTGACCGTGTCTGGACCGGGGGATCACTCCACTGACCGATACCACTCTCCTCCAGATGGGCTCTTCGGTACCAGGGGTCATTTTACCGACGCCGTCCCTGTACCAGAACTAGAGTTTGGCGCTGGCGACGTTTCAAAGATGGAGGCGGGACTACAGCGCAGAGATGCCCGCTGGAACAGAGCGCTCACTCCAGCTAAATTTAGGTTGTGGTACTGTCAGAATATTGGGACTAAAGTTGGCTAATCATTGAAAAGAGACAAAAAAACAACAACACCCAAATACACAATTACCAACAATACTGTATTAGAGTTATGATGGATGATCCGACAAAAGTAAACATAAAAATACATAAAGCCTATTTTTATGTAACTTTTTTTTTAACTTAAACATTCACACGTCAACTTCCCGAAACTACTTCTCAATATCACTGCAGTTTACAAACAAATGTCCCCTAATCAAACAAAATTGTAATAATAATTGCATTTATTGATAAACTATTACAACATGTACATTCAAAGGCTTAGCTTGCACCATTAAAATTGAGAATTAAGAAATATTTTTTTCTCCCTAGACTTCATTTGTGCTCAACTAAATCTACTACAGTCATGTATAAACAAGTACCACATACATCCCTAAATCCAAAATCACATTATAAAATGTTCATGAGACAAACAGCAGAGGGGAAGAAACTGTTCTTATGACGAGAGGTTCTGGTCCCAATGGACCGTAGCCTCCTGCTAGAGGAAAGTGGCTCAAATAGTCCATGTCCAGGGTGAGAAGTGTCAGCTGCTATACGGCCTGCTCGCCCCCGAGTCCTGGAGACGTACAGGTCCTGTAGAGATGGAAGGCTGCAGCCAATCACCTTCTCAGCAGAGGCACAATGCGCTGCAGTCTCTGTCTGTCCCTGGCAGTGGCCCCAGTGAACACACAGTGATGGAGGAGGTGAGGATGGACTCACTGATGGAAGTGTAAAACTGCACCATCATCTGGACCGGTAGCTTGCGTTTCCTCAGCTGCCGCAGGTAGAACATCCTGTGCTGGGCTTTCTTGATGAGGGAGCTGATGGTCGGCTCCCACTTGAGACCCTGGGTGATGCAGGTGCCCAGGAAGCGGAAAGAGTCCACAGTGGTGATGGGGGAGTCCGTCAGAGTGAGGGGAGGCAGGGGGGCTGTGACTTTCCTGAAGTCCACGATCATCTCCACTGTCTTCTGGGCGTTAAGCTCCAGGTTGTTGCTGCTGCACCAGGACACCAGCCGGTCCACCTCCCTCCTGTAGGCAGACTCATCGCCGTCCGAGATGAGTCCAATGAGGGTGGTGTCATCCGCAAACTTAACCAGTTTGACGGAGTCGTGGCTGGAGGTGCAGCAGTTGGTGTACAGGGAGAAGAGCAGGGGAGAAAGTACACAGCCCTGTGGAGATCCTGTGCTGATAGTCCGAGTGTCCGAGAGATATAAATTTACCTCATAAATCAGTGTAGGAGCAGGACAATAGTAAGCTGATAGTTCACATCATGTTCACACACAAAGTTTGTTAAATACAAAAAGTAGTATTTTATTCTGTGTGAGTGTGTTGTGGTACTGGGGGGTACTGGGGTGTAGTACTGAATGGGAACAGTAGGGGGCAGCTGGGCTCATGCGACACAGGTTGGTGCAGAAGGAGATGAAGACTGGAGATCTTTAAAACAACATGTTCTGTCTCTGGTTTATCTTGTTGTCTGGGGAAAAAAACAAAACAAAACTGTGTTTAGCGTTTAAACTTCAAAAAGTATGGCCCTAATTGTGTTTGATTAAAAGTACAATTGTATAAACTGCAAAATGTGTACTTAGAACAAAACAAAACTCATGACCATTGTAATGAAATCTGGTTATGCTGACACAAATTTAAAAAGCACATTTTTAATTTATTTTGTTTTATTTTATTGTATTTTCCTTGTTTCTGTTCTGCAATCCATGAGTTTCAGAGTGATGAATGAGGATTTAACAACTTAGAATGTATAGTTAGTAAGGAGAAAAGTCCACAAAATGTTACTGAAGCTGATTTCCATGAATAGTTTAGGCTTGTCCCAGTTATATCTTGTTTGAGTTTTATCCTGTTTTGTGGCATATTCAATCCACGTTTTTTGCTTTTGGTCATAATTTAGGCCTGTTTTGAATTATATTGTTAAGACTAAATCTAATGTTAAGACTAAGACTAAATCTCTCTCTATTTATACATGTGTGTTGACACATTCAAAATATGTAATATTTAGTTTTAAATTGTTAATCGCTATGGCAACTCTCCTAAATGTCATTATTTATCAGTCCATGAATATCCAACCTCTTCATAGCGAGACATTTGGGTAAAACCGGAGTAGATTTACCTCCACTAGATGTCACTTTAACTCTGGGTTACTGGCCAGTTTACACTGTTGGTAAAAGTCAGAGGTGTGTAGAAGCACAGGAGAAGTTTTTCTGCCATGCTTCTGATTTTAAAGTTTTATTTATTTAGTTTTATAGAGTAGGTGTATTACAAGTGTTGTAATATTTGTCAAAATGTAAATAGCCTCGCTATAATTAAAAGGTTAAAGGCCTACCTAATTAGTCCTATAAATGTAGACTACTTGACTCAAAGTAGTTCAGCTAAATATCCACTTATAGCTTATTAAGAACAGTAAATTGTGTTCTCTAGTCAATTTCAGGACTTTTCCTAATCGTAGGCAAACTCTTTTGATCAATTGTGAGACAGTGGTTTCACTTCCACTCCTTACGTCGGTCCTGCCTCTCGCACAGCCGTTCCGTGCGCTTTTACGCAGCGCGCCACTGGCTGACAGCGCAGTGCCATGTAGAGCTGAAGCTGGAGAAGATGCTGCTGTTGTGCGCGCTGTGCGCGCTGTGGTCCACAGTGCCTCACAGGACGGCGGGAAAAGCTTTCAGTTTGGATGGACACACACAGCACTTTGCCGTGACTCGTGATGGACTTTACGTTTCCACGGAACAAAACCTGTACCAGCTCCGCTCAGACCTCAGTCTGGTGCGGCGCGTGTCCCTGAGGGGGCTGGTTTTGAGCTCGGAGCCGAAATTTGTCCGTGTCCCAGATGGAACCGCCGGGAATGGCACTCTCATGGTAAACGTGCTCCTGCCCTTCACCTCCAACAACACCCTGGTCTTGTGTGGCGTTGTGAATGACTGCGGTCATTGCGAAGTTCTATCGCTGCAGGACGTGTCCACTGTCATATACACGGAGACCATTCTCTTGGGTCCTGTCACTAAGCACACCGAGTCCGTGGCCTTTCTGGTCACTGAGGTCACGAATGGAAGAAATAACACATACATCCTGGCAGCCACAGAGCAGAGCCCCAAGTCAAGGAAAAGTGAGTGCACCATACAACAAGGCATCCTCAATCTGTTCAACACCGAGGACTCTCAGGAGGGTGGCATCTTTTCCTTCAGCTTACCCTCTGCAATTTTTCATCTCAGGGACAACATTGAACAAGTGGGCTTCGTGGACGGTTTCCAGGTGGATTCCTTCATTTATCTTTTTTCTAACGTGAAATCTTCCCCTGGAAACGTGGTGCGCCTGACTTGGCTCGAGGCTAAACACACTTCGCACGTGCTGAAGGTCTATACTCTCAAGTCCCTGCGGGGCGCTACTCTTAGCACGGGTTCTTCGGGCTCAGGTGGGAAGCTCCTGGCCTCCTCCATGATTCCCGGGACCGTACCACTCAGGTGGGCCGGTGTGTTCAGCGTGGACGGGACAGGCGCCAACACTGAACTGCTGATGTTTGATATCAGTCCAGACCGCAGCGTCGAACAAAACAAGGACCCGCACTTCAAAGTTGACGATACCTCGAAGACCTCGCTGAAGACCGTGAGGCCGCAGAAAACACTGCTGAAGCAGAGCCACATGAGCTCTGTGCTGGCGCTCAAACACGGGGCCTGGAGCCTCTTCTTCATCGGAACAGCGGATGGACAGCTCATCAAGGTGTGTCCACTAAACTGCAGTTTACCCATAGAAAATCACCTAAAAGGAGCAGCTTTAGTGATTTGCAAAGTGTCCAAGTTCCTACAGCTCACCATGGGGCTAATGAACAGACCAAGAAGTGGATGAGTTTCCAGTAGTTTTTGGTTGGCCTTTTAATTGCTGTAACCTTTCCTTTGCATTAGTTGGAAGCGTCACATTTGGCTCAGAACAGCAATCTTTAGGTCTGCATAGAAGGCCTGAGCCTTATTGGAGAGAATATTCAATTAAAGTTTGGTTTATATATATTTGCCAAAGTTATGCAATTTGAGGAGCAACATAGAATAAAATGTAGTTTGTCTCTCTTAGTTTGAAATATATTGTGCATTTTGATGCTCATTGCTCAGTTGTTTTACTTTCAGCTTGTTGTGGACAAACATTACCAATCCGCATGTCCAAAAGTCCTGTACAGAGCCAATGATGACCAAGAGGTTTTCCCCAAGTTACATGTGGATGAAGTAGAGCACAAGCACGTTTATGTTGCATTTACAAACCAGGTACAACTAAAGAGCAGGTTTCCTCTTTATTCAAAGTCTTATAATTAGATACACTTTGTTTATTTTCTATAGATTATGCGGATCCCTGTGTCAAAATGTTCAACTTATAAAACATTACGTGACTGTTGGTCTGCACAAGATCCACAGTGTGTTTGGTGCATCTCCAGACAAAGGTCAGTCACTCACATGAACAAATACAGAACAAAATCAGATTTTTAGTTGAGCAATAATTTTGTTGTATATACAGGTGCACATTTCAGAGTGAATGTCAAAACTCAAGCTGGGTCTCCATTCCTGAAGATTTTCAAGAAGAAAATATATTTTCATTCAAAGCAGAAAGTAAAGCATCTGCTCAGGTAAAGTGAAGCCAAACTTAGGCTTTTTAATAGAGTCTTTTTTCAGACCAAGGCTTAGTTTATTTTTATACCTGACAGTTTCGACTGCTCACTGTGGTTTTCCTCAGAGCAGTTCTAAGGCAAGTATGAAGAAGAGGAAGAGCTTAATAATAATAATAATAATAATAATAATAATAATAAATATGTCTAGTTTTAATGCACTATTTATTTCATTTGGATGAAAAATATGTTCTATGTAGGTAGACATAGAACAATTCTAATTGTGGTCTTACCATCTAAACCACAGACACATGTTTTATAGTGGACACACACTCTAACCAGTTGTTACCATAGTTTGTTATTACAGTCAACTAACAATTATTATACTTTCAGATCACAATTATAGTGCAAATACATGTGACTGTGGGCCCAACCAAACCACACAATTTTGCCTGTCAGTTTTCTCAACCGTGTGAACGCAGCCCTCCTCCAAGCTACCCACAATGCATCTGTGTCCTCCACAACATCCAACTACCTGCACAAGGTCAGTACTGTCAGGAACTAACCAGGAGTTAATCAAAGAAAACGGAAAAATTAGGAGCAATGATTTTCTGCTGACTATTATCTCTTCTGGTCATTTTGGGGGTGTTGATTCAATTCAATTCATTTTATTTTTGTAATGCCCAAAATCACAACAACAGTTGTCTTGAAGGGCGTTCATGTTTTGGTTGATGGGGGAAACCGGAGTACCCGGAGGAAACCCATCCAGACACGGGGAGAAACATGAAAAACTCCACACAGAAAGGCCTGGGCGACCCGGGGATCAAAACCAAACCTTCTGCTGTGAGGCATGAGTGTTGCCACTCAGCCACCGTGCTGCCTACACACAAAAACAAACAGGAAAATCAAACAACAGGAAAAATCAGACAAAACAATAAAAATCGGCCAGGCGAGGAGGAGGGAGGGGCCAGGCGAGATGTTACAAAACAATCATATGTTCTATAAACTCTATTTAAGAGACATTGCTTAAAGATTAGTGTTTGTATGCTCCTTAGGAAAAAGATTGAGTTGTCTATCTTCCACTAACCTTGCTTAATAGGCATATGTAAATGGTAAATGGTTTGACTTTTTTTCCCCACCTTAAAGGCACTCAAAGCTCTTTACATCAAGGAACCACTCACCCATTCACACACATATTCATACTCCAGTCTACGCAGTCACTGGGGTGGTGGGGGTTAATTGTCTTGCCCAAAGACACAACCAACCTGTAGATCTGACCTCTCAGCCAATGATGTTTATGTCGAGAGCGACAGTCGAACCGTAAACATTCAGATTAGTGGACAAACACTCACTCTCCAACTGAGCTACTATATACTTTCTGGTGGAGCCTCGGGCACCTGCTTGTCTCATGAAAATGTTACTGGTTTTCCTGGAGTGGTCTTCATTATGTTATAAATGTATCTATCTTCTATTTTTTTTTTCTTGGCATCTTTATTTCAAAACAAAAATAAAATACATGGTTAAGTGGAGTCGACACCTGTTCATGTCCATGGAAATGACAAACTTTTATGCCATTTTGTGGAACATTTCAGGAAACACAATAGCATCTCTATTGAGAAAAACACATTTTCAGACCCTCTACCTTAAAACTTACATAGTGGCCCTTTAAACTACAAAAACTATAAAGGGAGGTATGCAGTAAAAGGGCGGTTCATATAGATTTAATTGTAAGAAATAATATCTTGGTCTGTGTATTTGTGGTGGTGAGGAGGATGAGATGGAGAGGTTGGGGTGGTTAATGCTGATGCTGTTGTTTTAGAGATGGATGGGGCAGCATAAGGTTGTTGCTAATAGCTAAAACCACATGATAAGAGAGGGAAGAAAGACACAGTGTATTTTGTAAGATTATTTAACATGTAAGAATGCAAAGAATGCATATACCCTCCTAGGTTGCCTAAATAAAAATGGTTTTCTGCTGTTTGCAGGTCTAGATGTGGCTGTTAAAATGCGGATGTGGAAGGAGGAATGGTTAGAAAAACTCAACCTCAGGAATTGTTCTGAGATCACAGGACCCCCTTCTCCAGCTCTGTATGTAACACTATATATAATAAGTAGGAAACAAATCTTAGTACAATGTAATAAATAATAGTATTACATTATTATATTAAGAACATTATATTTGCTCCCTCTTCAGGTGCAGAGAGTGTATAACAGCTGGTTGTGGCTGGAGCTCAGACAGCTGTTCCTGGGCAAATGAAGGATCAACAAATGTAAGCATACTGAACAAAATAAATATAGGTTACAAAGGGTGGAGGAATACAGTAGAAAATATCAACTAAATGAGAAATCTAAATGTTATACTTAAAGTTGCACTATGTAACCTTTTTAGTGGAGAGTCCACTACCTGTTTTTCCTTGGAGACTGCTTTTTTAACAACTTTTCCCAATATAATGCTCCTCAGAATGGCATTAAACTTACCTTTCTCCATAACACCTGGGAACGTCTAGCGGAGCTTTTTGTCACTGGGGCCAACTCACACCTCTTGGAGAGCTTCTCCCAGATCTTGGGGAGAGGCTGGACATTGAGTCAGATAGGACCATGTTTTCCACCTATACTGTCAGTGCAGTTGCTCATAAGTAAGGAAGTAAGGGATGCTGTCAGGCTGAAGAAGAAGTCCTACTGAGGCTTGTTGGCTTGTATGACTCCTGAGGCAGTGGACAGGTACTGACAGGCCAAGCCTGCCCCCACTCATGCAGTCGCGGAGACAAATCTTGGGGCTGGGAGAGGTTTACGGAAGCCATGGAGGAGGACTTTCATTCGGCCTCAAAAAAATTCTGGCAAACTGTCCGACACCTCAGGAGAGGGAAACACTGCTTCACCAACACTGTTTACAGTGCAGATGGAGAGCTGCTGACCTTGACTGGGGACGTTGGTGACCGGTGGAAAGAATACTTTGAGGATCTCCTTAATCCCACCATCACTTCTTGCAAGGAGGAAGCAGAGACTGAGACTCATCCATCTCCCAACCTGAAGTCACTGACATGGTTGGCAAGCTCCTTGGTGGCAAAGCTCAGGGCGTGGGCGAGATCCATCCCGAGTATCTTAAATCTCTGGATGTTGTGGGGCTGTCTTGGCTGACACATCTTTGCAACATTGGGTAGTGGTCGGAGACAGTACCTCTGGACTGGCAGACTGGGATGCTGGCCCCTCTGTTTAAGAAATGGGACCAGAGCGTGTGTGTGTTCCAACTACAGGGTAATTACACTCCTTAGCCTTCCCGGTACGGTGTATTCCAGGGTACTGAAGAGAAGAATCCGACCGATAGTCGAACATTGGATTCAAGAGGAGCAGTATGGTTTTCATTCTGCTCGCGGAACATTGGACCAGCTCTATCCTCTCCATCAGGTGCTTGAGGGCTCATGGGAGTTTGCCCAACCAGTCCATATGTGCTTTGTGGATCTGGGGAAGGAATTTGACTGTATCCCTCGTGGTGCGATTTGCGGAGGTATAGCAAAGCTCTTGATTTACCAGTCAACTTACGTTCCTACCTTCACTTATGGTCATGAGCTTTGGGTATTGACTGAAAGGACAAGATCATGGGTACAAGTGGTCAAAATGAGTTTCCTCAACAGGGTGGCTGGGAGCTTACCTTAGAGATAGGGTGAGGAACTCAGTCACATGGGAGGAGCTCGGAGTAGAGCCGCTGCTCCTCCACGTTAAGAGGAGCCAGCTAAGGTGGGTCGGAAATCTGTTCCAGATTCCTCCTGGATGCCTCCCTGGAGAGGTGTGTCCCACCGGGAGGAGAAATTGGGAAAGACCCAGGACACACTGGAGGAACTATGTCTCTCGGCTGGCCTGGGAACGCCTCAGGAGCACCCCCGGAATAGCTGGAGGAAGCGTATGTGGAGAGGGAAGACCTGGCCCTGCATTAAGTGGATGAATATGGATGGATCTCCATAAAAAAAGCAGGTAATGTGAACAGACCAAGTTACAAGTCAGATCTGTGGAGAGGTGAGATGTTTTTTGAGGTATATGAGCAATAAAAACATGTGTAATAGAAAAAAGGTAAAAAGAAACAATAAGTTTACCCCCGTACTGTGGAACATTACAGATAATGCATAAGCAATAACATCTTCATGGAGACAAGCAGGCGAAGGACCCTCCACCACAAAAGTTATATAGTGCAGTTATATAGTGAGGGGGGGGGGGGGGGTAAAGCACAGAAAGACCACATGGAGCACTGTATTTTAGTAAAGCGCGCTTTCAAACATTATTTTCAGAAAAGTGTTTGCCAAAAGATGGAGTCACAGATGAATTACGAGGTAAGCCTTCAACCCTTAAAAGTCCCCTCTGATCTTTTATCCATTTTAAGTAAATCCATGTTTCTTTCTGCAGAAGCCGGTGATCTCTTCCGTCTCTCCAAATGTAGTGTCTTTCTTCGGCAAAAACCACGCTCTGCTAAAAGGCCACAACCTCAAGCACGTGACACGTGTCCGGATACACACGGATCTAAATTGCAGTCCACTTGAGTAAGAGCCAGAAAAGCGATATGGTGCAACACAAAACAAGAATAGTTAAAAAAGAAAAAAAAATATACAATTTGGATACATAAAATAAGGTAGTACTTATAAAGTAAAGAAAATATTAATGCAAAATATACAATATGGAAATAATAACATTACAAAACTATTAGTGCAAATATATCAGGGTATTTTTTAGTGAAAGCTCTTAAAACTAAAAGCTTTAAAACTAAAAGTGTGTTCAAGAGAGTTGAGTGTAATAGTAGTTAGGTTTTTAGATATAGATTTTATATTTTATTGTTTTGTTGTTTTAATTTATTGTTCAAGTCATTACTTTGGCCAGTCATTATAGACATAAAGCATTTTTGACTGAAAAGCAACAGAAAGAAAATGAACTTTACATAACCTGTTCTTATTCAGCACAATAAAAATGAATATAAAATATTTACAAATGAATCAACATCAATTTCTGCCTTTACTCCTCATTGTATGACACTTCATTTTGCCCATAAACATTTTTTAACTTTAGAGACACTAATTTTATTTAATGTAGATAACTCAAAATGCTATTTATTATCATATATTAAAACGCAATAAAAAGAAACACTTTACTACACCCACAATGTCCCCGCATGAGCATTCTATCCTCTTTTATTATAATTATCTGATCCTGCATCCATTTAGATCCCCAGTGTGGGACAACACAGGAGAGAGCCTGACCTTCCACATCCCGAGTACAGAGAACAAAGGTGTGGTCCAGGTGTGCGTGGTCCTCCCTGACAACAGCTGCCATGGAAACGCCAAAATCACCTATGGCTCCTTACCATCCTGCACAGACATCAAACCCAGTAACACTTGGCTCAGGTAAGGACATCTTTTGGGACAGTAACATATATATTACGTACAGAATATTGTGAAAGTAGTAATGATCTGACCACTGTATTCTCTCTGAATCTTATTATTTAAAAAGTTATTGATTTGCTCGGAGAAAGAAATTAAAAATCATCAGAAAATGTGCAGATTAGTTTGTTATCACAGGAATAAACAAGGTCAAAATCTGTCTGTCATGGTTTGAAAACAGAAGATATTATTTTGTGGAACTTTTTTGAGCACATGCTTCAATCCTTATTCAACAATTTTAAATGCATATTTTGCAACTAAACCCTCTGCCATATCAGTGGGCCACAGAATGCATGCAAACGAATAAACACACAGTATTTTTTTGTTTGTATTTGCTAAAACACAGACAAACAGCTCTTGGTGAAAGGTCGACTGTTTGTGTCACTTCCCAAATTTTAAATCTTTCATAGCAAGACAACTTCCCTTTTACAGAACTGAAACAGTTACTCTCCCTCAGTTTCATAAGATAAGGTCCAACACTTTCTGCAATGATGTTTGTTGCTTGCAATATGGAAAGTTCATCTTTTTTATATATAATTCATTAATTATTTATTAATTACTTATTATCCTATGATTTACGTATTATTCTTTCTTGAAATAGGATTTTTGGCACTTGTCCGAGATGTGAAAATGTATATTTTCTTAGACATAGGATTGGGATTTTTCTACCTCTGTTTATGTCACGCATAATACAAATAAACCAGGCTCAGCCTGAAGGAGTGACGTGGGGCCGTCCTCCCATGGACCCACCAGCTGTGGGAGGATCCATGAAAGGCAGGTGCAAAGAGATCTGGGCAGCGGTCGAAGGCGGGTTCCTCGACGACTGAATCTCTGGACATGGAGAGTGGCTCTGGCAACATGGAATGTCACTTCGCTGGGGAAGGAGCCTGAGCTTGTGTGGGAGGTTGAGCGTTACTGGCTAGATATAGTCGGCCTCACCTCCACACACAGCTTGAGCTCTGGAACCCAACTCCTTGAGAGGGGCTGGAGCTTGCTTATTGCCCCATAGCTCAGCCGTCTTATGTTGGAGTTCACCCTGGTGAACGAGAGGGTCACCCTGTGCTGACTGACCCTGTGGGTCGGGGGCAGGTCTCTCACTGTTGTGTCGGCCTATGGGCCGGACAGCAGTGCAAAGTACCTGGCCTTGTTGGAGTCCCTTAGGAGGGGTACTAGAAAGTTCACTGACCAGGCACTCCGTTGTTCTACTGGGGGACTTCAACGCCCACGTGGGCAACGACAGTGACATTTGGAGGGGCGTGACAGGGAAGAACGGCCTCCCTGATCTGAACTCGAGCGGTGTTCTGTTATTAGACTTCTGTGCTAGCCACAGTTTGTCCATAACGAACACCATGTTCGAGCATAAGGGTGTCCATCAGTGCACGTGGCACCAGGACACCCTCGGTCAGAGGTCGATGATTGACTTTGTTGTCGTGTCATCTGATCTCCGGCCGCGTGTCTTGGACACTCGGGTGAAGAGAGGGGCAGAGCTGTCAACTGATCGCCCCCTGGTGGTGAGTTGGATCCGCTGGCAGAGGAGGAAGCCGGACAGACATGGCAGGCCCAAGTGTATTGTAAGGGTCTGTTGGGAACATCTGGCGGAGCCCTCTGTCAGGGGGGGTTTCAACTCGCACTTCCAGGAGAGCTTCTCCATAATCCCGGGGGAGGTTGGGGACATGGACTCCGAGTGGGCCATGTTCTCCACCTTTATTGTCGAGGCGGCTGCTCATAGCTGTGGTTGTAAGGTCTGCGGTGCTTGTCATGGCGGCAACCCTTGAACCCAGTGGTGGACACCGGAAGCAAGAGATGCCGTCAGGCTGAAGAAGGAGTCCTGTCAAGCCTTGTTGGCTTGTGGGACTCCTGAGGCAGCTGACAAGTACCGGTCCTCGATGTCCACATGCGTTTTGTGGATCTGGAGAAGGCATTCGGCCGTGTCTCCCATGGTGTCCTTTAGGGGGGGGCTCCGGGAATATGGGGTTCGTGGCCCTTTGCAAAGGGCTGTGCGGTCCCTGTATGTTCGCATTGCCTGCAGTAAGTCAGACCTGTTCCCGGTGAATGTTGGGCTCCGCCAGGGCTGCCCAGGGCTGCCCTTTGTCACCGGTTCTGTTCATTGTATTTATGGACAGAATTTCTAGGCGCAGCATCTCATCAGCAAGATCTCATCTCTGCTGTTTGCAGATGATGTTGTCCTGATGGCTTCATCGAGCCAGGACCTGCAGCAGGTACTGGGGTGGTTTGCAGATGAGTGTGAAGCGGCTGGGATGGGAATCAGCTCCTCCAAATTCGAGGCCATGGTTCTCGACCGGAAAAAGGTGGCTTGTCCTCTCCAGGTGGGTGGTGAGTCTCTGCCTCAAGTGGAGGAGTTCAAGTATCTCGGGGTCTTGTTCACGAGTGAGGGAAGGATGGAGCGTGAGATTGACACGCGGATCGATGCAGCGTCTGCATTGATGTGGTCGCTGTATCGGTCCGTTGTGGTGATGAAGGAGCTGAGTCGAAAGGCGACGCTCTCGATTTACCGGTCAATCTACGCTCCTACCCTCACCTATGGTCATGAGTTCTGGGTAATGACCGAAAGGACAAGATCATGGATACAAGCGGCCGAAATGGGTTTCTTCCGCAGGGTAGCTGAGTGCTCCCTTAGAGATAGGGTGAGGAGCTCTGTCACACGGGAGGAGCTCGGAGTAGAGTCATTGCTGTTCTACGTCGACAGGAGTCAGCTGAGGTGGCTTTGTCATCTGTTTCGGATGCCCCCTGGACGCCTCCCTGGGGAGGTGTTCCGGGCATGTCCCACCGGATGGAGGCCCCGGGGAAGACCCAGGACACGCTGGAGGGACTATCTGTCTTGGCTGGCATGGGAACACCTTGGGGTCCCACCAAAGGAGATGGAGGACGTGTCTGGGGTGAGGGAAGTCTGGGAGTCCCTGCTTAGACTGCTGCCCCCGCGATCTGTTTTCAGATAAGCAGAAGAAGATGGATGGAAAAAGCAATTCACACACCACTCAGTGGTTCACACTGCAACACATTTCACATACTATTTTTCCAACTAGCATATTTGAGCCTTTTTATTTCTTTATGTTGTCTAAAAACTAAAGAAAAACTCCCGCACACTGTCTCACTCTTAATGCAATTTTATTCCATTCTTTATGTTGTCCCAACCAAAACATTCATTATCTCTCCTACTATATACATGTACAAAGCATTGCACATCATTAGGAATTTTTACAAAGATCTAGTGAGCTGTTTCTCTGGTGGACTCACTCCTAAATATACTGATCCTTGCTATTAACAGATTTTTGTTTTTCAGTAATCTAATATTTCTCCTTTTATTATTTTTGACCTAGTGGAGGGAGAACTATCACTCTGGTTGGATCCAATATGGAATTTGTTGATGCAGTTGTCCACAGTCACTCTCCACTGAAGACTCTTGCTGTTCGGTTCAGAAAACCTCAGGTCTGTATGTAAAACTAATGTCAATCTGTCTTAGAAATGATGTTTTCAAAACTCTTTGTTTTTAATTTTAAACAGAACGTCACATATACCTGTCCAGCCGCCGGGAGCCCTCTCTCGAGCATTGTGCTTCTGAAAGTAGCTAATCAAACCCTGAACTGCTCCAGACCCATCACATATCTGCCAGACCCTGTGTTCATCTCCACTAAGGCATGGGACCACACCAGCATCATTATAGAGGTGAGGAATGCCCTGAATACAGCGCTATACTGGAGGCAGTGAAAGCTACAAATACAGTCTTTTGGTAAAAAATGTAAACTTTGTGTGTTCCTTTGAAACAAGGCCTTAAAAGAACATTGACAGATAAAGGACAAGTCATGAGCATTTAAAAGTGCACTATGTAACTTCTGAGTGGCCCATGCTTGTCTGCATGGAGATTTTATTGGCCTAAAATGTTTCACAGTATGGCATTAAAGTCAGTGTATCTTATATTACAGGCGTTTTAATTACTCAAAATATCCTGAAAACATGCATTCTTACTGCAAATAGGCCCACCTCTCCACACATCTGACCTGTAACTTGGTCTGGTAGCATCATCTGTTAGTTTTATGGAGATCGAGGTTTCATACTATACTATGGAATATTCCTGGGTATATTGACCCATTAAATAATTTCTCAAAGCTGCAGTTTTACTGCAAATACACTGCCTGGACAAGAAAAAAGTCACCACCTGGATTTAACTAAGCAAATAGGTACAGGTTGCTGCAGTTGGTCAGGTCTAGGTTCAGCAACAGTCTGTGCTCAAAGAATGAGGTCAGCTGACACCTGAATATACTGAATGACCAGGTTATTCCATCAATGGATTTTTTCTTCCCTGATGGCACGGGTATATTCCAAGATGACAATACCAGGATTCATCAGGCTCAAATTGTGAAAGAGTGATTCAGGAGCATGAGACATACTTTTCACACATGGATTGTCCACCACAGAGTCCAGACTTTAACCCCATTGAGAATCTTTGGGATGTGCTGGAGAAGGCGTTGTGCAGCGTCAGACTCTAACATCATCAATGCAACATCTTGGTGAAAAATTTATGCAACACTGGATGGAAATAAATCTTGTGCCATTGCAGAAGCTTATCGAAACAATGCCACAGCGAATGCCTGCTGCAATCAAAGCTAAAGGCGGTCTAACGAAATATTAGAGATTGTGACCTTTTATTTTGGTTGCAACTTTTTTTTTTGGCCAGGCAGTGTCTTTCTTATAATTTCTCTATAGATTTTTAAGTGTACAGGTATGAATGCTAGATGATGGACAAGATAGAGAACTTACATTTACTGCACAGATCTAACTAATGTCCTTTCTCTATTGTCCTATTGTCCTTACCCTTAATATATTTATGTTTCCTGTGTAGAAAAAGGCAGATAAACTGGGTATACTACTGGAGGAGCTGTCCATGTGGGCTGTAGTAAAAGGACAGAACTACTCCTGCCTCATGAAAGCCAACAAATCCAACAATGACACTGACTCCTACACCTGTGAGATCAAGAACAGGGCCAGCGCCAACTTTGAACAGCTGATGGTAAATCTATACACACGGTTCTCAAACTGTGGTATGTGTAGTTATGGGGAGGGGAGAGTGACAGGTGGCTTAAGTAAGGCAAGGCAAGTTTATTTCTATTGCACAATTCATACACAAAGAAAAAAATCACAATAGATACTGATTCGCCATGTTTAGTCCTGACTCTGGGCACCAGCATGAGGCTGATCCCCGATATGGTTCATATGGCACTAATATTTCAGAGATGCACTTTGGTGCTAGGTCATGGAGGGACTTGTACACAAGCAGAGCTGCTTTAAAGTCTATTCTCTGAACCACGGGAAGCCAATGCAGAGACCTGAGCAGAGGACAAGCACATGTGCTCGTACTTTCTCGTTCTATTCAGGATCCAAGCAGCAGCGTTCTTGATGTACTGCAGCTCTCGTAATGCTTGTTTGAAGAGGCCAGTGGGCATGCCATTACATTAGTGTAACTTGCTAGAGACAAATGCATAGAAGTATGTCTAAGTCTGGTTTTGACAGTATACCTTTATTTTTTGCAATATTTTTTTAGATGGTTAAAAGGTGCAGATGTTATTGGGTTAATGTGGCTGTTAAAATTCAAGTTTGAGTCCATTACCCCCAGATTTCTAGCATGACTTGAAGGTTTTAGAGAGAGAGACTGGAGGTGACTGCTGACACTTTCTCTTTGTTTCTGTGGGCCAAAGATTATGACTTCAGTCTTGTCTGAGTTTAGCTGGAGAAAGTTGTTTTGCATCCACTCACTGATCTGTTGGATGCAGTGGCAGAGTGAACTTGCCCCTATTCACCTGCTGCCAGTGAGACATAGATGTTTGATGTCTTCTATATAGGACTTGAACCAGTTTAGTGCAGTACCAGAGATTCCCACCCAGTCCTCTAGTCTCTGTAAAAGGATACCATGATCAACAATCTTAAAAGCAGCACTCAGATCAAGACTGAGACTTCGCCTGCATCAGTGTTCAGGCAGATGTCATTTGTCACCTTGATAAGAGCAGTCTCAGTGCTGTGGTGGGGTCTACAACCTGACTGGAGCTGTTGATTTGGAGAAAGTTAATAAGCTGTTGGTTAACAACTTTTTTCAAGGATTTTGACAAAAAACGGCAGATTTGAGATGGGTTGGTATTTTTTCAGTGTTGTGGCATCAAGACCGCTCTTCTTTAGGAGAGGCGTGATAACCATAGTTTTCAAAGCTCTTGGGAAGGTTCCAGATTGAAGTGACATGTTACCTATGCAAGGGAGTGATGATAAACTGTTGAACACAGACTTTAGATATCTAGTTAGTAACACATCGAGGCAGCATGTAAATAAAGTGAGATTGGTGATGATCTCTTGGACAATTTTGACAGTCACAGGTGCAAAATGATTCAGCTCTAAGTGTCTATGTGGCTGCAAGGTTGTTATTTGTGTTGTGGAATTGATGGCATTGTTGATGCCCTGAACCTTCTCATTAAAGAACACTGCAAACTCATTGCACTTAGATGTGGAAATTAGTTCTAATGACAGCAGAGCTGGAAGATTTGTTACTGTAACTTAAAAAATTACCTCTCCCTTACATAAACTGTGGTTGTACTTGTGCATCTTTCCTCTGTAAATCTCATAATGAACCTGGAGCTTTGACTTGCGCCATTCCCACTCAGCCCTCCGGCACTCCCTTTTCTGTGCCCTGCTCTTGACAGAGTCATCATTCCTCCATGGTGCTTTCTTCTTATCTTTAACCAATTAACCTTCATCGGGGCAATGGTGTCCAGAACATTCAAAACACTCCAAGTTCCAGAGTTGAACAAATCATCAACATTAGAACATGAGGCATTTTCAAAGTGTATCATTTCCATGAACAGTGCACCTGTGTTATCATTTATGTGTCTTATTGAACAACTGCAGGGCCAGCCGCTGGTTTGGGAATAATAGGTCAAAGAAGACACAGAAATGATCAGACAGCGCAACATCGACCACACTGACATTTGAAATATTTACTAGTTTTGGAATGAGCAGGATCAGAGTGTGTCTTCTGTTGTGGGTGGGCTCGCTGACATACTGAGTCAGACCAAAGGTTTCGAGGACAGAACTAAGTTCTTTACTATTTCTGTCAAACACATTATCCACATGTACATTAAAATCACCTGTAAAGACTAAACCATCAAAGTCTGTGCATACGACTGAAAGTATCTCAGTAAAATCATCAATAAAACTCGGACAGTGCTGGTTTGTATATGACTATGTAGAGCATGGAGGGTGATTGTTTTAGCTACATTTTAAAGGAAACATACTCAAATGATGAAAACACCTCAAATGACAATCTGTAGGTAACTAAATGATCTCTAAAATAGCACACACAAACTTCCACCCTTTTTTTTTGCTCGTGTTTCAGATTCAAATTTGAAGTTGGGTGGAGTTGATTCCACTAGAATACCTATGTTTTTATCTAGCCATGTCTCCCTTAACATAAGTCAAGATTAAAAGAATAAATAAAAGGATTAATTAGATCATTAAGTAGTAGCGTGTTCTTATTTTCTTTGGCAAATGAAAGCTTTAAAGAGCCCATATTACACTATTTTCTAATAGTCATAATGTTATTGCCTCATCAAAAACATACCTGGAGTTTTGTTTATGTTTCACACATTTTTAAATCTCAAATCTTGCATATTTACACTGTGCTCTTCTCTCAAACAGAAAACTCTCTGTTCCGCCTTCTGGTGTCATGTGGTGATACAGGAAGCGCTTTCCCTGTGTTTGCACCTTCACTAGAATAATTTTGATAATATCAGTCCTTCTACGGAACTAAATGTAAAAGATAGCTTTTCTTTTGAAAACTACAGCTTCATGACATCGCCAGGTGAAACAGAGCATTTTGAGCTTTGGAGATAGACAATAATGAAGGATTCCTCAAACATGTGTGAATGAAACAAAACACAGCCATTTTTGAGGAGCTAACAGCATTATAACATGGCTAAAGTTTGTGCAATATAGAACCTTTAAACACTTTTACTCTTGGATTAAATTTGTATTTCTTTAAGTATATTGTAGTGTATTTCTATAAGTTGCAGTGTACGATGTTCAACCTATTTTGAGCTTTAAACCAGGTTATGATGATCTTTCATGTAAAACACATGGCGTATTTTGTTTTGTACTAGTGTGACCTTGCAGTAATCCATTTTCTGTTTGATGCATTGTTTTGCTAGTATAGTACAGGTCCTAAATATATTACACATTTAAAATTGTGTAACGTTTCTTTCAGATACAAGTTGGGGATATGACAGTCATGCTGAAGCCTAAGTCATCAAATCTGTTGCTGATTTTGCTGGTGCTACTGCTGATACCCTGCATATTTATAGGTGACCATACTATTTATTAATTGAAATATTACATCGGACTTTTAAATGGGTGTACTAATACTGTATTTGTCATTTTGAAAGTTCTGCTAATCGTGTATAAGAAGAAGCAGAACCAGCTGACCAATCGCATGAACAGTTTGATGGAAAACCTGGAGATGGACATCAGGAATGATATCAGACAAGGTGAGGGATTATAGAGTTTGAACCATTTATAGGTTTAAAGATGCAATATGCCGCTGTTTTCCATGGAAATGTTTCACAGCGTGACACAAGCACAATATGTCATCTTTAATCTAATCTGTCGTGCATTGTTTCAGTCAGGTGTTTTCAGTGCTAAAACATAACTTGAAAAAAAAAACATTTTGACCTGATAACACCCCATACTTGTCTCCATGGAGATTGATGTTTAATGCAATTCTATGGAACTTTCCAGACAAAGCAATAACATTTCCACAAAGACAAGCAAGTAGCAGACATTGTGCCCCTTTAATCTTTTTAGGCTAAGCTGTATTTTGTCACATGCATACTGCAACAAATAATAGAGATAAGATCATCTATTTGTAATGTTCTATATATAGATTTGTTGCATTATGAAAAGTTTTACTAAAATACTAATGAATCTTATAATAAACAATGATCCCACCTTACTTGCTTTCACCTGTAAAGTAAACATTGCTGTCTCCTCTCTTTTTAGGTTTCATTGACTTACAGACAGAAAATGCAGATCTTTTGGAAAATGTTGGCACTATTCCCTTCCTCGACTATAAACATTTTGCCTCCAGGATATTTTTTCCCGAGGTAGAGTCAGTTTGTGTCATCTCCCAAAATAACTATAACTTCTGTACTTTCAAATAATAATATGTTTTCCCCTTTTAGAGTGAAGCCCTGATGAAGGCCTGTGTTAACGATATCGGTCAGGTTAGACATCTATAAATGCTAAAAATTGAATAGATTTATTTAGTGGTATCGTTCATATTATACTGTATTGTGTCCACATAGCTTAGTTTATACTTTTATTTTTTTTTTAAATCTAGATGAAAATGGATATTCAGAATTAAAGTCATTCAAGGCAACATAGGCTTTTCTCAACTTTAACTATTATATTGTTTCATTAAATTCATGCTTTGTCCACATTTTCAGGACGGGGTGATAGTCCAACTTGATGGGTGCTGTCAGAGTCTGTCTAAACTGATTCGGGATCAGTTCTTCCTCACGTCTATGGTTCACACATTGGAGGAACAGAAAAACTTCTCCATCAAAGACAAGTAAAAGAATATTTGTTATATATCCTATTGAATCCATTATAGTGTTAGTGTCTGGGGTAGTAGCTTCATCAGTCGCAGTCACTGTCTCTCTGTGTATACTCATCAAGCCTGCGAGTTCCCTTTACAGGTAAATAATAATGATAACAGTTATTCATTATTATTATTATTATTATCACCACAGTATACCAGTTTACCAGTATCTCAGACATATTTTGCACCATTAACCTTTAACAGTTTACTGATACATTACAGTTAAGGTGTGTTTTAATGTTTTGTACACGAACAAAACAGCAGCAAATACCAAATAGTTGGTATATTTCTTATGATCTCTTTGCTGAAAACAACGTACTCACTACACTTTCAGAGCGTTGTCACAACACAATCAGCGTGCATTTAAGAGAGATGACATCTAAAACATCTTCTGGCATGTTTTGGTTAGGGAACAATGTTAAATGTTATGGTAGAAATCTCTAAAAAGTTGATTTTGCATAAAAGCGCTAATGACAAGTGCGCAATGGGTTAATAATTATGTCATTTTCAGGTGCGTGCTGGCGTCACTCCTCACTGTAGCACTGCACAGTGACCTGAGTTATCTAACGGAGGTGATGGAGGTTTTACTGAAGGACCTGATGCAGCAGAGCTCTAATACTCAGCCCAAACTCCTCCTGAGACGCACCGAGTCCACAGTAGAGAAACTGCTCACCAATTGGATGTCCATCTGTCTCTATGGCTTCCTCAGGGTCAGTTTCACAGACATATGGTAAAATTAACCCATAACCCAGCCACAGTGCATATAGTTTATGTGTTACTATAATATCTATTGCTGGGTCTGTCTAAATGATAAAGACACTGGCAAGTTCAACTTTCTCTCTATGCAGTCTCTATGTAGTCTCTCAGTCCCCAGGTATGTTCCATGGTAAAAGAAAAATTCAAATCTGTTAACTGGGCAAAACATTTTTTTATGAGTGAAGATGTTTTGCTGCTCATCTAAGTCGCTTTTTCAGTTCTTGTAGTTTCATTAGCAGTCTCATTAGCAAAATGCATGCTGACTGTAATGTGATAGCATTCTGAAAGACTTTCCATGTACGATTTGGACATCATGAAATTGTTAAGTGACTAGAGATCTGTATTTTGCCTCAACCAATGGCTTTCAATTTACATGTTAGTATATGTCGTAACGGGCGCGGGAAGGACCAAGAGGTGCAGACTCGGGGCAAGGTTACAGTGTTTATTTACAAAGGCAGTGAAATTCAGTCTTAATTAGTTCATATAAGTTCACACGGAGAATCACGGAGCGGGAGGCAGACCAGGCGGGCGGAGTGCAGGTCGGGGACGAGGAAACCAGGACCGGGGTGCAGGCAAGAGCAGGGCGAGACCGGGGCAGGCTGGTCCGGCGTAGTCCAGAGAGCGGAGTCCGAGACCGAAGGCGAGCAGCAAGCCGGAGACCAGGAGGAGACAGGTAGCGAGACGGAGGGGGGACTTTACTGGAGCCGGAGCGCAGAGGCAGGAGCAGGGATGAGCGAGGACAGGGATCTGGAGGGTAACAAAATCCAAATGAGTACATACAAGCAGGTACCAGGATACAAAACTGAGCTGGAGCATTCACGTTTACACACGGACGGTCTGGCGCCGAGTGTAGTCTGCCGAGCCCTCAAGTACTCAGCAGCAGGTGGCGGTGATTACGCTGATGCGCTCCAGGTGCGTGCGGGAGAAGTCTCGAACTCCGCCCAGCTCCGGGCAGACAGGTCGGGGAGGGGTAGAGAGCACAGGAGGACAGGAACCAACGGGCGTCATGACAGTATATTAAAGGAATTAAGTTTTTGTTTTTTTTTTTATGTTGAGTTAACCTTCCCTCAAATGCATTGTATTATTGCCTATATATTCATCAGCGGTGGTTCAGCAAATAAAGCAGCTGTTCAATCTTTAAAAATATGTGTTTTCCCCCAATCCCTCTTCAACCCTGACCTTATTCCCATACCTTCTGTGCACAGGAGGGTGTGGGGCAGCAGTTATTTCTCCTGGTCAGTGCTCTGTCTCAGCAGATCTCCAAAGGCCCGGTGGACTGTGTGACTGAGAAGGCTCTCTACACTCTGAGTGAAGACTGGCTCCTGTGGCAAGCCCAGGACTTCCAGCCGCTGGTAACACACCCAATATTGAATGAAGATTAGGTCTATCAAAATATATAATTATTATTAGGGTAACTTTTAATTTGGTTGTAGTCTTGATATTTTGCTTAAAATGTTATGAAGGTTGAAGTCTTTCAGTCACCTTTACTGTAATTAAGTTTATTCTGTTGCTCCATTTAAAGCAGTACACCGTAGTCTGCATTGTCAAATTGTCCATCCATCCATTTTCTTCCGCTTATCCGGGGCCGGGTCACGGGGGCAGCAGTCTAAGCAGGGACTCCCAAACTTCCCTCACCCCAGACACGTCCTCCAGCTCCTCCGGTGGGATCCCAAGGCATTTCCAGGCCAGCCGAGAGACATAGTTCCTCCAGCTTTTTTTCCTTTTCTCTTTATTGTTTATATTATGGAAATTCAAACTGAAAGGCATTTTTAAATTTCCATCCATCCATTTTCTTCCGCTTATCCAGCAGCAGTCTGAGCAGGGACTCCCAGACTTCCCTCACCTCAGACACGTCCTCACGTGGGACCCCAAGGCGTTCCCAGGCCAGCCGAGAGACATAGTCCCTCCAGCGTGTCCTGGGTCTTCCCCGGGGCCTCCTCCCGGTGGGACATGCCCAGAACACCTCCCTAGGGAGGCGTCCAGGAGGCATCCTGAGCAGATGCCTGAGCCACCTCAACTGGCTCCTCTCAACGTGTAGGAGCAGCGGCTCTACTCCGAGCTCCTCCTGTGTGACCGAGCTCCTCACCCTATCCCTAAGGGTGCGCCCGGCCACTCTGCGGAGGAAACCCATTTCAGCCGCTTGTATCCGCGATCTTGTCCTTTCGGTCATTACCCAGAGCTCATGACCATAGGTGAGGGTAGGAACGTAGATTGACCGGTAAATCGAGAGCTCCTTCTTTACCACAACGGACCGATACAGCGACCGCATCACTGCAGACGCTGCACTGATCTGCCTGTCAATCTCACGCTCCATCCTTCCCTCACTCGTGAACAAGACCCCGAGATACTAGAACTCCTCCACTTGGGGCAGAGACTCACCACCCACTCGGAGAGAGCAAACCACCTTTTTCCGGTCGAGAACCATGGCCTCGGATTTAGAGGAGCTGATTCTCATCCCAGCCACTTCACACTCGGCTGCAAACCGCCCCAGTGCCTGCTGCAGGTCCTGGCTCGAAGAAGCCATCAGGACAACATCATCCGCAAACAGCAGAGATGAAATCCTGTGGTTCCCAAACCAGACCCCCTCCGGCCCCTGGCTGCGCCTAGAAATTCTGTCCATAAATATAATGAACAGAACCGGTGACAAAGGGCAGCCCTGGCGGAGTCCAACATGCACCAGGAACAGGTCTGACTTACTGCCGGCAATGCGAACACAGCTCCTGCTCCGGTCATACAGGGACCGGACAGCCCTTAGCAAAGAGCCCTGGACCCCATACTCCCAGAGCACCCCCCAAAGGACACCACGAGGGACACGGTCGAATGCCTTCTCCAGATCCACAAAACACATGTGGACTGGTTGGGCAAACTCCCATGAACCCTCAAGGACCCGATGGAGAGTATAGAGCTGGTCCAGTGTTCCACGACCGGGAGGAAAACCACACTGCTCCTCCTGTCAAATTGTTGTTATCGTAAATGTCAGTTTTTTTTCATGGCCCGTGAGGATACTGATTGTTTAGAATCCAGAGAAATCGATGGCCGATAAGCTCTACAGATATATTTTTAACAAAAACTCCACAACCCTGTTCTATTGCAAAGTGGTCTTAATCTATGTTTAGCCAGCTGGTTAGGCCAAAGCAAGTATCAGCCCCTGCTGGAGATTTAAGGCCAACAGCTGATACGCTAAAGAGTTCAAATATCAGCCCAATATATTGGGAACCCCATGTATCGGTTTATCTCTAGTATTTATTTGAATACAATTGCCTTGTTGAGAGATGATTGGCTGAAAGGTGACAGTGTGGTTGGCAGCAAAAATAGTTGAAAAGCTAAGACAACAGAAAAGCTAATGCCACTTCTCATTTAATTTTGAATTTCACGAAGCAGGCCAGTAATTATACTGTAACAGAAACACCACAAATAACTTTAAACGGTGTTCCTTTTTCTCTTGTAGTGTACTGTGGGATTATGCTTCTATGGCGCTCAGAGTTGCTTTACATTGAATTATTCATTAGTTAATTAATTGAACACTGTGTAACTTGCTGCTGCTTGCATGTTGTGTTTTGCCTGGCATGTTCCACAGTGTAGCATTAAAATTTATACTGCTTTGGGTGAGTTATATGTGTTTTATGGCTCAATAATAATTAGCAAAATAGGCAACTTGCTCTGCGGTCACTTCTAATCTGGACTGTAACGTGGACTTTCAGGGTCACATGTTTCTGTCCATGAAGATAGATCATTTTAATGATATAATTCAAAGAAAACCAATAACATCTCCATGAAGAGATTTGGACCCTACACCAGCAATGTTACATATTGTACCTTTAAAGCAAAATAGAACTAAAATTGACTAATGAATATAAATATGCTATGTTCATTTGTACAAAAAAATCTAAATTTGCTATTTGGCAAAAATAGTAGTTAAGTCTCAGATAAATTAATTGGAAGATATTTGTAAGGACCCAGTACAACAGTAGTAGTTGGAGAGAAGTGTGTTAAAGTGGTACTCAGTGACAGGAAGTGTGCCATACATCTCTGTTGTGATACAGAAAACAATGAAAGTTGTTTTTACAAAACACCAAACCATAAAAATACAATACCAGGACAGTTCTCCAATAATTGGATACATTAGGTTGTATTTTAACGATGAAATATATTTCATTAATTTTACTTTGAATTGAAAATCCTGAGATATTGCACTGATATACTGATATACTGAATTCTTGCAGTGGTGGAAGTTAAAACCACAATTGCATATTCCTGTTTTGTTGTGAGGGGTGGGGTGTATCTCTGACAGATATGACTATGATCTGTGCACTGAGTACTGTTAAGATAAAGGAGAAGTGAAGTTGACAAAATTGCAGCTTGGTGTCACATGGCGTGTGCTGGTTATCAGAAATTCTAAGTTTCTAACATTCTCTTGCACATTTCAGCAGACAGAGTATTCTCGGGTGCAAAGAAAAGAGGAACTTAAATGTGCAACAGCCCGAACTGAAGCAGACAGAGCTCTATGGCTCTATGGCTCTATGGCTTGGACTTTTAATTAAATATGTTACAAAATAACTGCAATCTTTGTGGTTCGCAAAACATGATAATTTAAACAGCAATTTTGGTTTAATTGTGATCAATCTTGCACCTAGGCTTTTCTCAATAACAAATTTTGAAGCATGATATATATTGCTACAGAGAAATACTGTGATAAATGATATTATTGAAACCAATTTATGCCACTGACACAAAGCAAGACAATCCCAGTAACCTAATTATTAAATGTACAGTATGAGCTGCAACAAAAAAATGGCTGAATGAACTCTTAATTAGACATAGAAGTTACTTATTCTACCCTCTCTACCTCACCTTATTACATAAAATGGCAGAAATCTCTCCACTTTTATGAAACTGTACACACGATAAATATTGAGTCTCAAAATATCTTGTTCCAGCTCTCATATATTGAATGATAAGTTGATATAGTGATTGTTGTGACAGACCTACTTGCACCCTATATTATGACTAAAACTACAACTGCAGATCTGATTACACTGATGTGATATTATTTTGATAAAACATATTGAACTACTCTTTCTGTATAAGTCCCTCCACTTTTACTCTCTGCTCCATCCCGCTCCTCTGCTCCTTTGCCTCTTATCTAATCTCTCGTTCCTCTGTCCCATTGCAGTCCATTAGTGAGAGTAGACTTAAGCCACAGCTGCTCAAAGAGAGACAGATCACTCAGAGAGGAATGGAAGTGAAGCGCTTTGAAAACCCACTGAGCATCACCACAGTCACATTATACACACCAATAATACACCAGTGATACATCAAAATGACACACGCAGCTAATGGAGCCGTCTACAAACAGCCACAACAACTACCTCTAGTTTCGATGTGAGGGGAAATTAATCGTTTTGTCAAAGCAGAAAAAAAAATGTTGAAAGCAGTTAGAATTAAGTTTGATATAGTTAAGTTTCATATAACCATTCTTTTATCCGTAAAGTCCCACTAGGATTTTGTTTATCATTTCTAAGGGAATCCTGGCCCCTTTTTTTTATTTTTAGATATACTCATTTCATTCAGTGATACCAATATAAAAAAAATAACATTTGTCCAGAGAGGCCCTGAGCCAATTCTCTGTGTTTTTTTTTTTTTTCCTTTTCTCTTTATTGTTTATATTATGGAAATTCAAACTGAAAGGCATTTTTAAATTTCCATCCATCCATTTTCTTCCGCTTATCCAGCAGCAGTCTGAGCAGGGACTCCCAGACTTCCCTCACCCCAGACACGTCCTCACGTGGGACCCCAAGGCGTTCCCAGGCCAGCTGAGAGATATAGTCCCTCCAGCGTGTCCTGGGTCTTCCCCGGGGCCTCCTCCCAGTGGGACATGCCCAGAACACCTCCCCAGGCAGGCGTCCAGGAGGTATCCTAAACAGATGCCCGAGCCACCTCAGCTGGCTATCTCTAAGGGAGTGAGAGTCACCCAGCAGAGGAAACCCATTTCAGCCGCTTGTATCCGCGATCTTGTCCTTTCGGTCATTACCCAGAGCTCATGACCACAGGTGAGGGTAGGAACGTAGACTGACCGGTAAATCGAGAGCTCCTTCTTTACCACAACAGACCATCACTGCGGATGCTGTACCAATCCGCCTGTCAATCTCACGCTCCATCCTTCCCTCACTCGTGAACAAGACTCCGAGATACCGGAACTCCTCCACTTGAGGCAGAGAAAGTTGGGATTGATCAACATGAAAAAGAAAAAATATAATTGTTATTGTTTTTCACCAAGCCCTAACTTGAATCAGTGACTTTATGTTTTGGATGTTTTGAATACTAGATGAATACTACATTATGGAAGTACTGGTACTAACATCTTGTAGACCACAATTTACAGTGCATCATTTTTACAACATATGTAACCAATATGTTGTTTGTTGTGTTTTGTGCAGAAGCTGGAGGTTCTGTTTGAGGTGAGCAGTGATGGCGAGATGTCAGAGGCTCTGGAGGTGGCTGTTCTCTCCTGTGACACAGTGGACCAGGTCAAAGAGAAGATCCTGGCCACCTTTAGGACCAAATTCGGGTTCCCATACAACTCCCCTCTACGAGAGCTGTGCATCGGTGAGGCCCTTTATAGAAACACCAAACTAGAGAGACCACTTCAAAGAGCATGCTAGGACATGGAGGGACAGACTCAAGGGACAGACTCAATTTAAGCTCATAGATAATAACAGTAACACCGTATGACTTTTAACAGCTAAAACACAGAGACACTGGAACAGCAATAGCAGGTTCATTGTATTATAACCAAGAATGTCAGTGCACCCAAACAATCTTGATTTATTTGTGAAGAAAAAAACTTGTATGTAAATTTCACTTTCTATACAATTCTTGTGGCATCAATTTAACAGTGGAACATTCACTAAATAAGTGGGATCAGGGGAAGTGGTTTTGCAGGACAAACAATAGAGGGACAAGTCATCACACTATGAAGTCCCTGAATCCCCATCTGTCGACCTCCTGTTTACTCTACTGCTCCTCACTGAAGAATATGGTCAAGAAAAGAAAAAATGATACTTAATTTTCTGTCTTGTCAGAGTATGTGAGAGGAAATTCGTCTCTCCGTCTTGAGGAGGTGGATTTGAGCTCGGAGAGACTTGGAGACGTGACCATGCTCAACACTATGAAGCACTACAAGGTAAAAAACAATTTAAAAATACAACTTTTAGAGTAAAAATCTATAATTTTTTTCAGTGTACATTATTTACTTCTTAGTTAAGCTTGTTGACAGAAACAATTACATGGCTACAGGCCATAAACAGAATATTACCACCTCAAAATTGTGAGAAGAGAGATTTGACACTTTATACCTCACATCTTTTTAGCCCCTTAGTTCATTTTATTTTAAGGGAACATTATGTAACTTTTTAGGTGAATTGTCCATCACCTACTTGTCTCCATGGCGAGGTTAATGCTTTCCATGGGCTATTCCACACTTAAGCATTATAATTATTCATCTTTGTGAAGAGAAGCAGGTGACGCCACCCATAAATCATTTCTTTTTATTGTTTTTGTTGTTGTTCTTTTACTATAGCTCTTTGAGATTTGTCTTGAAATGTAAAGTGCATTATAAATAAAATTCATTATTATTATTATTATTATTATTATTATTATTATTATTATTATTATTATTATTATTATTATTATTGTTATTATTATTATTATTATTATTATTGTTGTTTTTATTATTAATATTATTATTATTATTATTATTATTATTATTATTATTATTATTATTATTATTATTATTATTATTATTATTATTATTATCACATCATCAAGTTACAAGTCAGTTCTGTGAGAGGCAATCCCAATCCCAATAATGAGATGTTTTTCAAGGTGTATTTCAGTAATAAAAACACCACTAATTGAATAAATGTAAGACAAAAGTTTAACATCATACTGTGGAACATTCCGGGCAAAGCAATAACATCGCCATGGAAACAAGCATGTGGTGAATATTATATTAAGTCCTCCACCATTGTGCACCAATTATATATTAAATAAATTAAGTTGTTCAATAAATTCTGCAAGACTTGTTTCTGCTTTTCTCATCATGAAGTAAAAACTACTGAGGAAAAAGTAACATTGCTCAACTCTGGTGACTGTGTCCTCTTGTTGGGCAATTACCCTGCGTGTCAGATACTTTTCTCTGATAAAGTTTTAATAGAGAGGAGGCGCTTGCTGAGTGCTGCTTTCTGATGCAGAGAAGTGGTCTTAATGGAGTCTAATACAATCAGAGCAGAGCAGTGCATCATGGGAATTTCCTCAGGGCTGACACTGTTCCACCAGGCCATAATATTTATCTGAGTATCAAAGGTTCACCTGAGAAACAGCACATGCATTATATAGACTCTAGGCAGATTTATGAAGCTGTGTCTTAAATGGAATTGAAAAGAGCTAAAATAAATCTATAATTATACTAGTTTATGCCACACTAATGCATTTATACAAGTCTTGCCCAAGGGCACTACAACAGTCATCAATACAGCACAGAAATGCCCATTCAGTTTGGGGATCAATCCAATCAATAGTGGGGTTAGAGATGCCTATTTTTCACTTTTTTACTGTCAAAATTTCTAAATAAACTCACATTTTGTATAATATTCAAACATGAAACTGTAATAAAAGTCTCGCTTTGTGCTCCACTTGTACAGATCCCAGATGGAGCCACAATCAAAGTGCTTTCAAGAAAAACTCACGCTCCTCTAAGTCAACAGGGAAGTGTCAAAGGTATGAGCCAATTTATATTAGTAATTTAATGTTTATATTTTATTGTAAAAAGTAACCAAAGACTTTCCTCTCTAGATGACCAGGACTTTTCAGGCAAATATTTTCACTTGGTAAGAGACTGACAAAATAATATTTTTTTGCCTTGAAGTATTGCAGTATATAAATATATCTATAATATCAGCAGAAATATCGCTTATGGTATGTTGTTATTCAGATTGACCCTGATATAGTGGAAGATTTGAAAAACCCAGAGAGGAAGAAGTTGAAGTTGAAGGAAGTTCATCTTACCAAGCTGCTATCTACAAAAGTGAGAGGAACTGGCTCACACATACACCAGCACAAAAACACACTAAATACAAAACACTGGTAAAACTGAAACAGGGAACTGGAAACACTGTTAGAAACTGAACCTTTTGCCTTTAAAATAATATGCACAGCGTTTTCCCATTAGGTGAAATATGCATGTGCGAGTATTGTAATATTTTAAGGCTGTAAGTTACTTTACTAAATGACTGACTTCTAATGTAGTGCACCGTGTACCTGTGTGCCTGTAGGTGGCGGTGCACTCGTTTGTGGAGAAGCTGTTCAGGTGCATTTGGGGACTGCAGTCCAATAGAGCTCCACTGGCTGTGAAACATTTCTTTGATTTTCTGGACGTTCAGGCCGAGGACAGGAAGATCAGCGATCCTGATGTCCTTCACATCTGGAAAACCAACAGGTGCAACAGAAATTAAATGTGTTATTTTTGATTTTATATTTTGTTTACTACTGCAAAATATGTTATTGACTAAACAAACATAAAAAGCAATAAGACTACAAGTTTTCTGTTCCAGTCCCAAACCAAATAGACGTAACTGTGCCACTTAAGACATTAAAATATTTGATCGATATTGTTAAGTGAGAAAGGAGAAGGATGTTAAAATGTCCTAATTGTGACCCCTAATCGTGATCATAGCTGCAGCTAAATAAATTAATACTTTCTTCCACTTTTTTCCATGGAATACCTATGCAGAATTTGAGCTAAGAAACTGTAAGTTTAGTCAAGATATAGATTTTTTTTAATATAATATAACCAAGGATGTCCCACTTTCATTCATGATGTATTAACTTGGAAATCCTGACCTAAGAGTGCACCCTATTGTATATTACATTTACACTGAAGGGATTAAGTGAGAACATGCAAACTCTGCAAAGTTAGGCCTGATGTAGTCTGAGAATTGAACCCATGACCTTCTCGTTGTGAGGAAGAAATTCTAACTTCCAGAGCTAATGGGGATCTTAATAAAGTAAAAGCTTTCATCTGGGGCTATTAAGGGTCTTTAGGAAGTCTAGACAAAATCATGACGACTCTGCTCTTACTTTCTGTTTCATGTCTTTGTGTGGCTAGTTTACCTCTGCGTTTCTGGGTGAACATCCTGAAGAATCCTCAGTTTGTATTTGACCTGGAGAAAAGCCCTCATCTGGACGGCTGCCTCTCGGTTATTGCTCAGGCCTTCATGGACTCCTTCTCTCTCAGCGACACACAACTCGGGAAGGTCAGTTAAAATATTTACACTTTAATTCTTATTCTATTTAGCTCGTGTTATTTCCCACACAGATCAATAAAGTATATGTAAGTCAAAATGATCTTTGCCAGGCCTAAGCCTAGGTAAAAATAGCAGGCAGCACTTGAAAGTGCACAATCAGTCCTACACTAAACTTCCATAATTAAACATGGCATTTTTGTCAAAAAATAGTGATAGTGATACAGTAAAAACTTTGCCACACTAAAAGATCATAGAAGATAAAAAACAGACCTCTTACAAACTGCTCGTCTCCATGTAGATGTTATTGCTTTACCTGGACTGTTCCACAAAATTACATTAAACTTAAATTACATTTGTTTTAATACAGTCCCTGACAAAACTCTTGTCGCTTATGCATTTTGTAGAAACAAAAGCTTATAACCTGACTTTAAATGAATCGAAGAAAGATTGATCTTAATGAACACAGAAAGGTCAGATTTTGGCAAGACAAAAGATTTGTCGCCTTGTCATATGATGCACCCAATCCTAGATTACAGCCTCACCTGTGATCAGTTACTGATCAATCAATTAGTGGATGTGTATAAAAAGAATCCCAGCACACCAGACCTTCACATCAACTGCAACTTGACCTCTGACAACATGCCTAAGATCCACCCTGAGACCAAAGCGTTAATTATCAAGAGGCTCAAGACCAGATCCACTGCTGAGGTGACACCTTCAATGTGTCTCTGCGTCAAGTACAAAGAATAAGAAAAAGATCTGGAGGTGTTTTTGACAAGCCCAGGTCCGGCAGACCCCGCAAGACAACTGCTCGGGAGGACCGTTTGTTGATTCGAAAATCCAAGGCCAGCCCCTTTTCCACTGCAGCAGAGCTCCACCAGGCCTGGTCACCTCAAGTCCCTGTGTCAACCAGAACAGTTTGTAAAATTCTGTCTCGAAATGGCCTCCATGGTTGAATCAGTGCACAGAAACCAGCACTAAACAAAAGGCAATTAAAAAACCGTGTGGCATTTGCCAAGGCCCACAGCCTGCTAAAAGGATGGACACTGGAAAAGTGGCAGAAGGTGGATTTCTCAGATGAATCCTCGGTTGAATTACATCACAGCCGCCGCAAATATTGCAGGACACCTACTGGAGCCCACATGGATCCAAGATTCACCCAGAAAACAGTTAAGTTTGGTGGTGGAAAAATCATGGTCTGGGGTTACATCCAGTATGGGGGTGTGCCAGACATTTGCAGGGTGGAAGGCAATATCAATAGCCTAAAATATCAAGAAGTATTAGCTACCTCTTACATTCCCAACCATAAAAGGGGTCAAATTTTGCAGCAGGATGGTGCTCCATCACATACTTCTATCTCTACATCAAAGTTCCTCAAGGCGAAGAAGATCAAGGTGCTCCAGGACTGGCCAGCCCAGTCACCAGACATGAACATCATTGAGCATGTCTGGGGTAGAATGAAAGAGGAAGCATGGAAGGCAAAACCAAAGAATCTTGATGAACTCTGGGAGGCATGTAAGACTGCTTTCTTTGCTATTCCTGATGACTTCATCAACAAATTGTATGAATCATTGTCGAACCGCATGGATGCAGTCCTTCAAACTCATGGAAGTCATACAAGATATTAAATATGGATCTCACAGCACCACTACTTAATTCACTGACATTATGCAACATATTTTTGTATTTGAAGTAAATTATTTGTTCAATTTTCTGTAGGCGACAAAACTTTTGTCTTTCCAAAATCTGGCCTTTCTGTGTTCATTAAATGATCAATCTTTCTTCAGTGAAGCAAATTTATTTTAGTATATTGAGCATAATTTGGGAGGGTTTTAGCTTTCATATGAGACATTTCTAAGACCAGTCAATTAATTTAAAGTCAGGTTATAAGCTTTTGTTTCTACAAAATGGATAAGCAACAAGACTTTTGTCAGGCACTGTACATAAAAAAATCCTTATAAAACATACATTATTACTATTATCGGGGCCTTCACTCCACAGATCTGGAGTGTAATCTGGTGTTGTCATCTGTTTGACTCCATTATGACAGATTCTTTAATGTCATACTGTAGAACATGAATATTTATTTTCAGTAATTAATACAATTTTGTTTTTCAGCACACGCCAACCAATAAGCTCCTCTATGCCAAAGAAATCCCCAAATACAAACAGGAGGTAAAGATGTACTACAAACAGATCCAGGATCAGCCTTCAATTCCAGATGCAGATTTCACAGCATTTTTACAGAAAGAGTCTAAGGTGAGAGACCACTGGTTAAAGCCTACACTGTGAGGATCAACAATAAGTATATTTGTTTATGTTTTAGAAACATGAAAATGAGTTTAACGAAGCTGGGGCACTGAAAGAGCTCTACAAATTCATCCAGAGATATTTCCCAGAGGTTAGTATGCATGTTTTATACATCAACTACATATTACTTGCCCTGTGAGGAACTACAAGATCTCGAAGCTAATAAACACCCAAGGCACTCTTGTGTATAAATGTTTAAAGAGTTTGATAACAGAGCCGAACTATCCATTAGGAAAAGTCATCTCTGAAACATCTAACACAGGTTCTTTTGAAGTAGTTGTGGTTCATGGATCAGCTGGGTGTGTCTTTACTTTTGAGGTTTAAACTTAACCTGCTTTAGTTTTTATTAAATTCTTATACTTATATATACTGCCCATATTTTTGGTATGATGAAGAAAAGGTAATGTTTCAGGAGGAGGAAGTGTTCCTTTATTCATTATGGCATTTTATAATAATAATCCAATAAAAGGTAAATCCCCCAATACACCATAAAATCAGAAAATGTATAGTTTTTCTCTCTTAAATGTGGTGGTCAATATTCTTTGACTACATCTGAATTGTATATAATCTCTATAAAGCAAGTTGGTACAAGCAGATGTATGTCAAAAGACACTGATAGAGAGGAAATGCCGTTGGTACTTTTAAAGGTTCCTCTTGTAACTTCCTGTTGACTTCTTCACTTCTCAGAAATAGTAACTTTAGTTCATGTGTAAAATTGGAACTTCATTACACAAACACCTTTCATGATCTGCAAGTAAAAATTTGTCTTTTTCCATAAATATTAATAAAAAGCATAAGTTTAAGTACAAAAATAAAATGTTCACTCTGGTTCATCCTCTAACCTCCTTTAATTCATTTAGTTTGGACCTGGTTATCCTCTTTAATAATAATAATTTCTATCTAAATCTCATTGTTCATAATTTGTGCGCACATTGAATGTTTTCCTCTCTAGCAGTTACTCAGCAGTTATACTCATGACTAATGTACCACATAATACAGTATAGTACATTTACACTCAAATCAGTAATGGAACCTCGAATGCCTTTCTATACTGCAATCCTACAGTCTATGACTGCAATGCAAATTTTAGTCCATTTTGTTACTATATGTTTATTATAAGGATGTGTTTTCAACTTCCTGTAGCGATTACGGCTCAATCTGCCTCAAACTGTGTTCCCACAGATCCAAGAAAAACTGGAGCAGAATGGCGCCCCCTCTGAGTTAAAAGAGCATCTGCATCATGTAAAAAAGCAATTTGATGAACTGAAAAGCTGCTCTTGGAATTAAATGTTTAACACTGGATACAAGGACTTAATGCACCTCAAATAACTGGACAATGTTACAACCACATATGAACTTTTAATTATTTAACATTTCAAAATTTTATAAATACAGTGCAAAAGTGTACAATAAAAACCTGAGGAAGACACAGATGTTATAATTTCTAGACTAGAGTTTGTATAAAATCTATTGGTTTAGGGGTCACCCTGAGAGGGGGTTTGGTTCACCACGTTTCCCAATTCTTCCATTTGCTGAAGTTGTGCGTTTTCCAAATCCTGAAGTCTCTGGCGCAGCATGGACAGGTCTGTGAGCTGAGACTCCTGACAACACAAGAGGTACAAGTTTAGAAACACTGCATATTTTCTATTAATAGTAATAGAGAATATTAAGCCAAAATATTACATCTCTCAAAATGCTTCATATCTGGAAAGATTAATTTGCTTGAAACCCACTTGAAAGGTGGCATTCAGATTTAAGAAATTGATTACAAAATGGAGGACAGAGACCAAAAGAAATATAGTCCACAAATGTACAAAATGATCAGTTTAGGTTAGAGTCCGTGTCTGCAAAATCACTATAATATAACTGACCTTAAACCATAGAATCAGCAGTACTCACAGTGATGTTGGGTATAGCTCCCTCAGACTTGGGCCCTGTGTACTGTTGATGAGGGGAGGAAGTCATGAATGGGGCCCCAATGTTAAATGACCCTTGACCCCCAAGCAAGAGCTGCCGAAACTCATTGTGCCTCCGCTGCAGTTCTTTGAGCTGTCGACTCAGTCTTGCCCGTTCCTCCGAGTTTGTTGCTTGTCTGGACATAAAAGATTGACAAGTATTTACACTTAATTTGACCAGACAACGTTAATAATATGTTAACAAAGTTACAAATATAAAAGCTAAAATAACATATAGCATGTTTTATTTTTTGTTGTTATTTATGATTGAATAGAAAGCAACCAGCAGCACAATTTTTCACCATAAAAGTTGTTTGTAAGCTGGGGTGAATTAGGTAGTTCTCACACTGCCACTAGTTAGGTCGACCAAAAAGAGCATTCACCCTGAGAGCGGTGCACTTGGACTGGTGTGAAACCAACAGTTGTCATTTGCATTAAACAGCTGCTCCAAGAGCACTTGAAATAGGAGTTCTCAGAGGGGCTCTACTCGTACTTTGAAGCTCTGTCCGCTTGAAGCATGTTGTCATGGAACTAAGTTTGTCGATCAGCTGATGCACTCTCATGTAGCTCATGGTGTGTGTTTGGGGAGAATGGTGCGTAGATGAACAATAGAGCACAGTAATGTGTGAAAACCACCAACTGGTAAAAGAGTCTCACTTTTTAGCAGCTTCTGCCTCCAGTTCCACCTCTGTGATTTTGGCCTCCAGCAGTTGGATCCTGTCCTGAAGTTTCCGCTCTCTGTTTTCAGTCAACATTTTCCTCTGAAACAAAGATTCACTTTGTCAAACCATATTTAGGGTAAATCATTGTTCACAGGTGTTGTATTGTTTTATTCACAGCATTCGCAGGTACTTAGTATCTATAACTATGTATAGCAACCCATTTCGTGTTCACTTCCCTTTTAATTCTGAGAAATGTGACAGCAACAGTGCATTTCTTCATAGCTTGAGGCATAAAATACATGAGTAGTGGTTTGTTTTAGCATATTACCATTTTGAGCATATTACAGTTTAGTCTGTCTGTGTGACTGTGTGTCATGAAAAGCACTATACAACCACTATGTATTATTATTAACTAGAAATTTCTTTCACATGTACATTTTGTGCTCCCTTCCTTACTCGTAGATATTTTATTATATGGACTAGTATTTTTTGCAGCATTTCAGTAGACATTTTCTTTTGTATTTCTTTACACATAAACAACACTTTGCATATTTGTGTTTCATTAGTGATCATAAAAAAAAGAAAATTAACTTCTGTCAACTGAACAAAAGTAGTGTTTTTCTGTGAAGAGTGAAGAATGAAGAAGTTTCGCCGCTCATCCAAGCAGCCTCTTCAGCTCTGGTCTGATTGCTGGTGAGACACTGGCTTTATATCTGTCTGAAGGGAGGAACTACTACACTGAAACTAAGGTCGTTTTCACGCAGTGCGCTCTGTAGACCGATCCCATTGTGCATTTTTGCACATTTAGTTTACTTCATTTTTGGTTTGGTCTTGTGCACATTGATCGCGCATCATGAAACACGCTCCATGAGCCACATGAGAGGCTATCAGTTAATTGCAAAACTTATTTCCATGACAACAAGCTTCAAGAGGACAGAGCTCTGTGAATACGCGCACATGCACCCACTTCCCCTATATGTGGCCTTCTCTTTCACCTGACCTCAATTACATTGTGAAGGCTTAATGCACTGGTGACAACAGAAAAAGCTTATGAGCAACATGCAGACAGACCCAGGTTTATGTACACAGAGGCCAAAGGAGACATACCTCGCTGAAGTTGATCAAAATTTCCAGACAAAAGTGCGTTTTGTTTCCACCCCCCCACCCCCAATTCCGAGAACTGTTACTTTTACTACAACCTGCGTACGTCGGCCTGAAGTCAGCCACGTTCACACCACACTGGAGCTGCTGGAATGTGTTTCTTCAGTGTAATTATATCAATCTGAAGGGAAGAGCTATAAGTGTGTTAGTTTTAGTGTAATAATACCTATCTGAAGGGAGGTGCTAAGGCTGTATTCACCAGCAATCTGACCAGAACTGAAGAAGCCACTTGGTTTCACCCTTGAAAAAAACAAAAAACTTTTGTCCAGTTGACAGAATTGAATTTTCTTTTGCTATGGATACTACCTGGACAACTGACGGATTAAACAGATATTAGTGATCATAACTCAGAGTGCACCTTCTTCTGAGCATTGGCTGCCCTCTGGAGCTTGTCTTTGAGCTGAGAGTATTTCTGCTGCAGTTCAGCCTCTCGCTCCTGAAGTTTGTGTTTCTCCTCCAACCACTCTACTCGACGTTCCTCCAGTGTCCTGCACATCAACAACAAATTTGATAAAATGATTACTTCTAATTGTGCTTTCACATGAATGAAAGTAGCGAGCTAAGTTGGGTCCATGCTTAAAGATAATAATCATGATCCCAATTTGTTTTTGTTGGTCCAAGCAGTCTATCCGGAACGATTTTGAAAAAATCCACTTGTCAAACATTTACATAACCAAAATATATAACTGTGACTATTAAAATTGTGGTCTAGATTACATTAGCCTGTGATAGTGCTACACTTTTTAATTCTAAAACTTTCCATGCCAAGTACCAGTAAACCAAGTCAACAATGAGACAAACTCATAAATAAGGTAGTTTTAAGTAAGTAATTAAACCAATAGAGTACTAAACCATTTGTCTCAAAAAAAAAAAAAGTAAAATTTAATTAAAAAAATACTACTACAAAAACTGCAGAGGGCCTGTGTACCATCTAAGTGTTTTTTATACATGTGTAGTAGCACTTGGTAGTTACCGCTCAGACAGGTGCTGGCTCCTCTCAGCCTCTGTGCGGAATGCCCTCAGCTCCTCTCGGGCTTTGTCCAGAGTCTCTCGAAGCCTCTGGTTGGTCTCTGTCAGGTCACTCTCTGATTGAGACAGTGTACCCAGCTGCACACTCAGCTCCTGATTTTGCTACAAAGATGAGAATGAGTGTAAACTTCTTCTTTAGTGAAACAATAAATAAAATACTATAGCATGTAATATAACGGTGAAGTTCAGATCATGCACATACCCTCTTTAGTTCAGTCACCTCTGCCTTCTGTCGCTCCAGTTCATCCAGTTGTGAACTTTGCTGGTGAAGTTTGGATCTGAGAAAAATACAAGATCATTATTTCTTTTTCTAGATTTCATTACTTTCCCCACAGAAAATACGTTCTCAGTATTTAAACATACTAAAACATGTGCCAGACCACAATGTCAAGAGCAGTTAGCGACCAGAAGACAGTGCATGTTTTGGTTCAATGGGGGAGCTTTACTTTATAATAATTTATGTTGATAATAAGGACCTGAGGTTCTGAAGCTCTCTCCTGACCGACTCTTCGGCCTGTTGGGCGCTCCTGATCCTCTCCTCCCACTCCTCCTTTTGGGCCTGAGATGCAGTGTCCTGTAGTGCCCTCTGCTGTTCCAATGTGACAAGACGGTTCTCCAACTCCAATCTATGATCACAAACAATACAATAAAAGAGACGAGTAGGTGTAACAACTCCCAGTTACCAACAGCTTCAAATGGGTTCACTTGTTTGAACAAATTTTTCCCCTTAAAATTTAAGCTCACTTATTCACTATGAATGTTAATATTGTGGTGTACAACTCTTTGACAACATCCCAATTTCCACCAAAGTTATTTTGTGCTGATTGAGAGGAGACTGAACTTTGTGAATGCTTTCATTTCAAGTTGATAGACAAGAATATTAGCCATACAATTCTATCTAGTTCTCCAAGTTTTAAAATATACACTATACTAATACTATAAAATGTACAACACTCAACACATTATACTTGGAATAATCTAGCATATAACTTAAATGATGCCATTTAAATAAATACATCTTTAATCATGATAGCACTGTCACGACTGAAGGTTGATATTGTGTCTTACTTGTCCTCATGTAGCACAGCGGTTTTCCTGAACTCTTCCTCTCGGGCGGCCTGGACCCTCCTCACCGCCTCTCGCTCCTTCTCTACCAAAATCTCTTTATGTCGCTCCACAGCCGCCTTCAGCACCTCCACATCAGACTGCAGACCTAAAACAAAATAAAATAGACTTAATATTATAGATAACTAATGATAAGATTTTCAAAGATTTGTTTTTACAACCATCGATCTGTGCCTGGAGTGCTTCTCTCTCCCGCTCCACTTCTACCTTGGACCGAGCACATTCAAGTTTAACTGTGGCCAGCTCCAGTTTGTGTGAATGTTTCATGCTGTCAATCTGAGAAATGTAAAAAGAAAAGTTAATTATATTTATGTCATTTTTAGAACACTAGAGACTGCATTTCTCTATATTGATCTTGCTATCATTGTCTACCTGGCAGTTAAGTGAGTTGACCTCTCTTTCTGCTTTGTGTAGTTTTGCTGTGAGCTCCGAGTTCTGTTCGAGTGTGGACTTCAGTTCAGTCTCGATCCGGTCCAGTTGCAAACGCAAAGACTGACGCTCCGCCTGAGAAAGTTGAAGTGTATTTAATCATAAGGTCATACTATGTTTTGTAGCCATTTTATAAATTATAACTTATCTCATAATTAAATGATTTAATAACACCATTCTGAATTATAATTAATTTTGCATATCTCCAAATCAAGAAATTATTTTTTGCTATATCTCCTACCTCTATATGCAATAATTACAGACAGCTTAACATCTGTTACACCCAACCTACATCCAATACCCTCCATACTCCATACTCTCCTAATCCTCTCACCTCCAGAGACTTGATCGCGGCCTGTGCTTCTGAGATCTGCCGGACCTGAATGCGCTGCACGTTTTCGGCCTGTTGTCCTGAGTTTTCCCTCTGGGCTCGGAGCTCTCTCACCTCGGTCTCCAGCCCCTTCAACCGTGTTAGGAGCTGCGCCTTCTCCCTGAGCAGGGCCTCCACACGTTTACCATCACACAGAGGGTCCATGCCCTGGTACCGAGCAACCAGATCCTCCCGGTCCCTCTCCAGACGAGAAATCTGACCAGATCAAAAACTAAATTAGTGTACATTTAAGCAATGTGTGCACCTCTTTTCTCATTACTATTTTGCACTCTGAAAGCTGTAAGGTTGTGAAAATTTTGACAATTTTGCTTTGGAAATTACAAAAACAATGTTTACAGTCAAATGTGTATATTTCTCATCAAGGTGCTCTGGTTCCCCAACACCTGACACAGACCTTGTATGGCCAGGCTCGTAAGTTTGATTCGCAATCATCATTGTATGAAGTAGGCAGTGGCGCACAGGGTCTTGCCCGTGGACCCACACTGGCTGTTGGCTGATTGCGCCCTGGAGGGGGATTTGAACCCGGGTCCCCCATGTGAAAGTCCTGCTGGAAACCGAACAGTACTGGAAAGGCATATGGGAGAAGGAGGCATCTAACTGTGATGTACAGTAGCCGGTGGCTCAGAGAAGACAACAGCAATCTCCCTGAACAGAACTCAGTCACCATCACATCACAGTGGCAGACATCCAGGAAAGTGTCTCAGGTAAGAAAAACTGGACTGTGCCAGGCCCTGACATGATCGACACCTACTGGGTAAGGAAACTCACGGCTCTGCATGAGCGCCTGGCAGCACAAATGAACTAGCTGCTAAGGGATGGGACTCACTCTGAATGGCTAAACGAAGGGCATACAATCTTGATCCAGAAGGATCCCTCAAAGGCTCGATTACAAGAACAAGACCCAGGCAATCAACAGCTACGTCATGCCAGTAACCAGATACCCAACAGGAATCATAAGCTGGCCAAAGGAGGAGATACAGTCCTGTCCTCACCTATAGTCATGAGCTCTGGGTAATGACCGAAAGGACAAGACTGCGGCCGAAATGGGCTTCCTCCGCAGGGTGGCTGGGCGTTACCTTAGAGATAGGGTGAGGAGGTCAATCACACAGGAGAAGCTTGGAGTAGAGGTGTTGCTCCTACACGTCGAGAGGAGTCAGGTGAGGTGGCTCGGGCATCTGCTCAGGATGGCTCCTGGATGCCTCCCTAGGGAGGTGTTCCTGGCATGTCCCACCGGGAGGAGGCCCTGGGGTAGACCCAGGACACGCTGGAGGGATTATGTCTCTCAGCTGGCCTGGGAACACCTTGGGATCCCATCAGAGGAACTGGAGCACATGTCCGGGGTGTGGGAAGTCCGGGAGTCCTGCGACCCAGCTCCGGATAAGTGGGGAAAAAATTGGATCCAGCACCCTGAGACTGTACACGAGCCATAAGGAAGGAGGCTGTAGACTAGTGAACATGACAGCCACAGTCCAGGATGAAACATCCAAGATCCATAAATACATCAAGGACAAGGCCCCAACAGATAACGCGTGGACTGCAGAGGAAGAGATGCTAGAGGTAACATCATAGGGGATGTACCACCGGAACATAAATGAAGTGGCTGATATCAAGAAATCCTACCAATGGCTTGAGAGAGCTGGTCTGAAGGACAGCACATCCTTGCTCTATAGGAGCAGGCATTGAGCACTAGAGCAATAGCGGTTCAGATCTACCACACCAGACAAGACCCAAGGTGTAGGCTGTGCAAAGAGGCCCCTGAGACAATCCAGCACATAACTGCAGGGTGTAAGATGCTGGCAGGGAAAGCATACATAGAGTGGCATAACGAAGTGGCGGGCAATATTTGCTGAGTACGAACTGGCGACCCCTAGGTCAAGGTGGAAAACACCTCCAAAGGTAGTGGAGGATTATCAAGCCAAGATCCTGTGGGAATTCCAGACACAGATTGACAGAATGGTGATGGCAAACCAAACAGACATTTTGGTGGTGGATAAACAACAAAGCCGTTGTGGTGGACATTGCAGTACCAAGTGATAGGAACTTCAGGAAAGAGGAACATGAGAAACTAGAGAAATACCAGGGGCTCCAAGAAAAGCTGGAAGGTAAAGGCATCAGTGGTGCCCATGGTCATCGAAGAACTCAGGGCAGTGATCCCCAAACAAGAAGAGTGGCTACAGTAGATCTCAAGAAAAAACATCAGCCATCTCAGTCCAGAAAAGCGCAGTATTAGGAATAGCAAAGATACTGCGCAAAACCCGAGGACCTGACCATGGAAAAAAAGATGAGACCAGCGGAGGGTGAACCTGGGATTTTACACACCCACACACCCCCCCCCACACACACACACCCACACTATACATTATATATATATATATATATATATATATATATATGTTTATAAGAATTTCCAGAAATCATCTTTTCCAGTGGCACCTCTGCCTCGTAGATGATCCTGCGCTCCTCTAGAGTCCTGAAGTGCTCCTCTCGCTGATGGTCAAACTGAGACTTGATGAGTGTGAAATCATAGCGTAGCTTGTTGTACTCAGACCTGTATCTCTCCGCCTCCTGCAAACACAGTGAAATCAGTGAATAAGAGAAGTAATAATAACCATGATGGTTTGAAGTTGCATTAAGGCAAAAAAGCTAAGTACTATGAGGAATTAGTAATAGTAATAAAGAGTAATTGTTATTAGTAAGTAGTAACTCTAAAATTGACGGACCTCCTCAAGTTTGTTGAAGCGTTCTCTGATGGGACCCTCCATCTCCTGCTGCACCTGAGCTCTGAGCAGCTCAAGACGTTGAGGGGTCATTACCTGAAGTCACAAATGTTTTAAACAGGCAATTTATCCAATACTATTCAAATAATATTTTTAAGTATCATTATTTCCTCCACAAACAACAAAATATAGTGTCTTATTATGCAGAGAACATACTAAGCCTATAGATAAGATTTGTACCAACTTGTTTTAAGTTATGGTCATATTTCAGTCTCTTTTGTCAATTCTTCTGAATGTGTTTAAAATGTGAAACAAACAGAATCCTAATATTGAAACATAAATAGTAATTCTAATCACAATTCTGAGTATTGGCATTGTATGTTTTATAACTACAAATAACACACAGGTTCCATAACTGCAGAATCTGAAACATGACACAACACACACCGATGATTTTTGTTTGATTTTTTATTTTTTTTTTCAAGCAAGGGAACAACACTAAATATAAAAGTTAAAAATGTATGTTTATCAGAATATGGACCCTGTTAAGTAAATGACCCACACACCTGTAACTTAAGGTCCTCTAGCTCCCGAGTCTTGTCCAGCAGTTCTCCTCTGAGCTCTGCCAAAAGCAGCTGCTGCCGCTCCTGTTGAGTCTGTCTGTCATTCAGCAACCTCCGCAGCTCATTTTGCACTCTTGTGAACTCATCCTGGAGACTGATTAATAATTGTGATATAATATTGATAATAGAAAAATCATTCTTGCGCCATTATGTTGCCACATCAATAGATATAATACAGTAACGGCGGAGCTAGAAGAGGTTCCAATTGATAAAAAACTATACAGTGACTGAATAAAAAAAACAGAGTATTATGTTGTCATTTACCTGGTGTGCTCAGCCTTCAGTGTCTGGTAGTTTGTCCTATGGTTTTCACTCTTCATCCTTTCATCAATCAGCATCTTCTGCAGCTCCATCTCTGCTCCCCCGAGACTGGCTGATAGCCCCAGCATTGCTGCGGACCGTCCCATACCTGCCTCTATGTTTGAGGGGAGAGGGGCAGACTGGCCAAGTGCAGTGGTGGTCATCTCCCCTATGGACTAAATCCACAATATGAAACACACAAGCACCTCTGGGTTCCAAAGTGTACTATTAACAGTGCAGCTAGTCTCCAAAGGTTTGTTGTAAGGAGTAACCATGGTGGCCACTTCTAATCACAGTTTATCCATTTACATAGGGCTGTGTGAATGGGTCTCAAGTGATTAGCCCTTATCTCGAGACCGCTTCTGTTGTAGATACCAAGATCAAGTGAGTGGTGATTACTGTTACTTTAGTCAGCCATTTAAAATCCACAGAATGAATGAGACGGTCAAAATTCCTGACTCCAGGCTATAAACTGCAAGTTACAAAAGATGTGAGATTGTAATAGCACAAAACACAGAAGGTTTTGCAGACATATTTTTCTGTGCAAAAGTTAAATTAAATTAATGAAATAAATGAAAGACAAGGCACTTACACAACGTATGTAGCAATTTGTAATAACGCATAAACAACAGGGAATTTTGACTTATTAACGTGAACATAGTAACATTAATCAAAAGCGGATAAACAGAGGAGCACAACAGCATCACGTATAAACGAAAAAGTACAAAAACATGTACAAATCAACTTGACATGCTTTCAAAAGTCGCGCTATTAAAGGACTAATCCCCGAGGGGACGCCCATTTCTCGGACAAGGAACTTTTTTCCGTGTATCTATGACATTAAGACGGAAATGCACAAAAACATTAACCGTATTCAATAACATGTAGGTTTACAGGAGCAATAAAATAGAAAATACAGCGTAAAAAGACCCGAAATGACAACAGATGCGCGGCTACTGCCCATAAACAGTTGGCAAATTGGAATTCGCGTGACATACGTTAAATATTGTGCCAAACAAACATTGTAACAACCCGTGCCCCCTTTGTTTTATAAGCTTTGAATAAAATTACCCACTTCCAATATCAGGCCCCTCTTTATTTACCTTTTTCCAGCCCGTTAGCCGTATGCTAACTCAATAGCTCATCTGGCGACTACAAACTGATGCATCACGGGAAATGAGTTTCAAAACCAAAGATCGTCTCTGGAAGAGATGATGATCACGCCACGAAAATGTCACTTTTTCACACGTACAACGTCATTTGCTCACTGAAGTCATGATTGAAATGTTACATTTACAGTTCAGTCATTTACGGATATTGAAGAAAAAGTGAGAATTTACACACGTGACAAAATAAATGACACAAGGCAAGCAATTTATTTTAGTTCCAAGGTTACTGATCGAGTGTAAAATATAACATTACGTATAAGACATACATTAATTATCATATTCTATAAACATTTTTAATAAAATAATACAAAACATTACCAAATACATACATACGTTTAATGTCCTGAAAAGTAGGATGAATATATATATATATATATATATATATATATATATATATATATATATATATATATATATATATATATATATATATATATATATATATATATATATATATATATATATATATATATATATATATATATATATATATATATATGGCATCAAAATTCCAGCCAAACATAAATAAAAGAGAGAAAATATGCCAGAAAGTGCAATTTATATTTTTAATTTTTTATCAGTGATCAGATCTTTGCTCTGCACAAAGAAAAATAAAGCTGAATATATACTTTTGAATTTTACAATTACAAACAACAAAAATACATAGAAAAGGCTTCAGTCCAACACAAAATAACCAAAGTCAAAGGAAATACACAAAACAATAGTGAAAAAAAAAAAAACAACACAAAATAAAACACAAAATGCTCCCACAAATTATTACAGCTCAAGTGTGATTGACATTCAGATATTACAACACAATAGTAACAGAGGATGCTACATGATACTTTGTGAATTCATTAGGTTGAAGTGAAAATGGTTGATTACTTTACATTCTACCATCTGTAGTGTTTCTCTCAAAAATGTGCAGAGACAATGGCGCCACAAGCAATTTTTATTTGAAAAAAATGTATTGGAGTGATTCCACGTTCTCCATTTAATGCCTAAGGGATATTCTGTATATGTTTACAATAAGAAGAAGACATAAAATAAGGTATGGTTGGCACCACAGTCTCTCCTTTAAAGGGAAACACCGCATCTGCGCTTTTCCACACAGAGACAGAAATAACAGTGTGAAGGACATTTAAGGCACTGGCCTCGAGTTCATGGGAATATTAGGAAGATCATAAAGTCAGTCTCAGTAACCTTCTAAAAGTGGTTAAACTTATGAACACACATGTACACGGATCAATTAAATAGATCAAAAATAAATAAATAAATTAACAAAACAATGACACAGTATACTGAACAAATTTATGGTGGCATTCAGCCCACTTCCTGAGTCTCAGTCTTTTCTCAAGTACAGCACCAAACATCTTCAACCTGAGGTGAAAACAAACATGTAAATGAGCATAATTAATAAAAGTGTTAATAAATAAAAATGTGTTACAACTATAACATACTTTTAGCTGTCTACTGCATCATGGTCCGCTGTACTTGCATTGTAGTTTAGTTTCAGAAGGATATTTTCAATGGATGTACATAGAAAACTGTCAGCTCTCTGCAGCAAGAGTGATTTATGGATAAAATACAGTAAATGTAAATGCCGCTGGTGTGATTTTTCTTAGAATTTCAAAAACAACCTCTAAACTTGAACTTGTTGTGGCCTATCTAATGGCTCAGAATGTTCTCTGCATTTGACCTGGTCAGGAGCAGTGGGCAGTGCTGATCCGAAGGACCCATGTCCATATCTGGAGCTGGGTTCATTATTTATCAGGAGAATTAGCCTATTGTACATGTTTTAGGTTGTACATATTTCAGGTTTGGTTCGGTTACGTTTCATACATTTTTATAATACATAGAATGCACCATTTTCCATACTTTATTTATTTTTTATTTATTTTAAAAGCTGAAAAAAATCCAGCTTTCTTTCTTATTTCCGACGTTTGCCGTGTGGAGGCTTCTGGGAAATGGTCTGCAGTAGTGATGGTGAGATGAAACATCATGAGACATTGAACCACTTGAGCCAATTGGTTGGAGAAAGTTCATTTCTCGAAGCTTCATGTGCGCACGAAACCACCTACTGGCCAAGTGTATAATCACAGGCAACTGTATCTGAACCACATAATGTGTGATGCATAGAATTTGTCTATTGTCTGTTATGTCTGTTGGGAATGACTATGAACTACAAAAAATATATGATCAAATAATTTCTGTACATACATTATCACATATGTGTAAAATCAATTTTGTATGTATTCTGTGTGTGCAAATTTGACCAAAATGGTAATATCATAATATGGCAGGTTAAGCTGTTTTTCTGAAAATGGCAAGGGCATAATCAGGACAGTTAAAGTGCTTGTGGAACTAGGAAAAGGACACATATTATGCTTGTGTAACTTGGACAATGATGTACAGGACAAGGGAAATTTTATTAATTTTTATTCAGAAACAAGAGTTTCTCAACAGTTTTTGGTTTTAAATGTTTTTGGGGTTTTTTTTTAAACAACTTCTCAGGCCTTGGAGAAGACCCTTTCACAAGGCACAGAAGATGCTGGTGTGCACAAAAACGCAAGTGCAAGTTTGTGTAAATTTGGGTAGAGTCATTTTGCCTCTCCCAAAACTCCAGAGGCTTTTCCAGTCTTCCAATATTTGACTCTGAAAGGTACTGCTGGACCTCCACAGTGGCATCTGCAGTGACATTTTGTGACCACCTTGCCTCCATGAGACTGGTGTCTAAACGATGCCACAGTTTGCTACCTAAGAGGAAACCACAGATCATGTTAGTAAGTGTTCTCATAGGAGTAACTGACAGCTGCTCACAGGGCACAGATGAGGCAGGCGTACACAAGAATGCCACTGCTAACTTGTATAAATACACACACATATATACATGGGCTCTGGATACACATATTTCTGTCTCCCAGTATTGAAGGGGGTCCTCCAGCCTTGCAGTATTTGGCTCCAAGACCTCAATATTTGCATCTGCTATCATGTTTTGTGTTTGTGTCTGCCTGACGCTGTCATCCAGGCGACTCCACAGGTTGCTACCTACACTACAGGCTGTTACTCACGGCAAAATCCAAACCACTTGCTGAATCAGTCACGTGGTACAGCCGGGCAGTGAGGCTTCGGATGTCATCATTTTCAGCTCCTCCCCTAAATGAAGCAAGCCTCGATATGCACACCGCGGAAACACCCCCTCCCCTACTCGGTACACGCTTCGAAGCCTCGATACGGAATGTCACATCACTAGTCTGCGGCTTCTAGTTTCAGGGATTGACCACACCATTGCATCTAAATAGAGATTAAAGGAAATATTGTAGTAGAGTAATTCAATCCTCCAAAAAGATGACATTTGCTTCCTACAAGAGTAAAGCTGCGACCAATGTGAGCACAGGGGGGAGATCCAGTCTTTGGTGCTCTAGGCTTCAGCTTCTTCCATAACCAGCAACTTGCCTACAAATGCAAAATGGAAATAAATAAGATTAAGAAACAAACAAAACACAATGTAACAAGTAACAATAAATAGACGATGAACATTACTTGTAGTTCATATAGGCTGTTTGAGTACTTTGCAATTTCAACCATTCCACCAAATATGAGTTAAATTACACAAACAAAGCCATGAGAGATGTCACCTCACAATGCAGGGAGGAACCACTGTTTCGACACTGCAAAAAGATAAGACATGAGTAAAATGCAAATGTTGTTTAATTAATTGTATTATTTTTTCATACCAACAAAATGGAAATAGAGTTAAACATTTCTTTCTTCATAAATACAGCTCATGTTAGAAATTTAGGATACCTCCGGTTGGATTTAGAGAGTTTGAAACTCTGGACATTTGCAGAGAAGGAATAGACTTTGCCACTTGGAAGACAAGAGTGGCAACTACAAGAGAGGTCAAGATCTAGAGCCCAAAACTTTTGCAAATCAATGCAGTGTTATATTAGTACTGTTTTTGGTGACAAACTTCTTAAAATTTCCAGAGTTAACCAGGATGCAAGGTACAGATGCTACTTTTTTTTTTTTTTTCAACCAAATTAACTTTCTAAGGATCTTTGTAATAATTGGATTTCGGTAATTTTAGGGGAATTTGTTGTTATTAAATAATACAATACTAGTAATGCTCTTATGATTTTGTGTTACAAGTACTTCAAATGCACATAAGCGAGTATTTTGCAGCTTTCCACTGTTGGGGTATGCTAAAAACATTAGCCATTATCCCCTTTAGCATTAGCATTAGCTCACCAGTGTTGTATACATGGAGGTCCTCCGCTATCCCCTCGTTTCCTCCGCCGAAAACAATGATCAGCTCCCGGATGGCTACAGCTCGGTGACCGTGTCTGGACCGGGGGATCACTCCGCTGACCGATACCACTCTCCTCCAGATGGGCTCTTCGGTACCAGGGGTCATTTTACCGACGCCGTCCCTGTACCAGAACTAGAGTTTGGCGCTGGCGACGTTTCAAAGATGGAGGCGGGACTACAGCGCAGAGATGCCCGTATGAGCGCTCCACTCCAGCGAGGGATTTTTGGTTGTGGTACTGCCGTGGATACTGTCAAAATTTTGGGACTAAAGTTGGCTAATTACTGAAAAAAACACAATTACAAACAATACTATATCAGAGTTATGATGAATAGTAGTCGTAGTAGTGATCATAATAGTAGTAGTACCAGATGTAGCAGTAATAGGCTATCATACAACATTCTTGGTCAAAACTACAGAGGCATACATGAAGTCCAAATAAATGACTGCCTTAATACCAATGCTATTTTTGTTTATCCAAAGCCATATTGTAGTTTGTAACCTCTGCTGCAGCACCTCCAGTGTTTTTTACAAATTATATGTTGATCTGATAATAGTAAACATAAAAATACATATAGCCTAAATTTTGTTACAGTCATTAACTTGCACACATTAACATTCACACATCAACTCTCCTCAACAGTTTCTCAGTATCACTGCAGTTTATTTTTTCTTCAGTCTCTCTCCATTTGTTTAGCCAACAAATAAGAACATGAGCCCGTTTATGAAACAGATTAAATTTACTTTTGATGGTTATGAGAAATAAATAGTTCCAGTAAAAAGTCACATCACCAGCTCAGTGTTCGAGAGGGTCACAACAGCAGGCTTCCCATGCATTAGAAACAACCATTCACTCACATCGCATTTGAGTTCACACCAAAACCGTTCATTTGACGTCTAAAAATACAGTTTACAAGGAAAAAACATAAGGTTACTACTGCAGAAATCTCCATTTATGCATATCACTGCTTACAAACATGTACATTGTTTATATGAATTACATGCCATCAAAATTATTAAGCCTGTGCTATTAACTGACAAACAATATGCATTTAATTGGTCCTTCTACTGACTTGTGCATCTTAACTGTTCAGCTCAAATATCAATAAATGAAAGGTTTAGTAATCTACAATGGAAAATCACCTCAAGTCTCGTTCATTATTTTGGTTCACCATAATCAAAAATATATATTTTTGTGCAAAACAGTATCTGAAGCAGACACCTAACATGTGTTTTTATCATTCACAGACAGTTGTAGTTTTAAAAGAAAAAAGATATCAAAACAAAAATATACAAGTACGCCTATATATTTCCAATGTCCAGATTTTAGGTGATCTAAAGATTGATTTTTGATAGTCAATTTTAATTATTTAGCATGTTTTTTGAATACATTATCAAACCTAAATGTATTTGTTTTTCTAAATAACTTTTTGCCAAAGCTAGGCTACTCAAATGAAAAGACATTTTTTTCATAGTCTGAGCATAAAGCTTACATTGAAGTTTTGAAACTGTCCATATGCCTATCAACAACAACATATTACAAACAACATATTTGCACAACCTTTCAAACTGCATAGAAAATTTTAGCTTATTTAACAGGCAATGGACAAATCAAAAATCTATTTTGGTACCCATAACACAAATTCATGAATACATACTGGCTACAAAACTTAATAACTTTATCATGACTTGAGGAGATTTTTCATTGAATAAATGTCTGCTGTAAAGGGAGATTTCTGAGCAGTTGAGAATGAATGTAAAATTTCAAACTGACATTTTGAAAATCTCTTTTGTAACCATTTCACCCCCCTGCCCCTCCCCTCTCCTCCCTTTTTCAGAAGTCCATGCCTCAAAGACACTTTTTCAAAAGGAGAGGTCAAAACTGTCCTAATACTGTCGAGTAATCTTCAGTCCCTGATTCAAACATGAACAAAAACGATGAGTGCAAGTTAGAAGTTACTGCAGTGAAATATTCAACAAAAAATGAAAAAAAAAAAAATTCTAAACAAAAGCAACAAAGTCCTGGCAGTTTCTGGAGTTTCAAAGAAGGACTGTGGACTTCCTGTTTCCTCTTCTTGTTAATTTTGGTCCCCTTGCTTTAAAATGGAGTGTGCTATGTTCCACTATAGATCGCAAACAAAATAATAAAATTGAAATCTTGAAAGGTATGTGGTACTTGTATATAGTTAATATAATACAAGTTAATATATTACTAATCAAAATCACATTGCATTGAGATCCATAAACAAATGGCCCTTAATTAACAAAATTGTAATAATAATTGCATTTATTGATAAACTATTTCAGTCTCACTATACAACATGTACATTCAGAGGCATGGCTTGCACCACTAAGATTGAGAACAAAGAAATTGAAATTATTTTTTTCTGACCAACTCCCTAGACTTCATTTGTGCTCAACTAAACCTACTACAGCCATCTATAAACAAGTACCACATACACCCCTAAATCCAAAATCACTTAAGTTTGTCCTCCAGAGGCCAGTATAGAGTCCATGATGAAATGTTGAACACAAATAAAACATCCAAAATTCAAAATAACCTTATTTTTTTAATTACTACATGAAGAAGAGCCCTGTCCTCTTTAGCCTTTCACCTGGAAACGTGGTTCAGAGTTCAGTTACGGAAGCTCAGAGAAAAAAAACAAAAAAAACATACAATTCAAATATATATATATCATATCCATTTACATATTTAACAATGGAGAAACTGTTTCCAAGCAACGACAACAATAAACAACAACTTGGTCACAGCGTCAACATCAAAAATTAAAATTTACCTCATAAATCAGTGTAGGAGCAGGACAATAGTAAACTGACAGTTCACATCATGTTCACGCACAAAGTTTGTTAAATACAAACAGTAGTATTTTAGCAGCAATTCGACCCCATCCCAATAAATAAAGTGTGTCTGTGTGAGTGTGTTGTGGTACTGGGGGGTACTGGGGTGTAGTACTGAATGGGAACAGTAGGGGGCAGCTGGGCTCATGCGACACAGGTTGGTCCAGAAGGAGATGAAGACTGGAGATCTTTAAAACAACATGCTCTGTCTCCGGTTTATCTTGTTGTCTAGGGGGGGAAAAAAGTGATTAGCATTTAAATTTGAAAAAGTATGGCCCTAATTGTGTTTGATTAAAAGTACAATTGTATAAACTGCAAATCAATGCGTACTTAGAACAAAACTCATGACCATTGTAATGAAATCTGGTCATGCTGACACAAATTTAAAAAGCACATTTTTAATTTATTTTGTTTTATTTTATTGTATTTTCCTTGTTTCTGTTCTGCTATCCATGAGTTTCAGAGTGATGAATGAGGATTTAACAACTTAGAATGTATAGTTAGTAAGGAGAAAAGTCCACAAAATGTTACTGAAGCTGATTTCCATGAATAGTTTAGGCTTGTCCCAGTTATATCATATTTGAGTTTTATCCTGTTTTGTAACATGTTAAATCCTTGTTTATTGTTGCTTTTGGGTCATGATTTAGGCCTCTTTTGAATTATATAGTTAAGACTAAATCTAAAACATAAAAAGTTACCCAGTGCAATGATGGTTACTGGTGTAGTGTCTATCGTAAAGACTTACTTGAGTCTGTGTATCCAGTGTTCCTGTATCCTGGGTCTCTCTGAAGCTGCACCTCCTTCAATGTGAATATGGAAACATCTGCAACAGATATGGCAGCGATTATTATGTTATATAGTTTTAATACATATTGAATAAACAAGAGTTTATAGTCCATATGAAGTGCTCACTCTCTGGCAGGTTGTGGACTCTCATTCCCAGCTGTCTGAAGTACGAGTGCTTCATGGCGTCTTCAGCAGAAATCCTCTTCTTTGATTCATACTAACAACAACATCACAACATACATTGACGTTTTGAATAATCCTTTTATCCAACTTAACTATTTCTTAAAACTTACTTTGAGAAAAGACAGTAGTAGCTCAATGCCTTCACCGTCGAGCCTAGATACAAAAAATAAAATAAAATACAGTGAACCATCATAAGAAGATAAAGCACAATACACCCAAATTATAGATACACATATACAAGTTTGAGTCTGACATACTAGAAGACAGAAAACAGTGGTGTACCTAGGAGCGTGGTTGATGATCAGTTGAGGTTTGTACTTGGGAAAGTTGTAAGATTTAAATTCTTCAATGGATGAGATTCCAGGCCAGTTCTCTTCCGTGGGGGTGCCTATTAAAATAATAATTATTCCCAATATAAACTTTATAAAACTTGAAGGGGTTAAAACATGATCTAATTTCAATAAAATGCAATTATCCCAATTTGATTTGCATTTGTCAATAATAATAAAATAAATGTATCCATGGGGCATTTTATCAGCAGGACTCTTACCCAGTAACCTAAAGATGAGGTGAAGCTCGTCTTCTACTGTGGAACCCGGAAACAATGGCCGACCTGCAGCCATCTCGTAGAAAATACAACCAACACCCCTGAAATCACAAGAATTTTATTAAATCTTTTTTGTTCTTTGTTTTTGTTATTTACTATGGAAAAATACTTTCCCAATGAATGCGGTGCAATACTTAAGCCTATATGCATACCTGACCCACCTGACACCCTTTCAGTTAATATCATATCATATCTTGAACATTTGAATATTTTTTAAATTCATTTGCTACTTACTTGCTAAATACTTTATTCTAGGGTGATGGTTTAGGTTTTTTTTATTAAAACCACACAATTTCCAAATATTGGGTCTAAAATATGTTCTTGATAACAAAATGCACATACCACATATCGATCTGTGTGGAGTACTCAGACGATCCCAGTAAAACATCAGGAGGTCGATACCACAGAGTCACCACTTCATTTGAGTATGTTTTAGTCGGCACAGACTTCGCCCTAGCCAAACCTACAAATAAACACCAAAAAACAATCTCAGCATTTTCTTATACATAGTATCACATCACATATAGAATATGTAGAAGCAGCAACGTTATTGTATCAACCTCAAACAGCCAAGTTATGAAGTAATAATCACAGAGGTATGAATTTTCAGATTTAGGTGCAAATTACAGATAATTCTTGTTCCTTCTTACCAAAATCAGCCAGTTTGAGCTCCCCCCTGTCATTGATTAGCAAGTTTTGTGGCTTCAAATCTCTATGCAAGACTTTCCTTTTGTGACAATAAGACAGACCTCGTAGGATCTGGAACAAGAAAATCTAAAAAACAAACAAACAGATGAATGTAAAAAGTGGAAAAAGAACAAAATAATAACATTATAGGCTTGAAAAGGCTTTGTTGCGCAGTAGAGATGTTGCCTAAGATTACAGGGGTTGATACAGGCAGTAATAACAGAGGAGAGGGTCTTACTTTCACATTGTGCATGCTCATTATGTTCCCACAGTCATCCATGTACTGCTTCAGATCTTTGTCCTGAAAAATACAGAAAAAACACAGAATATAAGGAACTGTATTATATGTATATAAGAAATTATATAATATTAAACCAACCACCAATCAACTTGTCAACAACCAACAAACTAAACAAAACAATGTAATCATACCTTATTTATGTTACAGTTTATTTTTTGTGATGCACTGATGCAGACTAGATGCAACTTATCCATGGGTTTCAGAATGATAAAAAAAAAATTAGGATAGCAACTAACTATTTAAAACAAAATATAGCTTTTGAATGGGAAAAACTCAAAGATACAATTGATTTATAAGTTACACACCAAGATAAACAAGGTTCCATGCTTAACAATTGACATTATAAGACTGAAAATATTACTTGTGAATTTGTGCAACACAAGTTGAATGGAGCTGCCAGATACTGTAATCAAGTATATAATATATTTACCAAATATTCAAAGACGAGTGTGAGGCTCTTGTCTGTGTGGACGATGTCATGTAACGTTACGATGTTGGCGTGTTTCAAGTCCTTCAGTAGTGACACTAAAAACACAATAAAATTAAAACATTATGTTAAGACAATTTACTGTGCAGGGTCTAACTTATGCATACACAATAGAAATGTATTATTATTCCTGTTTGCACTGTATGGAATGGAAAACTCTACCTTCTCTGATGGCAGTGCATGGTGCTCCCTCTTCATGCTCCAGTCGAATCTCCTTTAGTGCCACCAGGTTGTCAGTGAGTTTACTGCGCCCTTTAAACACTGTGGCATATGTACCCTGAAAACATGGCATTTGAATAATTTAAAGTTATGAAACCTTAGGTAAACAGAACATTGCATAAATGGGAAATATCATGTTTTAATCTTTTACCTCTCCCAGTTTGTCTAGCTTAATGTAGGTCTCCAACTTTCCAAAACCAATCTCTGACTAAAGAAAAACAAATGAATAAAAAGGCAATTTATTACAAGAGCCTCTATAGGACACAATAAACTTTTACATCAGCCAAATCCCACTCAACAACGCAACCGTTCCTATTTAACAGTTTTATAATTACAATGCATTTCAGGTTCCAAGACAACAGCTAAAAGCAAATGACTCTAGACAATCAATCCTTCTCCCAAATGCAGTTTCCATGGCAACAAGCAGATGAGGTGAGATGAAGAAATGAAGATGGAAAGAAATCAAAAAGGTTTACAGACCAGAGAAGCTCTTCGAGACCGTCTGCTCAGCGGTTGGTCGAAGGGAGGACTGCTCAGCTGAAGTTTCTCCAAGTATCCATCAGGGATTCGGATGTCAGCGGGCAGGGACAGGCGCTTGTTCAGGTCCTACAAAACACAGGCAAAAATCAATATTTAAAAGAGCTTATATAAGAGAGGAAATAATTACATCTTACATCAATTAGGCACACATTTTGTATCATTAGTAAGTTAAATAATAATGAATGTTAAGTTAAGGGGCCATTTTACGCTATTTTGTGATCTATGTTGTAATGTTTCCTCATCACAAACCCTGTGTACTTAGGCTAAGCTGTTCTTTCATATTGGAAACACTATATTCCTCCTTGTGTTGTAATGTCATCTGGTAATACAGGAAGTGCTTCACTGTGTTTTAAACTCCATACACCTTCAATAGAATCATTTGGATAATTTCTGCCCTGGAATTGCCAGTCTCTACAGAACTAAAGGTTAAAGGAGCTGTTAACTTGAAAACCACTACATGACATCACAAGGTGGAATTGAGCATTTTGAGCTTTGGAGATGTAGACATTAATTCCCCAAGGTTACTCAAACATGCGCAAATGAAACAAAGCACAGCTCCAGATATGTTTTTGAGGAGGTAACAACATTCTAACACAGCTTACCGCTCACAAGAATCCATTTTGTGTAATACAGGACCTTTTGGTTCTTTAATTGTCATTACACATTTAAGTCGTACAACAAAATTACAAGGGTCATATGAGGGGTTGAGTTGCTGTTTTTGGAGGTAGGAGAAACTGGACAGCTGAAGGAAATCTATGCAAGCACGGGGAGAACAGGCAAACTCTATATAACACCTCCGTATAGTAATGGATCCCAGGGAAGTTTGCCAACTATTCAGCCAACATGTCACTGTAAAACTACAACTTTGGTATAATAAACATTGTGGTTCAGCCTTGTGGATAAATCAAGGTAAATCCACATCATAAACAATTGAATAATATTTTATGGAGGCAATATTAAGCTCTGAATTTCATGACGTAACTCTCATAAAATCTTACAAAGAACAAGGACATAAGGCATGCAACCGCCTTTTGGGAGATTCTGGAGGTATGCACATCTCTCCACACAGATCATTTTTAGCCTGTTCCCGGGACAATAGCTCTGCCTCTAGGGGGGGCACTAGTATGGCTCATTAAACCTGCGCCCAGAGGCAAAACCAACCATGAATTCAACCAAAGACTGAAACTCACAGAAGAGAAATGGCTTTATATAAAAAGGCAGGGATACACATGTACACATTTATAGTATTTTGTTTAGTGTCTCCGTGTTCGTGCAAACTGGTATTGGTCTTAGTGGTGGACCATTGATGTTGTCCATAGATGGCAGTGAAGATGACAGAAGCAGAACAAATATTTAGTTCTCCAAGTTAAATTCATTCTTGCTTTGTTATTGTCCTAGATGATTTGGTTCAGAACTGTAAACCGTTTCTGCAAATTAGCCTTTTTGCGAGATGGACATTGATTGCATTTGAGGACCTAATAATGGTCTTTGTCACTTTTAAATAAATATAAAAAGTGTAAACCAGCTTATTATCGGCCCTAGTTTAGATGTTATCCAATATTGGTTCTGGTTAGTCTGACAATTGTTATTTTATTTCTTAATGGCAGAAAAGCAAATTTGGACAAAAACATTCATATTGAAAGGTGAGTCTAGCCCATGAAAACCACAAAGGCATGACATTGCCAGAAGTAGGCATCAAACTAGTAACCTTTTAATGATAATGCATTGCTAAGCAGCTGTGTGTGGTTTGTGTCACTAAATAGCTGTTATTTTCTGCAGAGAACAATGCAGACGGCCGCCTCCTCATGTACTTTCTGTTTAAAAAGAACCGTGTCCTCTAATCCCCTCATAGAGACACATCGGCCAAAGATTCCTGCAGGTTAAAAATACATGGAGTGTGATAGTGGCTATGGTAGTAAGGATTCTATCAATCCATAGATTCGGCTTGTTAAAATTTTATTTTGTATCTAGTTTAATTACCTTTAATTATTATTTTCATTATGTCATTGATTTATTCTTTCAAGTTATCTGGTGATTTTCCAATGGGGTAAGAAAACTGCACTTACCCAATGATAGATTAATCATCTTATTTCAGATATCTTGAAACTATATCTAACATGCATCTTGAAATCATAAAATAAGTTGTGTGTTCAATTTGAACACACAATTAAATCCAGCTATTGTCAAAACTAAATAAATACAGATTAATATTCTTTCTCTGAAGTCATTTTGACCCACGCCAGATGTGTTCCATGCAGTGTAAAATACTAAATATTTTAATATTTTAACAAATACTTTTGGTCGATTAATCGGTCAATGGTGTCCAAGTCAAACAAAATTTGTATTAATCATTTTATTGAAATTATAAGAATTTATATGGGACAACAACAAAAAGTTCGTGAGTTTATATATGTTTTTGGTATTTATATAGAAAAGGCAGATTAAAGAAATTGAATCTGTCTTTATATAAATACACTGTTTCCTAGTGTGTTTTTTTCTGCATAAATAGTTGCTTTTGTATGAAGTATCATGCAGGTGTAGTTTTGTGAGTGCAAATACATATACATAATAGTTTTGAGAGCTTTTGCCACACTCCCATTTTAGACAATCTGAATCGATTACAGGCCTAGAAACCAGGAAGAAAAGTGATGAAACAAGTTGGATAAACAAGGCTGGACACATAATTAAATCTAACTATTGTCAAAACTGCCCAAATCCAGATTAATATTACACATTTTAACTCATTTTAAGTCATGCTAAATGTGTTCCATGCAGTCACGTTGTGCAAATTGTCGCTTGTTATTGACACAGCGTGCTCTTATAGTGATGCCATTGTTATGATAGATCTATTTTAGGAAGAAATCAGCCAAGCCCAGAGGAGCGGAGCTGTTTGTCTGACGTGGGAGAACAAGGATGAGAGGTGTAAAAATACATTGGAGTTATGTTTAGATCAATATAAATAGATAGGTCACTGTCTCTGTAGTCTTTGTGATCTAACCATGCTTGTGAAGATTATATTATCAAAGGTGGCCAAGAAACCTTTCTAGTGGTGGTTAAGCAATGTTTTTGTCTCTATGAAAATTGTTTTGCCTGGAATGTTCCACTGTATGGCATTAAACTTTTCCATCTTGCTTTTCCATTTCAGGTGTTTGCATTTTTTATGTATTTTTGAGCAATGAACTCTTCCCGTCATCAGGACGGCCTCTGTAACTCTGTATAATATTTCAATCAAGGCAATAACATATCCATGGAGACACAGTTAGTTGATCATCCACCAGAATAGTTGCATATTGTACCTTAACAATTTTTTAACAAAAGAAAAGACATACTGTGCTTGAGTACAGTACAGTGGGCACTGTACTTGCTTTTCCCCAACCAATATTGATTGGCAATATTAAGTGTTGAAAATAAGCGAGGGTAAATAAGAAGGGGAAACAACTATAACATGGTTAAAAGCTCTAAAAAGATTTTGCATAATAAGTCTGCTTTAAATGGGAATTTGTCATATTTATAAAGTGCCTTTCTACCTTCAAGGCACTCAAAGCACTTTGCATCAAGGAACCACTCACCCATTCCCACACACATTCCCACACACACTGGTTCATGAACCAGTGTATGGAGGCAATGGGGGTGAGGTTAAGTGTCTTGCACAAGGACACAACAATTGCTATTCATCTGTCGGAGCTTGGATCAAGCCGCCAACCAGCGGGTCAGTGGATATGTTCCTCTACCAACAATGTTTATGACAGGAGCGGGATTCAAACCACTGACCTTCTGATCAGAGGTTGAGTACTCTACCAACTGGGCTACTGTTCTCAGTGTGAATAGATCAAATATTGCTGCAGATAAACTCCTTTTGACGGATTTCTGATAAAGGAAAGATTAAACATAGCGCCAATTTTGTTTCATGTAAATAGGCAAACTAGGTATATAAATTTAACATGACCAAAATCATAACTTTTTAAAGAAAATGCTCTACCCCTAAGTCTGACCTACTTCACAACTAATATTAAATAATGTAAATGCAACCGACAGGGCCGAAACATAGCTTTATTGATTAGAGTAACGCTGCAGTGGCTAAGCCTCTACAGAGTGAGTGAGTGTGTTTGAAGTCAGTAATCGATGTCACACTTTGGCCTTAACCTCCTCCAGCCAGAGATTCATTATGTGCTTCACCTACTTCAAAGACTTCTACAGCACCACCCTCCACCTCTATCACGACTGTTTATGTAGTTAATCTGTGTGTGTTACTTTTGGACAATATCAAATTTTCAGTGAGTGCAAACGAGACACTGGAATTGTTTCAGGGGGAAAATTTATTTGGGGGTTTAAAGCAGGGACTGGCAGAGTCAAAGTGTAAAATGTACTAAAAATATATTTTTTAGTTTTCCAAGTCAAATGTTGCTGCTGGAGCCATTTGGTTTGAAGAATTTGACTGTTTTTCCACTTGTGTGAAGTTTGCAATTAGCTCAGCACCCACCAGTAGCTATACAGGTAATTGTTAAAACTTCTTATTAAAATTACATTTTACATAACAAGACTCACACCATGTAATTTTTCTGGTGAAGGGTTCCCCACTGGCTTTGCCAACAATGTTCCACAGTTACAAGTAAGCTCTGTGAAGAGGTGAGCCCACTCACAGTAAGATGCATATTTAATCAAGGTATAGCAATCAAAATACCTATAATTTTCCTTCCTCAAACCTTCCTCAAACCTATTTTAGAGCAGTTGTTGTTGCAGTTGCAGTGCATGCTTCTTTTAATGTTCCAATGGTAGTAAAATGATAGTAAAATAAATTCAAAGTACTTGATACTGAAAATGACCTCCTGGTTTCCCACATCCTGTATTAGATTAACTAGTGGCCCATTCCCACTATGTGAAGGTGCTGAGGTTGTAGACAGTGTTTTTGATGATTGAGCGTCTCTTCTCAGCAGAATCCCAGAGGATATTATCAGAATCTCCTCCAGACATGAGAGTGCATTAACCAACCAACAACTCTCCCAGCCCCCTCTTTACCTCCTACATCCAAACATGAGGGGGAGGCAGAGACACATACAGGGCGCAAGGAGGATATGCCATGTAAGCATTTAATCTTTAGTCAGAGCAGCTACAAGAAAAATCTGTTTTATGATTGCACATATTTTTTTGGCTTTAAAATGTCATGTCAAATAAGGATTAATGAATGACGTCTTTCAAAGCTCATGTGTATGCTATAATATAGACACTATTTGATGTCCGTTACCTCCATGGAGATGCGTCGGTGGATCCTGTTCCTCAGACAGACTCCCGTGGGAGACTGGACCTCATCTGAAGAGGTCCCCGAGGCCTGGTCACTCTCTCCATCTGAGCCCATCTTCAAGTTCTCATGCACGATATCTGAAATCACAAACAGACATTTTTTTGCTGTCCACTGTCCATTATTATACCAGAAATCTTTTAAATGTGTAAAACATTGCAAGACCGCTGGAGCAATTACTGATTTTAATATATTTTGATGTTGTGCTTTGTGAGATATATATATATTTTTTTTATTTCAAAAGTAGTTTCAAGAGACCAATTGAGCTTTTAATAGATTACAATATGTTCATTCAGTGACTCATGCCATTTCCGCCTCTAATTAGGATTTTTCCGGTTCCCTAAGAAGGAGTTCACTATGTTGCGCACAATAGAAAGGATGTAGATTATCTATAACTATCATAATAATAATTTAAAGATTTAAAAGTTTTTACTTATATGTGTTGTAAAATATTTTTCCAAGGTATGATTTCCTACGTGCCCCGAGAGCACCCCTGCCCACCCGGGGTAACCCTGAGGCAGAGCTCCACTTCCTCTATACAGAACCATAAAACTGTCCCGAGTGCAGAATCTCAGCTGTAAAACCCAAACTACAGCCACAACCACAGTCAGAGTCTCACGCAAACAGTTAATGAGGGAGTGATCTGCCCGGTCATCTCCAACCACTCGCCTCTCATCACATGTGGAGGCAAAGAGGTGGAATGGTACCAAGACTCCCTAAAATACCATATAGCTTCTGTTGATGGAGAATATACACTCAACTATGGGTAACTTCACATGGATTTTCATACCAGCAGACAGTGGAAAAATCATTAAAAGCTTTAACCCTATAGAACCACCATATAACAATTTTCATTCCATTGACTTCACTTCTACACTTCCCATCTGAACATCTGACAAAATTAATACTTTTATTTATATTTTTAAATATTCCCCTATTGTTCCTGTACAATACGTGTGCATAAAAACTATGCTTTCTAAAAAAGACCATTCAATTTACAGTTTCATCTGATTCCTCTTGCAGATGAAGACATCACACATTTCAGATGGATTGCCAAAATATCTTTTGAATATCATTATTGGGATGCTCTAGAGAAAATACTGAGAAATTCTACTATTTTAATATTGGCAATAAGTAAATCTATAAATCTTCTCTGGATGAACTTCCTCATGCACACAAGTTCTGTTCAGGCCTAATAGTATTGTACATAAAATGTTCAGTGCAAAAAAGTATATATAATTTTTTATATATACGTTTTATTTATACACACACACACACACATATATATACACACACACGAGCCAATTTTTCAATTTCACCACATCATTTGTTTGATGCAATGTGACATTTCCGTTGTTCCCATTTCCAGTTTAATTTTAAGACGTGCTGTTAACAAGGCTTCACACTTCTATCCGCGCTGTCCCACTTGAGCGCCCTGTTTTTAGATCCAAGGCTTTCTAATTAGGACAGGGTCTATTGGCAGCCCCTACTTTACCACACTACAGTGAAATTAGCTCTTTGTTAGTAAAGCTCCCATCTGCTTTGGGCATCTACAACAGCAATGTCATTAAAGTAAGGATTAGGGTTCAACTCATGAGAAAGGTCATAAAGTCTGGTCAGCTTGGTAATAATAATTATAATAATGTAATAATAATTACATGCATCAAGGTTACTGTAGCAAATTATTGTACATTACTCAGAAATATTTTACATTATCAATGCCTTTAGAGATATTATCCTATGTATGTGTTTAGGGCTGACACAAAATCTCATTTCTACAGATAACATGGCAGGTATTCTTAGTGTAATTCAGTAATGTCAGTTATTGCTTGCTCAAAATTTATAGAAGTCACTACTAGGCCTATGTCATATCTAATAATCAAAACTGAAGGAACACATGCTCTATTTAAACAATAATCCAAAAATGTGTAGTCCAAGTAAAATACAAAAAAATAAATAAATAAAAATATCACACACACCAAAAAAAATGTTGAACAGTTTAAAGTAAAATTTTCTCTTCTGAGAGTTCAAGCTAGGAACTAGTTAGAAAGAGTTTAATACCTACTTCCTCTTTTCACATTTCTGAAATTGGGTAATACAGCATTCATTTTAATAGTAAAAGAAAAATTCTAATCTGTCAACTGGGCAAAAAGTTGTAGTGAAGGCATTTTGCTGCTTATCCAAGCTGCTTCTTCAATTCTGGCCAGATTACAGGTGGACACTGAAGGGAGGAGCTAGCTACACTGAAACTAACACATGTATTGTTTGTTTATAGTTTCTGTTTGTAGGCTAGGTCTAATGAGCTACACTAAGAACTGTCCCTGACTCATACTTAGCATAATCAATCATGCCTCTAATGGATGTTCTCACACCTATTAGCAAACTGGCTAGACCTATTGTTTCCTTTGTTTAGCTATAGGTCTGAGAATGAAGGAGTTCTAGATAGAAGACAGATGATGTCTAAGGCCCTCATTCTTGTTCAAAGGAGAATTGTCTTTCCTGACATTTTTTTTTCCTTTAATTCCCTTCTCAAACCATTTATTTTCTTTGGCTAAGATCTGTACTTCACTAACTTCAAAGGAGTGGTTAGTGACTTTGAGATGGAGATGTACGGCAGAATGGGGTCCCAAGGAGCTCTTGCGATGGTGTTGGTGCATTCTCTTATTCTCTTAGACTATATTACTTTGTTTGTTTTGTCCTTTGAAATAGACTGGAATTTCATGCTCACACACCCGCTGTGTAAGGAATGGTTACAACTGTTCTTCTAGGTTCAGATTCCTTGTTATCCTGTTTTTTTAGCTCTCTTAGATCTACTGAAGGCCCATTTTGGCTATCCACAAGCAGAGAGGGCTTTCTCCACGTGTTCCTCTTTCAGTTTTCCCTCTGTGTTTGTAGGAACCACTTGAGCCCTGTGTTGTAGTGTACGAGTAACTCAGTTTATGCTGCAGTAGATTGTGTGAATCAAACAGCAGGTATTGGTCAGTGCGTGTGGGCTTCCTAAAGACCTCGCCCCACAATGCATCAGTGAATCATCCCTTCCTTCCGCCTCTCAACCCTGGAAGTGTTGTAATTTCACTAATCAATCTTTTCTCTTTTGTGTATTTTTTTTTCTCTTGTTCTGTCAGATGAATCAGATCAGACCAGAAATCACGTCATGCATTTCCGTGTTGCCGCTCACACGTGTCACTGAGGCACAGGGGCTGGCATATGAGGGGCAGGCCTGTGCAAAAAGCAGGGATTTGCCAAAATGCAGAAATTTCAAGGCAGTGACACACTTCCTGTCTGCTCCCGGATACCATCTGCTCCATGTGTGCTGGGCTGGAGTGAGTCAGAAAACATGACTGAAATAATGTCATTCAACAGTTTGCTGCTGATGTAAAATGAGAGCATATACAGTGGACGTCATCTAGTCTGAAAGAGAAACCTTTTTTATTTGTTTGTTTAAAAACTTGTTAAAAATAGGTGCTGATCCTTTCAGATTGGACTATTAGTGACATACTGTAGGTTTGAGGACAGAGAGAACAGTTCCGTTCACCTTGAAGCCCACTCGGATTCTGGAAGTAAATTTCCCATTCATTGATTTGAAATTCAAATAAAAGATATGGCGGAGACTGACCAGCTATGTGATAACTTAAGTCCATTGTTACTGTCATTTTGCAATGTACAAAGCTGAAGATATTCTAAATGAAAATGTTTCTTTCTTATGATCAATCATTTAACATATAGATGATTAGTCCTTAATCAGCTATGTACCTTTAAAAAATAACACAAAGTTTGCGGGTGTTCGGTGTTACCTAATCGGCTGCCATTTCGGGGCATGGCCATGAAGGAACCCAGCGTTCCCCCGATGACGCTGTGAGGTCGTCGGAGTGGAGGTTTTTTGAAGGAGCCCGTGTACTGGTGCAGGAAGGAGTGCATGCTGTGGGACGTGGGGGGCCGACCGTTCCTCATGAAGGGCTCTGAAACACAACAATTAATATAAGCCAACAGTGCTAAAGAAGAACCACCAAAGATGTTGATATACCACTTAACAGGACCATAATCTGCTAAATCAATATCTGAACTTTTAACCACGTAGTTCCCTCATAAAAAAAAGAGTAGGGTTTGTTTCATTCCCACACATTTCAGTAGTCCTAAATATTCACTCATTTACAAACATTCAAAACACTTATTGATGCTGTGAGGTGGTTCTTCTCCATGTTTCAAAAGTCTGTACACTTCCTTTGATACTTTCAGTACTCAAAAAAACAAAAAACAAAACAAACACATACATAAAAGCTTTGTAAATTATTGTTACAGGAGCTGTTATAATTTAAAGTTTCAATATAATGTAGTGGATATGTACATATGAAAAACTGAGGTGAAACTAAGACTGAACTAAAACGGGTCAAAAGAGACAAACGTCTCTGTGCTGCCAAAAGAACCTGTAACAAAGTTTGAGAACCACTTACTGTCATTTTGCAATGTGCAAATTCAGATACATTTCACGAATGCATTTAAAAATGAAAACAAAAATACTTAACAATTTGGTATTGACAGGGCAGAGTTTTTTTTTTTTACACTATTTGATAGATAAATCAATCCCTTATTGATCCCAAGTGAAATTCAAGTTAGCGTCATTTCTGTGTCAGTCAAAGACAAAAGACTTCTTTGCGTTCTGTAGCCAGGTGAGCTCTGGAGACACAACAGGAAAGTCTCTTCTAAGCCTCATCTTTACTTCGCTCAGTTGTTTTTATTTATTTACTTATTTGATTGAGACAATGCATGCTAATGAAAAGACATGGATGAGTACATGTTTGATTTGACCATAACCAGTTTTTCATTTGCGCTTTAAAAGAACTGTACATGGGACATTCTCTCAGGGTTACCGGGAGACTATTCCACAGGTTCCCACCTTGGACAGGTAATACATTTTGACTAAAGGTGGTCCGTCTGTGGGGGATCAGCAGGTCGCCTCTAGTGGTGTCTCATGTGGTTCTTGCTAAATTGTCTTTATATTTAATGTATTACTTTAATGGTGGTGGTGCGAGGGAGTGTAGGGCCTTATAAATTAGGTAAGCTCTTGTAAGGTTGACCGTGTTGTTAAAAGTCCAATAGTATATGTTTTATCAGAATGAGACAAAATGGGTTGGTGGGAAATGGGGTGGTGGGAAATGGGTTTTATCAAGTATCAAGGTTTTTAGGCCTCTTTTATAGAGGTTTTAATGATTTTAAGTGTTGTGGGGTAGACAAGAGGCCAAGTAGTTAAACAATAGTCTCAGTTGGTGATGAGAATGAGACGGGCCATTCCCTCAAAGGTCTTTTGCCATATTTAGTGTAAAATATCTGTAGCATCTCAGAGGTCCATAGCTAGCTCCTATTATTTGTGAGTTGTTAAAATGCTGTTGCTTTGTCTTTGACATTTCAAACTAATAGAAGCTATTTTTGAAGTGAACAAGCCCTTCGTTCTCACACCTTTGAATTTTTAATGTGGAGTGTAGAGTTGTCGCTGTCTTTTATGGCTCTGTGCTGTGAGTTGAAAAGGTCACGGGACATAAAGCTGGCTGTAGAAACAGGAAAAGCGGTAGTAAACCATTTTCTCCCTCTACGCGATAATGGGCAGTCTGGAGCTCTGGGCATCTTCCACTAAAATCTTACTCATATCATACATTTAATATTTATGTATTTGAAAAATACATTGGAAAGCTTTCTACTTCAAAGTTGTTCCTACATCAAAAAGATACCCGTGTCTTTTTAATTGTCCGAGTGCATCTAAACTGAAATGTAGTACCTTTTAAATGAACTGTATGTAAGATTTAGATTTTAAAATTCATAAAGTTGACATATGTGTCTCCAGATACGAGGTAAACATGTTCATCGCAAATATAGCTTTTACTGATAACAATTCTATTTTAATGCAATAATTCTTAATTACAAAAAAATTGGGCATGATGGCCCATTTTTTATGTTATAATTTGGTACTTTGCTTTCTGATTGAATAATCATCTTGGCAACCAGAGTGAACCTCACAAGTCTCTCATTTGGGTTTCAATGCTGAAATTCAGTTTAAACCTAAAAGGATGATCTGAATCCTCTCTACCTAACCCCCAGCAGAGGTTCTGAGCTTTCACATGAGGTATGGCCTCTCCTTATGCTGAGGATAACTTGTATGGGTGCTCTATATTTAGGTTAAGACAATAGTAACCCAGCTGAAGTTGTGATTGTAGTACCTTTTTTAAAACAGTTAGCACGCTACATACAGTTCCTTTAAAGTGTAACTGACAGACAAAAGAACCAGTGAAAGAATGGCAATTTTTTATTTTTTTTTTAATTCAAAGATCAGATAATCCAGTGTGTCACACTGATGGTACCCCCTTCATACCTCTACTGACAATGATAAATTATCCACATATTATAATGCTTGTGCCAACCAAAAGATCAAAACTTGGCCTTGGTTAAGTGTAAAATTTTTCATTCAGTAGAAGCAGGACTTGACTCAGTTTTGAATAAAGGAATACACTGGATGCAGGGGGCTTGTTGAATAGCTCATTCTTGGTTAGTCAATAGTAGCTCAGAATACAGAATGTAGCAGAATACAGCATTAACACATAATAACTCCAGGTATGAGATGAAAAATCAACAGAGTAACAAGAAAATGTACTTTTTATTATACTAATCAAAATTGTGTAAAACAGCATCTAGACCTGTTCACAAGGTTCACATTCATTTTCAGAGTGCTAAAACAGAAAAGCTTATGTTCATTTTGCACAGCTAGAATAGCCTGAGAAGTTGTGAGACCTATAAATAAACAACTACCTTAGCAACAATCTGACGCCAGAGGTTGTACCTAGCAGCTCAATAGTCTACTGTACAAGCCCCTGTGCTGTGTCTCCTGAAGTTACATAACACACACACTCTTCACTCTAGTCCAAGTCTCTCTCTGGTTCTATCAAATTCATTATTTAAAGCCCCTAGGGACGAAGCCAACACAGTGACAGTCCTTATGCGTTTGTGAGTGGGAGAGGAGTAAATGGAAAGGAAGAGGATATGCTAAAAAAACAAGAGACTACTGGTATTTCCTTTGCTATGTGCCATCCGTGAGGGATTGCCTACAAATATTTACTACAGCAGTACCACTAACTCGCCAATGGCATACTAAGCAATCCAGAGCAGTGGAGCTTTCGGAAATACAATATAAAAGGGTTGCAAAATGAATGTATAACTAGGTCTTTTTTTTTCCTCATATTGACTGAGCAAGATTCAATTTTATTTTTGTCTTATTAAAACACTAACAAAAACCAGATTTAACTTTGACTTTTGCTATGGATCAGACCTGGACGACTGAGGGATTACACAAACACTAACAAAACTGCCATTTAAAAAAAAAAAAGGTTTGAGTTTAAAAAATGTATCTCTTCCTCTATCTGAAATCTGAACTCTGCTCTTCACCACATGCTTTTTACTGACAGAAGACGAGCGGTAGACTTTAATTTAAAAGGCCCAAGCTGATCACTGACGATCAGAAATAACAATCTCGATATTGATTAAAATTCATGTAATTGCACAGCCCTTTTCATACCTTATCAAACACACACAAGATCCTGTGCAGAGGCTTAAATCTGCACAAGTTATAAAGCCTGCTATCCTTGTAGTTCAGACCTCAAATGTTTTCTGAAATTTCTGAATATTAGATTTTATTATTAGTTCAGCTGTGTTATTAAAATGTCCTGTGCACTGAAACTGGATATGGGGAAAATATATGACACGAAGAATAACACAGTTGCAATATTTTTGTCATGCAATCCTTCAAATCACTGAGCCGTACCATTGTCCTTGGTGCCTCCGTCCTCTATGGTCATCTGTTCGGCCAGCTCTGACAGAGATTCATCAATGGTTTGACTCGAGCGAAGCGTTAACGACAAGCGCTTCTTAAACCGCTTCATCTTCTCCATCACAGGGCACTGCGCCACCTACAGGACACACAGAAGAACAGCACATTTAGATAGATCCAGGTTAAAGGTATGGTCCCATTGGCTTTTGGTCTACACACAGTCAGTATTCCTAAACTGTAAATTTGAAAAAATATTCAAAGATTGTGATTTATTCAAAAAAATTAATGACAAATGAACAATCCACACTTTTTATCCAACCAAAACCAATAAATAGATAGATACCTTCCTTAAAACAAAGTAAACATTCCATCAAGCTGATCAAAATGTGCATTTTTTTTTAAATCTGTAACTAAGTATATTGGTTCTTACAATGCAGTTGCAAACACTATGGGATGTTCAGAGCTTTCATTGTTCAGTAATTGCACTTTTTAAACATGAATTGACTGACCCAATGCCAGTACAAGCAATTGGGATGTAATTGAATGTGTTTTTTTTTGCTTCCTAAGTGAATACAGTGTTTTTACTAAGCAGCAAGACTGGCAGAAATTTTTGATTATTTTGGCTTTTTTTCACATACTTAAAAACGGACACAGAAAAACCTTCACACTTACAGAACAGTTCGGTTTACGCTGCATAAATTCAAATTTGTGAGGGATTCCTGTGGCCTTGAGTCGGCCAAAATATCTCACAACTCATGAATAAACCATCCACTGCTTTTAATCCAATATTCAACCCCTCTACAAATGCTCTAAAGGCACATCAATAAACCATGAGTCTAGCATAAATAAGGCATAACTATCACAGATTTAAACATGGCACTTTCCACTCGCGTTCACACATTTAGCTGCTGAGAGGATGTAATTGGAAAGAGGCAAATCACTTTAGATGTGCGGCTAAGGAGGGCCTATGCTTACAGTAAGATTAACACATTTTACAAGCAGACATATGACATGGTTTACAAAGGAGATCATAAAACTAGAGAGAGAGAGAGAGAGTGCAGTGTACTGCTGATGCTGCTAGGTTTTGTAGTTCCTGCTTTTTTGTTTTGTTTTTTTTTAAAGGGAAAATAAGCTAATGCTGCTTGGACTTCTACTTCTCAAATATTAAGAACATGGGAGAGCTTGTATTCATATATTTACAACTATGGGTCTCACTACATGGATACCTCTGAATATATTTTCCCTAAAATAACACTTTACATTAAACATATGTTTCCATAAATGTATTGGTGTGACTGAAGAATGAAGTAACAGCAGAGACACAAATATGTTTTCTACAAAGACGTACTTCACCGTCTTCATGGGTTGGTGCAGTTAGCAGCCAAAGCATGTCAACAAAATGTGTTTGTTAGCTTACTTCTGCTAAAATTATTGTACCATCATAGATATGTCAATCAGACTACTATTCAAAATCAAAACTTTATAGGTAAAAACACTATTACATGTAGGGATGCACCAATACCACTTTTTCCACGTACAAGTAAGAGTACTTCATTTTGAGTACTTGCCGCATTAAATTAATTATTGCTATTCATTAGTTACTTTCCAATATAATAATAATTATTATTGTATGATATAATTTAAATAGAATTTAATTAATATAACCTACTTTTTCACTGGAATACTTATTTGAGGGGTTGTTTTAAATTTCTACTAAAATTTAAAACAGCCCCTCAAATAGGTATAGGTTAGGTATAACTCCAATAGAAGAACCTTTAATACTTACTACTTCATTTGTAGACTGTTAAGGAACCACTTTAAGCATAACAGTGAGTGTTACCTTACTTGTACTATTGTCACACATTGACCAATACGAACATGCTATACCTCTATTACAAGCCTGATTTGTTTGCTTACACATACACTGTGACTTATTTTAACAAAAACGCCAGCACCACCTAGCCATTAGCATGCTGCTATCATAAACACAAGCACTGCGCTGATATCCTCTGTGAACTATAAAAATCTTCAAGAGTCCTAAATATTTTCATGGTTCATGTAATAGTCATATATGATTAAAGATGAGCTTAATGTGCAGAACAGTTAATATGCTTCATTATGGTCAGTTCCTCTCACTCACTGCTCAGCTGAGAGACAAGATGTGAATGTCAAGTCACAGCACATTGACAATAATGAGTACTGGTACCTGGTATTGGATTTATACCCGATATTGGATATCGATGCACCGCTAATTATAAACTTTGATTTATCCCCTGAGTGAGTGGAGATGTATTCAGTGAATTTTGTGCCGACGCAGCAGTGGCTCAGGTCACAGGAAACACCTTGCTCTGTCTTGGCCCTATTGTGTAGTAAAACTGAACCATGTGCAGTATAATTATTATTGTGTGTGTGTGTGCGTGTGTGTGTGTGTGCGCGTGTGTGTGCATGTGTGTGTTATTTTGCAAGTGTGAGGGAGGTTACACTGAGCCACTGGAGGAAATGTTCAGAGGAAACAGCAGCAGCAGAGAGGGAGGCACCGCCCAAAAAGACGCCGCTTGAAACCTTGAATAACATACATTTCTCACTTGTGAACTACAGTGTACACAGTCAGTCTAACCTCAGACAGTAACCACAATCACAACAAATATAAAGCTTTAATTTAAGTTAATATCTTGTTTTAAGCAATTTAAAACAATGACATTTTGCCTTATCTATGGCAGATGAAGATTTGAAGAAACCTACAATTTGAATTTCTCCTTGGGGTCTTTTTGACTGATTTGATTTTTTATTTGATTTTGTTCCAAAGACTGGCAGCTCTTTCTTTAAATGTTTAGACTCCAACAATCAAACAAGTTGGTCACCTAGGGCGCTATCTGGTGGAGAAGGTGCCAAATTGCAGTCATGATAAATAAAATTAATTTCTGAAACTAAATATGTTGAATTAAAATAGGGTGATTAAAGCAGCAGAACTAATACATCTATAGATATCATAGTGTAAATACCGTGACAAAGCACAATGCATTTCTCTCCACATATCAGATGAATTCTTATAGCAGCAGCATAAAACATAAGGCATCTGGACAAAAGTTTTAGTCTGGATTGTGACTGTTGTCTGGAGCATCTGTCCACAGTCCACTATAAAGAAGGCAGTGCACAGACAGTGGCTGTGCGTTAAAGAGCAGGGGTGGCATACAGGGAGGAAGCAGAGGGCGGGGCTCCACAGAGAACAGGATCTGGACACAAGTGACATGCACAAAGTGTAAAATATAGGTTAGCGCCAACTGTGCCACAAGTGTTCCTATAGTAACTAATGCCCCCTTTGACTCTTGGAGAGAAATACACTACAGTCATTATGAATGAACAAAAATGTAAAAAATGTATTAGATGAACATTTTTAATTTTTTTTCCAAACATTTTCTAAGGGGACCCCAAGACCCCTGAGCTATAAAATTATTCAGAATTTGATTCAGCACCCCTAATTTGTGGACTAATGTCTACAAAGGTCTTATTTATTACTATGGGTGGGGGCAATGTGGCACTTAGAAATCTCACTTAGGGCGCCAAAAGAGCTAAGGTCGGCCCTGAATCAGACTACATACATTCTTATATAATATAAGGGCAATAATAATATAAAAAAATGTTTTTTACAGTCAAATATTAAAACACTTGCCTTCCTCCCAATCCCTAAGTTCACAATTGTTCACCCACTATCTTTTCTTTCTATCCATCTTCACCCTCACTCTCTCATCCCCCTCGATATTTATCACTATTTTCCGTCCTCCCTTTCCTTTTCTCTGTCCCCCACTCTTTATTTCTCATTCCCCCTTCTCTCAACCCTGTCTCCCTCTCTTCTTCCCTCCCTCAGAAGGTTGTAGTCTCTCCTCTTTTTTCACAACCTCCATCTGTCAGCTCTCGCTCTTTCCTCTCTCATTCATCATCTGTGACCGAGACCAAGCACCTTCATCCATCAGCTGCAGCAGGTGACCGGTGCCGTACAAAACACCACATGGACAGGCTGTGTACACTGAGACTGTGGTACTAATGCTGGTATGCATTTAATTATAGGTTAGCGTTAATTTTTTAGCTGATGTTGGCTCTTTGCATAAATTTATATCTAAGTTTGCTGGCTTTAATTATAGTGTTTTTACTTGTTTTTTTATCTTATATTGTCAAAAAAGCAAAATAAGTTTCCATTGTTTTGCTTATTTTTAATGTGTCTTGTTTCAGTCTTTGTTTAATCATAGTTACTATACACCTTGGCATATTAGCAATAATTTGTTTGCTTTATCTAGTTTATGCTGGTTGAAATTGAAACTGCATGGGTTTGCTAAAAATGTTGCCATAAACCAGTTCATCATTCTTTTGTTGATACTACTGTTCATGCTACTGCTGCTCCACATGCTGCAGAGCTGTGCATGTATGACAGGCGTGACCTGGATCTGTGCACAGCGGGTCACTGGTCGTCTAATTAAAACACACCATGATCCCAATGAGGACTTCATTAATTAGCAAATGTCATCATTGCCATGACAACAGTGGACAATGCAAAGTGATCTTAATTTGATTAAAAAAATTAAAGTGTCATTGACCATAAAGTATCGTTTTTGCACTTAAATTATTAGTAAGTTTAATTTCAAAAACATTTTGCATCACATGGTTATAAGCCTAGCTGAGAAAATGAGATCTGAGTCTCAACAGACACCTCCAGCAATCAAAAACATCAAGCTAACTTTTAATTTCCAAATCTTTCTTTAGACTGTTAAAATTTTGTTTTGTCAAACATTATACAATTTACAACTCAGCAAACCAGCAAAACAGCAGATGGTAAACAATTTCTGCCTCACAGTTCAAAGACTTCTATCATACACATACTCTCTTGTTCATACATATGCAAAACTAAAGAGCTAAGGCTTGCTCTTTTGCGGTACATTTTTGTTTACTTGGGGCAAAAATAGGCCCATGAACACAAATGCAATATCCACTGATCTGCCTCATTATGATATGGTATAACAAATTGCTCAGTGAATGTGATTTGAGTTCAGTGGGTCATTCCAGTCCCTGCAGTCTTTGGGCGTCTCTGCCTGGCAACATGTTTGTGCCTCAGCCCACTTCTAAGAAGGAAGTGTGTCAGAAGACCCCAGTGGCTACAACACAATCTAAATCTAATGAGGCAATAATAAATATGCATAGACAAGGCAAAACTAAACAAGATAAACTAAACTAATGTACATACCCATAGTCTTGTATTGTAGAATATCATAGTTTTGGAGCGTTGCAGTTTTTTTACCCTACTGTATTTTATAGTATCTTTTTTTATTTTTAGCATATCTTGATATTTCAGCTTCAAGGTATGTTTATGTTTATTTTTGGACACATTTGCAATATTCTACTGCTGCTGTTACTATACACCTTGCTGTAGCAGTTTTGGGGATCAAGGTTTTCTCATCCTATTCACAGCAAATATCTACTCAAAAATATCTGGTTTTCCAAATAACACAAAGTTTTGTAGAGGACCAATACCTGTAGAATCAGAGGCAGCAGAGCCCAGTCTGACCCAAAGCCTCACTCTAAACTTGCACTCACTGCTTTTTGTATCAACCACTTGCCCGTCTCCTCCAATTCAGCTGAAGTTGGAGCATGCTGATGGCTAAAATTAACATGGGTTAAATTTGTGTCAAAAAACATTGCCGCCGTTAAAATTACTTTGCGTTAATACGATAATAGTGAGCTAAAATTGACGGCCTTAAAAAATAAAAGCAAAACTGAAGGTCTCAAATGGGGCGAAATCAATCCTGCACCAAAATGCAGAAGTGAACAGATTCACAGTAGGGATATCCAATATGTAGTCGTGGTTACAAGTCAAGACTAAACCAGGACTGAATAAACTCTAATGGATTTATTCCTACTTCTTGCTTAGTCACTCTACCACAGTTTGAGAGACAATAATAAAATAATATTGCAGATAAATAAATGTATTGGAGACTCGCACGCAGTGAGTGGTTTGCGGGTTATAATCACCCTTTGTCTGAACGTAACAGAGCCGGGTTTTATGTCCACTCTAAACCAAAACAAAGAGATTCATGTGACGTGAGTTCAGACCACAGCAGCTGGCAAATACAGCACAGTGTGAAAAGCTGCACCAGCAAACTACACAACTGCCACTGCTGTTACTGACTGCGGCTGACTTTACCAGTTAACTCAAAGCAACAAGCAATATAAGATTAACTAGGCTGCAGAAGTACAGTGGTACAACACTTGATGGAGGTTCAAGCCCAACTAACTGTGACTGCTGTGGTTGGGTCCTTGGGCAAGACACTTCACCATCTTCTCTGGGGTAATATGTAACAGAAAATCATCAACAGACAACAGAAGAAACTATACAAACATCATTGCAATAAAAAACATCATTTATCATAGCAAAAAAAACCAAAGCAAAACATTTCAGACCTTAATTACTACTTTGTTAAAATTTAATATCCCTACTTAAGGTGCACCATGTACCTTTTCTGGTCGAGACAAATCACTTGCTTGTCTTCATGGAAATGATTTTGTATGGAATGTTCCACAGTACAGCATTAAGCTTATTTATCTCCATGGAAACAAGCGTGACAGTACTGAGCCAAGTTACAGGTCAGAGCTGTAAATTCAGTCACAGTGAAAATGCAAATGCAATGTTTCTTTACAATACCGTTAGCTTTTTGAACTTGCAAAATAAGCACAATATTGAGGTATAATTTTTTGTCCCCTTCTAGCCACATATAGCTTAAAAAATAGACAATTTAAACTAAAGTTTAGTTTCAAACCTCAATGTGAGAATGTCTGTGGTCTATCAGCATCTTTGAATTGTCTTATACTCTATGACCTACATTTTCCACCCACCCCCCACTCCACTCCCCAAGCGCGTTTTGGACAAACTTCAAAGCCTCAGAAAAGATGGAGACACCAAGCCTAATTTTACATGCTAATAACGCAACTGTAGGCTGTCGTTTTGGTTTGGTCTTTGTCGTTTTCTAACATTGTGAGAAGCATGAGGTAATACAATGGAAAATGTGGCTCTGTGTTGGGTCTTGGAGCAGCTGATGTGAAGAGGAGGGGAGAGGAAGGGGAGAGAGAGGAAAGTAGGAGGATTGGAGTTGAACAGTCAGAATAAAGTCTTTGTGTTTGAGTAAAAAGCCGTGAAATCAGCTAGATGACTGCCGGCAGAAGCAGTACCCCGATGCAAACAGAGAAGAGATGAATAGTGAAGAATACGCTGTAGATTTAACTGCACTTTGATGTCTTTTTTATCTGGTGGAAAGTAAATAACAGTAATTGTATCTTATAGACTGTAGGTGTTGAAATGTATTTAGGTACCTTTAGTTTTACAACATGGAAAATGTGGCTTTAAATATCACTTTGTATGTTTGAAAAAGTACTTCAATGTTTTTTTTTAATAACCCAAAGCAAGAATGGCATACTAGCTACGTCATTCATTATGTAATTTTATTATTTTCATTACCGTGTGCTCTTATACTAGTTCTGTTAGATAATTATCAATCAAAACTATTCAGGAAAGGTTCAATGTTGTCCCATTTATGTGTCTAAATAAAATATAATTAATACTTGGTGTCATATTTTTTCAGAAATTCATTATAATCATGTTTTACATAATTGCAATGAAATAACCTTTTTCAAGACATATTCTAAAATAGTCTAAACACCAAACACCTGTCCAACTCCTCAGCTGTTGTACTAAGCCTTAAGGGAGTGTGAAAAAAAAAGTGACAGAATCAAAGCAAAGACACAAAGAGAAAAGTTGAACAAAGATCGAAGTCTCTTAAATCTCTGCAAGCAAACAGTGATGAGGCAGTAAATATCCTGCTCATATGAGAATCACAACAGTCCAAAAATATACCACTCTGCTGCAGGATATCAGTGAACAGACATAATAAATATGAGGAATATCACTGATAAAGGCACTGTTAACACTTCATTATGTAACAGATGTCTTATATGTTAGTGCTAGAATGGGCTTTATGTGACCAAGAAAGTGAGTTATGGGTTATGAGACTATTTGTTACTAATGTATAAATCATTATTTTAAAGCAAAACACCATGATATTCAATATGTATTATCCCCATATCTGAGCCAGGATCCTAATAATGTTTTTTTTTTTTAAATGGGAAACCTCACCCAGTCATAGAGATACCATGCACAATTAGAAGGCTCTTACACAGTCCAGGGATTGCATGAATGAGTGAGCAAAGCATAGTACCGGTATATACAATTTAAAAAAATGTTTGTGTTCTCTCAAGAAGTTGGGTTCCAGAGCCCAAACTGTGCGTGGAGGTGAGGCCGACTATATCTAGTCGGTAACGCTCAACCTCCCGCACAAGCTCCGGCTCCTTCCCCCTCAGCGAGGTGACATTCCATGTCCCCAGAGCCAGTCTCCATGTCCAGAGATCCGGTCGTCGAGGCCCCCGCCTTCGACTGCCGCCCAGATCTTCATGCACCGGCCCCTTACAGATCCTCTTGCGGGTGGTGGGTCCACATGAGGACGGCCCCACGTCACTCCTTCGGGCTGAGCCTGGCCGGGCGCTCGCTGTTGAGCACCCACCCCAGGCCTGGCTCCAGGGTGGGGCCCTGGTAACGCCGGTCCGGGCGACGTAGCTTGCCTTGATTGAACACTCGTCATAAGGGGCTTCTGAACCGCTCTTCGTCTGACCCGTCCCCCTGGACCTGTTTGCCATGGGTGACCCTACCAGGGGCATGAAGCCCCCGACAGCAGAGCTCCCAGGATCATTCGGGCACTCAAACCCCTCCACCACGTTAAGGTGGCAGTTCAGGGAGGGGCAATGAGCAAGCCGAGCTGGTGTGGGCTTGGGGTGGGTATGGGGTCCGGGGCCCTTTGCTAAGGGCTGTCTGGTCCCTGTATGACCGGAGCAGGAGCTGTGTTCGCATTGCCGGCAGTAAGTCAGACCTGTTCCCTGTGCATGTTGGACTCCGCCAGGGCTGCCCTTTGTCACCAGTTCTGTTCATTATATTTATGGGCAGAATTTCTAGGTGCAGTCAGGGGCCGGAGGGGGCCTGGTTTGGGAACCACAGGATTTCATCTCTGCTGTTTGCAGATGATGTTGTCCTAATGGCTTCATCGAGCCAGGACCTGCAGCAGGCACTGGGGCGGTTTGCAGCCGAGTGTGAAGTGGCTGGGATGAGAATCAGCTCCTCCAAATCCGAGGCCAAGGTTCTTGACCGGAAAAAGGTGGTTTGCCCTCTCCGGGTGGGTGGTGAGTCTCTGCCCCAAGTGGAGGAGTTCAAGTATCTCGGGGTCTTGTTCACGAGTGAGGGAAGGATGGAGAGTTAGATTGACAGGCGGATCAGTGCAGCGTCTGCAGTGATGCGGTCCGTTGTGGTGAAGGAGGAGCTGAGCCGGAAGGCGAAGTTCTCGATTTACCGGTCAATCTACGTTCCTACCCTCACCTATGGTCATGAGCTCTGGGTAATGACCAAAAGGACAAGATCGTGGATACAAGCGGCCGAAATGGGTTTCCTCCGCAGAGTGGCCGGGCGCACCCTTAGGGATAGGGTGAGGAGCTCAGTCACACGGGATGGAGCTCGGAGTAGAGCCGCTGCTCCTACACATTGAGAGGAACCAGTTGAGGTGGCTCGGGCATCTGCTCAGGATGCCTCCTGGACGCCTCCCTAGGGAGGTGTTCTGGGCATGTCCCACCGGGAGGAGGCCCCGGGGAAGACCCAGGACACGCTGGAGGGAGTATGTCTCTCGGCTGGCCTGGGAACACCTTGGGATCCCACCGGAGGAGCTGGAGGACGTGTCTGGGGTGGGGGAAGTTTGGGAGTCCCTGCGTAGACTGCTGCACCCGCGACCCGGCTCCGGATAAGCGGAAGAAAATGGATGGATGGATGTTTGTGTTCTGCCATACATTCTTCAAAAGCTGTGCATGTGACCAAAATGTTTGAATTTCAACAATGTGCCAAAGTGAAATAGTTCGCATACTGTATTGAACCAGAGACAATTGAAATATAACATGATAACAAGACTAAAAACCTATATGGCAGCTGCAGCTTTAGTCAAAGGAACCGTGATTCATACAGTCAGTTGAATTCAATGGCAGTCATTTTCTTTAATCGTCTAAGTCTAACTGCTAGGCAATAGTCATACATCTTTAATTAACTCAATGTAAACCTTTCTTTGGTCTAGGAATCTTTTGGGCTAGGAATCCTGTCTGGCATCTCAGCATGTTCTATCATATATTTACTATCCCTCTAATGCACATTTTCGAAAATAAACACATCAGTATGAACTTTATCATCAAATATATCAAGCATGTCCGCCTGGTGTGCTCAGCATTTGTCCTTGTAATGAACAAAGAGAACGCGACACAACACAACTCGACAGCTCTGCTTCTGCTTCTTGTCTTTTCTTCAACTATAAACGGCTATAAATTGCATCATTTTGTCATCATGCCTTTTGTGTGGTTTGTCTTAAAGGTGAAATTTGAACTTCCCCAGGTGCACGTGTCTGTAGATCATGTCTTTATGCTCATGTTTGGTGTTATCTTCTGGCCCCTCAGGTGTGAGCAGAGATCAGAGTGGACCAGAGGGAGTTTCCCCACGTTATGGTATCCATTACAAATGAAAGAACTCTGTCCCGCATGACCCTTTGTGGACTTCAAAGTCCCAAAAATGTCACCTTCCCATAAGGCTGCAGGCTGCAAAAAATATATATACTGAAAGGGGAAGCTTATGTAATGCTTAGAAGTTATGTTTAGTTTAGCTCTTAATCTTGTGAGTACATCAGAGACTAGGTGTCATATTATCTTACATTAATTTGAGCACTGGAATGAGCAGAAAAAGCCAAGGAGAGTGGTCGTTAAAAACACAAAAGGAGCTTCCTGGATTAACAGTTGCCGATTTACATTGGTGGGGTGAGAACTAAACTAAATGAAGGACCTCTCAAGTGTGTGCAGTAGGGTTATTGTTGACTAAATACATGCCCCGTTTATTGATAACTGATTAGGCAAAGGTTCTCCAAATTATCAAGATCTCACACACAGACAACTACACACAGAAATATTTCTCATCTCCTGAAGTGAAAAAGCAGATTAGACTGTCCAGTCACTTCCAAAACTCCAGCCAACTATCTCCATGCTTTTCCTTTCTGCTGTGGTCCATAGAAATCCCTTTTCCAGATAAAATAAAGTAGACTAAAACACCATGGACTAATTGGCCAACTAAAGGATTACATCCCCTGAGTTCAAGTAAATCAAAACACAACTTTAGGTATGTTTTAGTTGTGCATACATGATATAAAGGCTGAATCGAGTCCCTCTGACACTTTTAGGATGCCAACAGCTCTGTCCCGGCTGACGCAGGTCTTATGGAGCTCGGAGTTGTTCCAGTTCTGCCTCTGGGTCAGTCATGCCGCTCACACACAAAGGCTCTTTGAGTGCATCCTCCCTCTGCCCTCATCTGTGTGTGTGTGTGTCCTCACTGTGCAGCAGGGGGCAACACTAATAGGCTAAGTTACTGAGCCCAGGCTGCACGAGAAATGACGACTTGTTTTATGGTGTTTGTCTGGAAATGGTAAAAACTAAATTACTGTAAATTGCATTTAAAGTCAGTAGAGATTACTTTGCGGAATAGTTGTGTTGCCTGGTACTAAACTAAAAATATGACTTTTCTATAGCTCAAGATAAGCAACATAAAAATTACGATTTGTAAAATGCATAATATGTAAATTGTAGCCCAATCACAATAAGATTTTAAAAAGACCACAGATATTTTAAAATGCCTTAAATTGATATACATCAGAATAAAAATATGCTGTGTTTGTGGTTATACTGCACAGAAGAAAGGTAAAAATTGAAAAACAAAGGAACAACATGTTAACTGTTGCAACTTCTGTGGAATACATGTAACAATAATAATAAACCAATGGACCACTTGTATTCAGGCAAATTAATTGTTAAACTAACAAGGATTTTATTATGGTTGCAGTTTGACACAGTCCAAAATCCTGTAGACTCTTACACTTCTCACTTATACTGTGATTGTTGGCTACAAAACCATCCAGACATAATATTCCACATGATTACACTGGAGTTTGTCAGCAGCAACTTTTACATATTTACATGGCCATTTAGATAAGCAGAGGTTTAGTGGAATGTAGATAAAACCAAGGCCCAACTGCATCAAGTAGGCAACGAAGGGAATTTAGGACTCATGTATTTGAATGAAGTATTTAGCCTTAGCATGGAGCACAAATGTAAATAGCAGAGTTGGCTTGCCACATGATGAAGACGGATACTGCCTCAGGACACAAAACACACAGTTATAGACCTGACAGAGTCATCTGCTCAGCAACGAGAGGCACAGGACGACGAAAACATGTAACCAACAAGAAAGCATTTGTATAGAGACCACCCTTTACTACAGTATATGGGTATTACAGAAGATAAAGATTTTAATTTTTGGGAAATTCTGTATCATCTGGATGCTGTTTATGACACTACCAAAGATGAGCAAATAATGAATGGTCCATTTAACAAACAAAAGCAAAAATCTAAAATCCTGAGAAACAAATGCTCTTCAGAACACTATTATGCTAATGTGGTTCACAATAATTCAACTAATTATTATCATGACAACATTACTTGATTGATGACTACTAAATAAAACTTATAGGTTTAGGACATTTTCTATTGGCTACAATATTATAATCGAATTTCCAATAGAAGATGCATCATGTTTAGAGGCATCTAAAATCTGCATTTGTCTGAGCTTTATATGTAAATCCATAATCCCATATCATAGACCAGACTAGTTTCAGTGTTTATAGTTTCCAAAGTTATCGGACACCCTGGCTGTGGAAAAGTGCATTTAGCACTTCATGTAATTACCGTAAGGTGAAAACCGCAGTTGTGGTTCGACCAACACCATTCAACATGTTTTTTTTTTCCCCTCAAATGAATGGCTTTGTGCAGGTTAGATGATCCTCTTATCAATAGTTCACACCAGCAAGAAATCGATCCTCTGGCCCATGTCTGCAGCTCTGAGGAGGAGAGAGCCTCTAATCTAGGCTAATGGAGTAGAGAGGGCAAACATGTTGTGCAGAATGACAACTGCACAGAAAAAGACAGGGTAACCTTCAAACAGGCTCGCCATCTTCCTCTTTTAATCAAATGCAACCCACTTAGACTTCACAGGTAATGACACTGAAGTACAAGCAGGAACACACTGGCTTTATGACTTAAAAAGGGTCAATTCAAGGATATGAAGACAAACCTCATGAAATATTTAAAAGCGCACCTAACCGTTTTTCTGCATGGAAATGTTTTACTATTGTTTGGAATGTCCCACAGTATGGTATAAAAATATCTTATCACCATGGAGACAAGCAGGTGACACTACCAGGCCAAGTTAATAAGTTGGATTACTATATAATATGATATATATATATATATATATTTTTTTTTTTTATATTTCAGGCAAAAGTCATGGGACCCCCATCAAAAAAGTTACATTTTGCATCTCTAACATTGAGTAAAGACTAAATCCATCCTAAATAGAACTATACATATACAACAAAAAGGGACCAGCTTGCAAATAAACAAACTTGGATTAACAACAGAAATTGTTGTCAGCCTGGATCCAACATAATAATAATGCCTTAGTCTTATATAGCATCCCATCCAAGTACTAACCAGGCTCAGCTGATCTCAGAAGCTAAGGAGGCTGAGATCAGGCTTTAACAAGGAGGTCCGGCCACATCACAAGACATGTTATTTTATAATTAAATGCTGTGATCTTGTAATCTTGCGGCTACTTTGCACAGTTGTTGATTTCCAGCCAAATTAGCTTGATAAGTATCTACTCTATTGTACACAGACTAGATACAGTGTCCCCTATGGTGCTTCTGTGAAACCGACACCTTCTGCTCCTCTTGTTACATAACAGTGAAGCGTCTCAGTATCACTACACTGCACAAACTAACCAGGGATAACAAGGCGCTTCCGTTCTCTACTCTTTCCATCTCTCTCCCTCTCTCCCCCTTTCACTCACAGATGGATGGATGAGTGTTGTGAAAGTTTGGTTAGTGAATCCACATGGTTTTAGAAGAAACATTCCAGTAGAGAGAGATGGGAAACTATCTGCTAGTGTAGATTAAATCATATGAAATACTACACTAAAGCATTCCATGTGTGTATGTAAATTTTAGATCAAACGTATACATGCACACCACATGGTAAAGCTGATCCGAACGTCTCTTCTTAACTAGCACATCACTGAAAATAACACTTGATTTATTCACTTGACAAAATAATAATTACTACATTTTTCCAAATCCCATAATGAAAAAGTCTTTTGAAGTCTCACAATCGGTGGCTTCCATTTACCCTTGATGCTGCTACTGGATTGAAATATCATTAGGCTAACACCCACCACCAGAAAAACCAAAGCACTGCTAAACCTCAAAACTAGATTTATCTTTTCTCATCTCCCTCATTCATTCCTCCTCCTCACAGTTCTAATTTATGGCAATCTAAATATTTCCAAGTTTGCCCACGAACAAATCTTCTTCTACCATTGGTAATACAGAGAGATCTTCAATGCACTACAGGAGCAAGGAGCAAACAGTCCATTTCGTGCCTCATTGCGACTCTTATCGTGAGGGAAAGTTGTTTACAGTCATATGCCTGTTTACATTTTATTGCATCATTTAACCAAATCTGATTTAAATGAGAAAGTAAGGACATTGCAGCTTTCCCCATGCAAACTATGATTTTGCAGTAATTTAGAATCACAAGTACACAATTGGAAAAGGTTAGTTGAACACACAGAAAAAGAAGAAAAAAAATGAAAATGATTAAAAAAAGAAAAGACAGGTTTGAAAAGACTATTGAGCAGTTACATGCAGGAGCCATATAAAGAATGGGACATTCATCTGCAAAGTGATAACTAGTTCTCATTGATTCATTGATACAAATCTGAATTATACCTTAGATAATCAGTGTGCTCTAGCTTTCTCGTAACCTCAAGACACTTCCTTTAAAAATGTTTCTATGCAGAACTGGATCCAACCTTCAGGAGGCCCTGAGCAAAATTTGGCTTGGAGGCCCTCACCACTTCAGAGCCACTTGGGCTATTGATTATTATTCTGAAAACATGACGCACACAGCTGTCATCATCTGCACTACACTAAATATACAGTATTTGTAATACTGACATCAAATAGTGACGTACAAAGGCATTTATATAGGCTATAATAGCCACAACAATTAGGCAAGGATACTTTTCTGATGATCAACCAGAGGGGGACATATCAGACATTTTGCCTGTTTTCTAGAGCATTTTAATGTATTTCAGCTGGCTCAAGTGTGATAACATTGATGGATTCTGTATTATAAACTGTGGTAGTGTGACACTAGGCCCCTAAGCATGCTTTAGGAAGGGCTCGAAATGAATACTTCAACATGACACTTTGATTTATTAATTACAGTCTAAATATTATAGACTCACCATCTCTGCATCATAATATGATTAGGACCTATGCACTGCCATGAAAACTTTATGTTCAATATATGCAGGAAAACTTCAAATAAATGTATAAATAACTATAAAAATAAAAAAATTACTGTGTGATTAAACATAACATAATATGCATATAATTTACGTGCAAATGTGCAAATAATTTTGTGTAGCTCATTAATATGCACAATGGGTTGGGGCTTGTTCATGGGTCATAGGTAAGGATCTAAAACTGGAATCCGCTTTAACATAACTTCTGTTTTTGTAGACATGATTTTCCTGTTTGTTTTAGAAATGTGTGTTTTCACTTTAGTCAGCACTATAATCTGGACCCTTTAATTGGAGAATTAACTAAAGAGAAGTTAAGGCCATCTGCTGAGCACATTTGCCCTATTTTGACTCTGTTTATCTTTTGTTAAAATTCAGAAACATAGATCTTTTTTTGTTGTAGACTGCACAAATGTCATTGTGCTTTGATTCACCTGATATTGATTTCACTGTTAAAGACTATTTACAGTGCTGGTTCTTGTAAAGATAAATGATTTGTGAGTTTCACATAGGTATTTTGTGCCTCCTTTTTAGCCAAAAATTTTCAGTACTGGTAGCCATTGCTTAAATGGTTTAAGTTATCGGTACTAATATACCATTAACTTACAGTATTAAAATTGGCATAGTAACCTAAATATAAACAAACTGTGCTACTCAAACATGTTATGTAACATGTACTAATGATTTAAAAGTAATCATTACTACGTATTTGTTAACATTCAGTTAACAGAAATTAAAAGCACCTCTTGTACCAAGTGTCAATGGATTATTAATATAACATAACAAGTGGGGATTATCTGAAAAGCAACAATTTAACAGATAAGATGACAGTGTGTGAAAATAATTAAAAGTTTTCATCTTTTCAATTGGACTTTTAACATGAAATATGATTTAAGAAAATATCAAATAAATGTAGGCAGATGGTAAAAATGTTTGAAGGACGAACGAACAGAAGCTGACTGTACTTGGCAAAGACTTGCTGTACTTACAAATGTGTCAGGATGAGGCAGCTTGTACAAACAATGCATAGATTGCTAAAATTCTGGTACATATGTTATTGACGCTGTTAGATTATTGTGTATATTACTGTAAGTGCTTTTAATTGGCATGAGTAGGGCCTACATTATTTAAAACCCAATACCCAATACTAAGAGCAAATTCAACAACGTCTTCAAAGCTGTTAAGTTAATAGGACAAAGCCACATAAGACATTGATTTTCCAAACCACATAAACCTTCCACATTGAAATTAATTTGTTGCCAACCACTGTTTCTGGAGCAACTGCCCACAATGTTGTCAATTTGCCACACATTTTTCTTTCTATTTCTTCTACTAAAACCAACAATTCAGCAGTATGGAACTTTGTCATTTAAATGTGCAATATAATTATTATTATTATTATGGCAGAATTTTAAAGGTTTTTGTCTGTTTAACTGAGGAGTACAGCAGTTTGTATAAAGCTCAAAACCAAGGCAACTAGTGAAAGCATTTTATCACTGAAAGATGAAGGTGTATGCACATTATAAACACTTGGTCTTAGTCTTGGTCTACAACTTGCTGACAAAGGCTCTGGAGAAGGAGACCAAATAAATATGCAGGATTATTTTAGCAAAATGCAGCTGCAAGTATATATTTGATGGGGATCCAACATTACAAAAACAACAACTGTTAAGCATAAGAGCACCATGAACAGATCGATAAATTACAATAAAGCTGTAATTCAAATGAGTCATACCAGTCATTTTTCATACCCTCCCTTAACCTCACAATGTTCCTCTTTATTCTCTCCATTATGATTCAATACAACAAAGAACACACAGTCAAATTTTATCCGATTTGTTCATTCTATTGAAATAATCCTCTATTGTGCAAGTGAGTAAAGGGAGAGAGAAAGAGCACTGAATATTTTAGCATCACAGGTCTCCAATGACACAACAGAGCTGCTCCCCAAATAAGGGAATGTAACTTCATGTAACTGCCAGGGTTTTTATTATAAAGGTCGTTGTTTGTCTGAGCGCATTATCATCTGTAGCGTCCACAATGGAGCAGCCTAATCTCCCAGATTAAACATAGGCCAGTCTTAGTAAGGGCCAATGGGAATAAACAAGACTGCACTGCAAAAATTAAATAATCTAAAATGAAATAAAATCTATTTAATTTAGAATATAAAATATTGATTGTATGACTCAAGGTGCTAATGATTTCAGTTAAGTTTTAGGAATTTATAGAAAACAAAAATCACACTGAAGCAACAATATAGCAAAAAAAAAAAACAAAAAACAAAAAAACAAAAACACATATCTATATTTTCTGAATTTGAATTTGTGAAGTCAAATAATGAAGGCATAATTCATTAAGTAAATCTAAACAATATTAACTCAAAAGTACCGCTATAATTATCAATAACAATCTAAATTCTACTTCTACTTTTTATCTTGGCTATTTCTTTTCCTGTTGCAGATTTTCTACAGAACAGGCGTGAGGCATGAAGTAAATGATAAGATGAGATGGGTCATGAGGCGGAAGTCAGATTTCTTTGTCAAATGCCATTAGAACGACGACTGAATATAAACTGTGTGAAAACTGTAGCCTATGTTAGCTCTAAATATTATCAGAATCAGTTTCACCATTAGTAACTGTCTCTGTTTGGCAAAAGGACTAATTGAGTAATTTTATCCTTAAAACAAACTTCCTGGTTATCCCAACCATCCAAAGTAATGCACATTTGGCTAATTGTCCAATGCTCAAGCTCCAGTGTGTGCTTTTAAATTGTATTGGACTATGAAATGCACTTTACTCAACCCAAGTTGCTGAAAAACCCTGTATGCAAAAAGCACATGAACTATTCAATGATTAAAAGCTATTGATATTGACGTCGTTACATTATGGTTATATAGGACAGCACTATACGGTTGTATACGTTGTTGACATTTGGCCTCCAGCTATTTTCACACTGGTATTTTCTGGTTGAACTGTGTCAATGCAGCAACATATCAGGCATGTCTGAAATTAATGTATATATTTTTTTAATGTTAGTATAGCTGTAAGTATGGTTCAGCTAGTATGGTTCAGCTTCTGTTTTGTGTTTTCAGTAACACAGTACACACCAAATCAATCTCTTTAATAAAGGCGACATATTTACCTGCTCAATATAGTGCAGCCAGGTGCAATATGGTTGCTTGTCTGTAGGTTTAATTGGACACATGGGACAGAAGAATTGACTTCACTGACCAAAGTACTATTGTATGTAGCCCTCTGGTACAATACACGCAGGTAAACCTTTTCCCAGAAGACCACTACAGGAAAAAACTATTGACAAAAAGCTTAGTCAGTGGCTTTATAGTAAGAGTTTCCTTATTGCTTTTACGGGACAAATTAAGTCATGCAATTTGGTTCTGAATTTCAACATCTTGTACACATTGGTCACAAGTGGTCTGTAAAATGTATTAAAAAAATAGATTCAAACTTTAATTTCAAGAGATAATACTTGCGCATTTTCATTCATTGTGCAGCTTTATATTTAAACAAAGAGGGGAGAAATTAGAGATAAAAGGGGGTCACCATATCGCTATGCATGGACTACATTCATCGTCTTTAGATTTTATTATAACCAAGTTGCAGAGAAAAGAGCCAACATGCAGTACAATAATACCATAACATGAAATACATTTTAAACTTTTAATTTTTACATTTTTGAATATATTGTCATCACATCAATCATGACCAAACATCCCCTCTGTCACCCACACATTCACTCACAACAAAAATAAAATGTTACATTCATGACAGATTTATTTAGTTTTTTCACCAACCAAGCTACTTCCTCCAACCACAACCTTCTCCAAGCTGACAGTAGCATTCACTCTGAGGCAAGCTGACCTAAATACATGAGTAGCGTACTGCGTGTGTCTCCCCATAAAAACAGCACTGCGAGTGTGAATGAGACAATAGATTCACACCACTCTGCATTCTTTGCATGGTTAGCATAACTTTCCCTCATCACTGCATCTGACTGTGAAGCTGAAGTCATCCCACGCTAAAACTGTACGCAGACCAAGAATAAGACCCTAAAAACCCAGTAATTGCCACGTCGCCCCCACTGCTGCAAATCCACCCATAGGGAGTGAACTGACAGCTCAAAACAGCCCCACAAGACGTAAGCTAGACCAACATATGTGCACAATGTCATGGTGTTTATTGGGTGAGGAAAGTATATAGCAGGCAATGCAAAGGGATCATTAGGGTTTAGGGTTTAAGAAAAGCGAAACGTAACTTTAACATAAAATATTCAGTCGCTTCCTATCATGAATGACTGACATTGCTTTGCTATGTTAGCTGTATTTTTTGGTTGTTTTTTTTGCATTTCTTTTAATTAGGACATAAATAAAATAAACTGCTTAATGGGAAATGCTGGATACATATTTTTTATTATCACGTACATAGCCAGTAATATAAAACAATGCAGAAGTCAAAAGTAAGACTTGGTTGTCAAGGGCAACAGAATTTTAAACCTGAGCCCCAGAAACTGCAGTCTACAAAGATTCCCACGCTTTTCTTACAATGATGTTGCAGGACTTTTCTGGAACATAAGCAGTAATGAGCTTTTTGATGAGGAAATTATTATGTGGCATTGGCAAAAGTACAGTAAGTAAGCCAAATCTCCAGACATCACACTGATTTTCTAAAATTCACAGTTGAATGAGTCAAAAGTTTTGATAGACTGAAAATCTCTATTACATAACTTTTTTCTTTGAGAATTTCAACTTCCAGTCTATAACTATTTTTAAAACAACAAAAAACAAGAGGATGGTTTGAAAGTTTTAGTTTAAAAGGGATAATTCATTCTTTATCCCTGAAGCTTATGGGTATTACACAGGTTCATCTATGTAACTGCAAAAGCCAAATTCAGGTCAACATGGTCTCATCACAGTATGATTTTTATTCTGAGATTTTCAGTTTAAAGCACTTCTATACTCAAACACTGTCACATGCCAATTACTTTTTCTCTGAGTGAGTGACGGTGAAGCTAGTCACTGAGAATATCTCAACAGAAGATCGGGGTTCCGATTATCTCTCATAAACCATATACCATGATCACATTCATTCAAAGGTATTACATGTACTGTGGTCACCCTTAAAGTAAAAGCCCAAAAGAAACAGCACACCTATAGAAAATACCAAACTACCACCACAAGAGAAAAGGTGACGATTATTCTACAATCAGTAATTGTTCCTGAATGCTTCCGTAGAACTACAACTTAATCCCTTTATGTCCAAATGAAATGGACACAAAGACCATATTTGTTCAAATGTACAATGATCATGAGATATCTGCATCATGGACCCATCCTCCAGAGATCTACAATGTGATGAGTCCTTGTAACTTACAAAAATGTCCACATTGGTTGCAGTGTTTGACAACAAATAGCAATCATACCAAAAGGATAATACTTGCATTTCTTTCCTGATCCATATAATGCCACTGATCTTGTTGCTTCAGGACAGACAGTGGAAGGAAAAAACATCCCAAACAAACCAGGGCAAACAAATGACATTTAAAGTCTGTTTGTAAATGTTATGTTGATGAATGCACAGTACATACATTAAATACTTCCTACAGATACTATTTAATGAAGCAAAATAAGACATTTTACTTTTTTTTGATAAACAGCATTGAAGAGGAGACTCATGATGCATTCACTTTGACAACCAAACAACTTTACCACAAAATGTCAAAAAACACACATGTTGAAGTAATATGAAATTATAAGGACTTCATAACCAATGGCGACAGCGTTGTAGAGCATCCCTGAGTGCATGAAGCTCTGTTATAAAGTATTGTGGTATACCAGTTTTTGAGCCAGATTGTTCTAACCAATAGATAAAGTATGGATATCGCTGTGCGGCTGATGGTAGCCTCCTCTGGTCTGTAATTATCTTTCTAAAGCGGCCGACACAAAAGCATTTCAATGGTCAGTATTGACAGCCCTCTTCCAAAATATAAGACTAGCAAATTATCTGTTGTAGATTTTTTATGAAGAAGATATATAGCACAATTATTACCATAAAATCGTGCCAAAGCAATACTCACTTATTAAAAAACTGTGAGACTTGCAACATTTTGTTTTTTTTCCTTCTGACAAAGCCTAAAATGTAAATGTCTTGACATGTAAAATGCAAAAGCTTTCAAGATCTAAACATTTATCACAAATGTAGCCTTTTGTGTTGATTTTGGCACAGACTAATTCTCTAAGAATGGATATTTGAATGTACTGTGTTAAAATCTGAATCAAATTTGATATGTTGAAACCATTATGTGTTTGTAGAGGAAATATTCCCATGGTAGATGTATGTTCAGATGTATGTTATGTGCACATTTCACGGTACATGCTTCCGGCTCTTATATTGCTGTAGTGAGCCACATAATGCAGGGACAAGTCAATACAAGCTCTGCACTGTGCGGCCTCTGGACATGAGGAGGGGGCTGTGTCAGGCTAATTACACTGTCCTCTGGGGGGGTGTATCACAGAGCCAGCAACATGCATCCGAATGTGGGTCATTTACATACATAAAGAACAGAAGTTACAATAAAAGCATGAACTATGATAGAAATTGATCAATCAACTATGTAAATCCCAATAGTAGAGGTAAGGTACATTTTTATGTATTAATCTGGGTCTTAACCATTTTGAACACTTTAGTCGGTGTTTCACATTGCATAACTGAAAATTGTGTATGGAAAACAAGTTTTATTGTTTTAGCCCTTATATAAGACACAGATTCATTCTTAACTTTTAATGGTTTACCCTGTTCATACCTGTCTCACCTGTCTTTTATTCAGACATTTTTATTCTTTTGATGATCTAACCATGACATAGTTGGAAATGACAATAAAATTAGTTAATCCTGTGATCTCACTTTAATTAAATTGCTAGATGACATATAGCTACCTCCCACAACATAGCATCAGACAGCACCATCACTGATCACATCAAGTGCCTGCTGAACCAACAGAAGAGTTCTTTCAAGTAGAAATGCCAAGCTTCACAAGGACCAAAAAACAAAAAAAAACAAAAAAACACACAAATGCTACCACCTACTTTTTAAATTAATGGCAATGAAGAATATAAGTGGTTAATACTTATATTAATTATTTTAAATGCACTGGGATTGATCTCTTATGTAATGCCAAATTTGCCTTAAATTGGTGCACTACAAGCAGTAGATTTCTATTAAGTTTGCTGTATTGGTTATTGTATTGGTTGTATTAATTTATAGTAGCTTATGTTTTATTAATTATATTTGTTTCTCTCTCTCTATATATATATATATGTGGCAATAAATTGACATCGTTAGGTAGCTTTACAAGTGAACAGGCTTTTTCACAATAGTCAACAGTGTAATAGTGTAAAAATAATTGATTTGTGTAATAATGCACAGGAACTTGAGCCTACCTATGATGATAAAAGACAAGGCTCAAAAGATGACAGAAAAGCAACGCATTCTTCTTCAGTTGTCGCTTCCTATGTTTTCATTTGCACTGGTGCTGCCAATGGACCTAAAGTCTAGTTCACCTGGTATAGATCAATCTGAACGGCATATAAGACATTGCATGCGAGTAAATGCGGTGTCTATTATGAGATCATAAAGTAAACGTACCTGAAAACGTTGAATTCCGTCGCTCCAACCCACTGACTTGAATGTGGAGCTCCCAGGCCCGGATGCCTTCTCTTTATCCGCCCACTGAAGGCAGCACAGCCTCGGCTCAACAAGCTCCTCGTGTGCGCTCAGCTTCCGAAGCCACGTACCGGAAAAGAGACAAATATCCTTTTAGTTAAACATTGGGGGACAGATCTGAGGAATAACAGGTAGAGGGGTTGAGACCGAGCCCCCAAAATGTCGCTGGTGTGGCGGTGGAGCAGTTTAAAGCTGCTGGAGGAGGTCCTCTCGACACAGGAGATGGGAGGAGTGCCAGCAACAAGAGGCAGCAGCTGTCAAGTCAGAGAAACGCACGTGCGAGTGGTCCTTTCACAATAAAGGCAGGTCAGATATGTTTGCATTTACAACATTCAAAATAAAACCAACTTCCGGTTATCGGTATTGAGGTTATTTAATCAAGTGGTCAGGGTTTTAGTTTCAATTGCCAGACACAGTTGAGCTATAATAAATAAACAATAGCCATACATCGGTGGATTTGCAAAGTAGGCCAACGTTTTCACACCCATGTTTATATTATTATTATTATTTTTTTTTATAAACGTTATTGGGCTATTACGGTTTTGGGTTGAGTTATTTAGCAATGGCAAATATGTTTATGTTTGTGCGTACTAAATGATGTATTGGAATTTATTAGAAAGCCACCCGTAAAATGCATAGATAAAAAAAAAAAATCTGGTATCATCAAAGAAATAATGAAATAAGTGATTTATCAGTCTTGATGATGGTCTGTGGTTAACATGGTCGTACGCTATTGTGTAACGCCATCTTCTGGTTGACTACGATAAATGCTTGTCTTCTCGAAAAATTACCTATTTACTACAACCTTTTTTAAAATAATGGACTTCATTTATGTTTTTTGTTACAAGTTATATAGTTATTGTCTTTTGTTAAATTTATCACCATTTAGTTCTTTCTGTCGTGATCGCAGTGTGTCGTGTTACCTCACATTGCTCTTTGGCCCACTTTTGCGCACTGTTTATTATCTCTTGTCTATCCGTGCGCAGTACCAGAGCCAGCCAGGATTGCGGAGGTCCGGGGTCAGTGCGGATCAAAAATGTCTCGGGCAGCGGACAGACTCAAACATTTAATCGGACATCTAGACCGTCCTCCTGCCGCTATTGTATCCTTTACATTGCCGAGGAGACTGAACAGCGCTAGACCGAAACAGAACGTATAGAGGTGGGACAGCACCACGGTCGAGGTCGGGGGTGTTGTTCTGTGTACCAGGCCTCGAATGGAGCACTTTTTTTTTACAATGTTATAATGTTAGCTTTTATCATACCCTACAATGGCCTACGTACATACCGTTATTTTAACAGGATCAACCGGTAGAACAATGCTATTTGGAGCTAGCATGTCAATATTGCACGGGTGTTTTACAAGTGGTGTGTAGTCCAGGGTGAACGAAACAAATAGTTAAAAGTAGTAAAGTACTTTTGGCCTACTTATGTACAATTTTAGCGATCTCATCTTTACTTAAGTAAATTTTACCGTGGGTACTTTTTACATTTACTTCACTACATTTGAGAGCAGGTGTCTGTACTTTATACTATACTCCACTACATTTTTTAACTGTACTTTGAAAAGTACTTTTCATATGATTTGAGGGGTTATTTTTAAGGTTTTGATTTCAAGCTTCAAATCTGAGTAAACAAAAATGAATACACAAAATTCATAATAAAAGTTAAGAAATTGAATTGTATTGCAACTGTTGATTAAAAAAAACAATTCATATTTTGGTCAATATCACAGCATTTAACACTTTAACAACACAAATTAGCAACAACACTTACTTTTTACTTTTAAAGCACAGGAAAAATAATAGTAATCATTTTATTTTACTTAAGTTGAAGGGGTTTTTTTTCATGGGATACTTTTACTGAGTTTTTTTGGGGGTTTTTTTGCTCTAGTATCTGTACCTTTACTCGAGTAACTTCAAGTACTTCTTCCACCACTGGACATAGGGGGACAGACATAATAAGTTTAAAGTAGCCCTGTAGAAAAACACTGCTGTTAAACTGTATGATTTTCAATGCTTATCCTTTTAGATACAGGTACAAAACAGGGACAGGTGGTGGTGACCCTGAATCCAGTGGTTGTCAAACTTTTCACACGAGTCTTCTTCAGTATTTGGGTTCTGAACTACAATGGGTCTACTCTACCTGTTTAGAAAAACTACAGTAAACGTGGCCAACATTGTATTTTGTTATAATCTCAAAACAGAAAAAGGACAAGAATGATTTTGTTGCTCCTTGATTTGTTGCCAATAGAGAGCTTCACCAACTGCTGCCCAAGCGTATGCCCCCGCTCGACCTTTAAATTTAAGGTTAGTCCTGACTTTTTACACAACTTAAGCATTTAGCCTATACCCCTAAAATATGATGCCTGCATGTTGACATATCTACCAAGTAATGAATAAGTTGGCTAATTCCATTTATTTGCCCCCATAGTTTATTCTATTTTACAATATTACCTGTAATCTGCAATAAATTGTTTTATGGCCTTATCAGCTGGGGGCAAAGGTTGACTTTTTTTTTGGTTTGCATAACGTAACACTGACCCCGCCGTAGATTCTAAATGACCTGCTTCTTCTGTTTATTTACATTATGAGATTCATCCTTGTCGTCTTACAGTATTGACTGACCTAAAACATAATATAATATCTAATTATGAACCTTTTTCAAGCTTTGTAGTTATCTGATATGTTTGTGGACTGTTTGGTCACAAAGATATTGAATAAATAAAAAACACACCAGAAGAAAATGGCTTTCCACATAGTACAGTCTGGACTAAACCAGATCCAAAAGAGGACTTAAATATACTGTTTACATTGTAGAATGATTTCCAACATATTTGCTCTTGGACCAGTGTGGCAAGTCTTTTTCAAAGTGTACTTTTGAAGGTGCACTATATAACTTTTCTGGTTAAGGGGTCTGCCATTTGTTTGTCTCCATGGATATAGCCAGGGTTAATCCCATACTGTGGAACATTCTGAGCTAAGCAGTAACATCTCCTTAGAGTAACAAGTAAGTGGTAGGTCCTCCACCTGAAAAGTTTGATGTTGCATTATTAAAACTGATTCAGTGACTGGACAGTGAGAAATTTAAAACATGGCATACATTGTAGTAGAACATGTTGAGGTCTTTTGATACAATTTAACTGCCCAAGTTAGTGGGACGTGTTAATAGCCAAAATAAACATCTTCCTGCATCTTCTCCAGATGTGACCACAACACTTGGCAAGTGTTATGGTCACACGTGGAGAGACACAGTTTTTAAAATAAATGTCCAGATTGAAAATGCCCAAATGTCCACAAACCACTGGATTTATTTTGTGGGTAAATCTGTGCCAAACGCATTTACACAACTGTTGGTGAATGTTATAGATACTCTCTGGACAACAACCTACTGACCCCAGAGCAGAGGCTGTTTTATGAAGAAAATGGCTTCCTCCTCATCAAGAATCTTGTGTCACATGAAGACATTGAGAGATTCAGGTAAATAAAGTTACACAATGGATTTTTTACGTTTTGTGAGTGTGCAAGAAGGTCAACCTGCCACTTTGCCTATAGTCAGTGTTACTGTGCACCCTTCTTCATGCTGGCTAGATCACATTTTTAGAGAAATATTTAATCTAAAGTTAAAGTACGTCATGTTTTTCTGACAGTTTGCCTGGTTAAATAGGGGTTAAAGAAAAATTTTATGAACATGCAGTAACGAGCAATTGAAAACAAATATACTGACAATTTAATTATTTTTTTCCCCCTAGAGCTCCAATCCCATATTTATACTGCACAATGAGTCTAATGGTTAATACATGGTTAGTTCCTGGTTGGCCGGGTTTACCTCACAGCTTTGCAAACATTTAATCTGTAAAGAACTTTGAATTACTTTGTGTACAAATTGTCCTATACAAATAAACATGCCTTACCTTTCCTATATTTAACCTGTGCTACTTAACAGTTGACAATAATATATGCAATAATGTAATGCTTATTTTGTAAGTAATATCGTTATTGTCATGTATTTTTCAGACAGGAGTTTGAGCGTATCTGCCGTCGGGAGGTGCAAGTTCCCGGTCTGGTGGTGATGAGGGACGTGGCCATCGCTAAATCTGAGTTTATCCCGGATCAAAGAGCTGTGTCCAAACTGCAGGACTTTCAGGAGGACCCTGAACTCTTCAGATTCTGCACCTTGCCACAGGTAATGTTGCATTCACCAGCATTAGTATTGAATATATTAAGAAAAAAGTAAAAGCAATTAAGATTGTGCAATTTGGTGGGGCATGGACTTTAAGGGGGGAAAAAAGGATAATATGGGGAAGTCATATATTTACTGGGATTGGTGTGTGTTGGGTAGAGCCGATTCCAGCAAAAATGTAACTTTTCGGACAAAAAACTTTGTAAGAGTTTTGTATGTGTGTGCTTCTTGAACTAGATCCTGGAGTATGTGCAGTGTTTCACTGGACCCAACATTATGGCCATGCACACCATGTTAATCAACAAACCTCCTGACACAGGTATTAAATTTGGTGTATAGTATATCATAGACAGCTTTTCTTTATGTTTTGTTACACCTCACTCTGCTTTATGCAGGACAAGCATATAAATATAACATTGCACAAATGTAGAATATTAATCTTGATTTGAATAGTGTTAAGTATTATATATTTACTTTAATTTCACACTGGTTTCAAATGTGTTTATTTACAAATAATCAAGAGATACAAATTTGTATACATAATATCAGATATTCATAGGTGTCTGTCACATGTTTCCATTTTAAGGACTTCTTTATTTATCTCTCTAATACTTAGGGATATACGTTAAGAGATGGGATATTTTGTATTAATCTCTGTATTAATTTTTCAGATTTACTAACAGACTATTGTACAGTATGAGGATCATTTTTGTTGTCTTGTTTTAGGTAAGAAGACCTCTCGTCACCCCATGCATCAGGACCTGCATTATTTCCCGTTCAGACCTGCTCACCGGATCGTCTGTGCCTGGACAGCCATGGAGACTGTGAATAGACAAAATGGATGCCTGGTGGTTCTGCCTGGGACTCACACAGGGACTCTGAAGGAGCACGACTATCCTGAGTGGGAGGTGAGGACTATATTATATTATATAATTATAATTTGGGTCCTGATTTAAATAACTTGATTTTAATAATTCATTGTGCACTCAAAGTCACAGTAAACGTGGAAGTATAGGCTGTTTCTGATATTTTGTAAGTCATGTTTTCAAAGCCACAATAGACTGACTTAGCTTCATTAATATCAGAAAATGTTTATATTTATATGCAAATTATAGTAAAATGAAACCAAATGATACAATTGTAACACAAGGTTTAAATTTACTAGGTGAAAGAAGAGCTCTGAGACACTCTGATGTGCTTATATGCTTAGTTATTATTTTTAGTTACTTCATTAGGGCACATAAAATGCAGTTGTATTTAATTGTACAAGTGATACATGACTACCACTGATAGAAGACAAAGTGATGCATCTCATAATCTGGTCATGTACATCCAAATATAGACACTTGTAAACCATAGCCTATGGAGAGAGTGGTGCATGTTCATATATAAATCTCAGGTAGGGCTACATGAAGACAATAGAATTATACAATTGTAAATATCAACTGGACAATAAATGACTGTAATTGTGAAACAAGGCAACCCAGATGTTACAGGTAATGTAGGAAGTGGACGTTTCCTCATTTAGCCATGGATAACTTATGGTTCTGAGTTCATGGATCAAGTCAGTAGTAGTACTGAGTATACTGAGGGTGCTTGAGGGGGAAGATAATCTTACTAGGAGAAAGAAGAGATCCACACTCTGATAATTATTATGAATGTAGTTAACTTTAACCATTCAGGACAGTACCAGTTGCTAGTTCTTAGAATACAAAAAATACAACAGTTCACTCAGGAGCAAAGTGCAACAGAAAGGATATCAAGAGCTGAGCATCCTCATTTAAAATACATTTTAAACTAACACGCTAGAGTTGCACATTAATAACCAAATCTATGAATACTTCCTTGACTTCAGGGTGGAGTGAATAAGATGTATCATGGAGTGAGGGACTATAACCCGGACCATCCTAGAGTGCACCTTGAGATGGAGAAAGGAGACACTGTGTTCTTTCACCCGCTGCTCATCCACGGCTCAGGCACGAACCAGACACAGGGTTTCCGCAAGGTACACAACTGCATTACCCACAATTCATCTTGAGTTCCAGTCTCAACACAAAATGCATGTTCCTGTTATAGGCAACATTTTGAGTACTTTTCACCATTCAAAAGATAAGAAATTTAGTTGCTTAATTGCTATGACAACTGTCCTAATTTTTCATCATTCTGAAGTTCATGTATGTACTTCATATCAATATACCAATTGAAGGTGTGAAACTTTACTTACAAAGAAATTATTTAACACATCTTCAACTGGTTAAACATGCAATTTAACTTTAAGCTAATTATAATGATAAAAAGACAAAAGAGGCAGTTCATTGCTTTATACTGCCCCCTATAGGGCTAGTGTGGCTTAGTTTATCGAGAGATCACACATGAATTGAACATGGCCTCAATCATAGGAATGCCTGTTTGTCTCATACATTATGTTCTTCAGTTTAAACTATGTAGTTGCAGAATTAGAGAAAAGTCATATTCTTCATAATCATATTTAGATCAGTTTGGTGATATGTTTGCCTCGTTATAAAATAGACTGTTATTGCGTATCCACAGATATTCAAAACCGAGGTATCTATGTTTGAACTGAAAAGCTGGATTGGTTAATGTCGCATTGTAACATATTTTTTGTGTTGTTTTTAAGGCCATCTCCTGTCACTACGCTGCTGCTGACTGCTATTACATCGACGTGAAGGGAACTACACAAGAAAACATCGACCAGGAGGTGAAAGAGATCGCATTGAAGCGGTACAATTTGGACGGGGTCAGCTTCCAGGTTAGAAGTCAAACCAAACACGTAATTTAAAGTCAATAAATATTTACAACTCAGTAGCAACCTGATCCTTGATAACAGCATGTGGGAGTGAGCATTATAGCAAATGAATTACTACATGTACTTTGTTGACATTAGGGTTGTGGTTTCTAAATTTACTTCCCCTCAAAGGATAGTTAGGAGCTTAGCACACATGCACACTAGTAGTTATTGTGGGTCTGAAAACTTGTTATGGATCATGGATGTGGTGATGGCAAAACGGTTACAGGTTTGATTACCGGTAGGCCTTTCACAGTAATTACTATATCGACTTATTGTTCAATATATGGCAGACGGAACAATTATTTTTGGTGTTTTTTGTTTATCATGAGAACTTTTTCTTTTCAAGTTCTCAATAATATTTAACATACAGTATTTTTATGTTCGTCTATATTTTCTTAAGCAGTTTATCACACAAAATTTTGTTACTGTGTTTGTTGGGTTTTTACAGGGTACTCCAGTGTTCACCCATTAACTTAAAACATGCAGCACTAAGGTTGCCTACGTTTCCATTAGGGGATAAGACATTCCCTAACTTTACTTACTAATCAAGTAAACAAGTTATTTTAATATAACTTTGTATTTGAAAGTGTAAGGAGTACTGTTGCATATAAAAGTACCCTAAAACTGCTACTAGTGGTTTCTAATACTAGTGTGTAAATGTTGCAAAGTGTTACCGTGAGCGATGGAAAGTCATATTTTTATAAGGAGTACTGACTCCCGTGCAGTTAGACACTAGATGTTTTATTATTTCATGCCTACATTTCAGAATATATGTTGCATGTAGATTACTGTTGTGTAAAAGTCTATATTTGGACAATGGAGAAGCCAGGCACTGTGAGCTCTGTAGTTTGGTTCCATCTTGTACGCAAGGAATAGTGTAGTTCAAAAGTGTGTGTGTGTTTTCTATAAATTAAGTAAATTTGATCTGTTTTATAGGACACTTGGGCTTTCAGAGGAAGACTGGTCCAAGGAGACAGGATTTCAATGTGAAAGGCAAGACGTTTGAAGACTGACCATTGAACTGTGGAGAAATCTTTGAAAAAAAAAAAACACTCATACGTTTGTTTGGGAGGAATTGTTATCGGGATTGGGTTTGTTTCAAAAGCACTTAAGAGTTATAATTTAAGCAATTACATACCTCATTATGAGATTGGGCTAACATTAATAGCTATAATCTTTGTACTACATGTTAATTGTTTAAATATACTGTGGATATTTAAACAGTTGAAAAGATGGAAATGGTTGTAAATGGCTGTAAAATAGAATTAACTGTTTGTCTTGTCTTGTTTAATGAATGGGAATAATAACTGAAGCAATCATGTGTTTAGCAGGTTGTTATGAGGCCTTAATCATTACTAAGTTGCCTTAACCATTTTATATGTGTAAAGATGTGACTAATTTGAATTGTTTATGACAGTAATGTAAAGTGAATCAATTTTAAAGAATATATTTAATGCAATACTTCTGACTGTTTTGAGTGTTTATTTTGATATAAGACCTCAAACAATGAATATGTAGATTTCTTAAGATAAATTACTTGATTGAATTTCCTTACTCTAATTAGGTAATTTGACTAAAAATGAAATAAGTTGAAGCCAGTAACAATTTTGAAAATAAAAAATCTGGTACCAATAAGGAAATACATTTGTATGAATATGCAAAGTAACTAAAATTAAGAAAAATATTGGGTTTAATTTACATTTTCAGCACTTAGTGTCAGTACAGACAGTGACTTAAGACAACATTTGGAAAGCTGTAACATTTTGATTTTGGTGTGAATGGTTCAGGCTAAATTATACGTGGCCGTCCTTCACATCACAGACATGCATTGGAGAGAGGTGACATAAGCTGTGCGTGTCTTGTAATGTTTACAGTTTATGGTAGTGTGCAATGGTCCTTTTGGGAATTTGATTGTTTTTGAAAGAGGGCCTATTTCTCTCCTGTTTCTTCTCCATGTACTTGATCTTGCATAACTCCAGTCTGTTGAATGAATAGGTCTTTGTTTAAAAAAAAGAGTAGAAATTAACATTTTCCAACTCATATAATCAGGTCATTTTATTCAAGATATAAACGATCTAATTTTAACCAAGCTGCCATTAGAAACTCATTTGTTCTGCAAATCTTGAGGAATTTTTTACTTAGCCAACCCAGCTACTTACTTACAAATTACCGTAGTGTAGCAATAGCTTGGTGAGTAGAATCATTTGCCCACCAACTCAAAGGCTCTTTGTTTGATTCTCACTATTCTAGAGCAAGACGCTTTATTTGTTTTGTCTCCAGTATCTGTACATAAGTGAGTGTAAATATTGGTTGCCATATTGCAGCTATAGAGCACAAAACCTTGAAAGTAAAATGTCCAGCTGTTTTCCACTGTCTTTATAGACCACATACCTGAGAATCCCTGCATTATGTAACCCATATATAATGTTTCTAGCATGCAGTTCTACTCCCTTCTACAGAACTGTGAGCGACTCATATCATGTGTGTTAAATGCCTTCAAAGTTAGTATACTGAACTTGTTTAATTTATACAAACCAAGAAAGACCAATAAAACAGTACTGCTACTTCACTGTCAGATCTAGTGCGTAGTTCCACGTTGTTCCAGTATAAAATGAATGAGAGTAGACTGTTACTGTATCTCTCTATGTACTTTGGCAACCGTGCAAAACACGTCTTAAGTTTCAAAGATAGGGCTTGTGTACTGAAATCTAACAGCTACTTTGAACTTGAGGAGAATTATACCTTCTTTGTCAGTTCACATCAACTCTTATACAAAAGCATAATAATCATATCTTAATCTATTCTGGTCTAAAGTGTAAATAATGTGGCCAGTGTGTGTGTGTGTGTGTGGCTGTGACAAGTTAAAATCACAGACGACAGACAGTTGCTTGGGGATATGTTCCACAGTTAACCCATTTACCCGAAATTAGAAACAGACAGAGACAATAAAGTGCAGTAACAGACTACCAAAATACTACTACTGTACTACTAGACTATTGTTGACTATATTGAATATTTTTTCCGTAAACATCTTTTTGTGTACATTTTTTGTAATATTTAGTGCACACAACAACAGCAGATGTCATTTGCATCTTCTTTATGCCCAGCTTTCCCAAATCCCAGCCCTGGTTTCAAAATCTTTCTACCAGTCTGCTCCGTACCTCTCCCTCTCTCACACTCTCTCTTCCTTCCTCTCTTTCGTTCCTCCTCCGGTTGTATCTCTCGTCTCTCTGTCTGCCTCACATCAGACAGGAGACTACCTCTTTCAATATATTTCTACAGTGCAGTTGTGGCTTTTATTTTATTTTTTTCCAAGATGATTTGGACTAAAGCCATCACAGCTTCGTTATTGACAAGCTTCATAATTTTGTCAAGTGAGTATCTCATCTGAATCTATAATTATCTTTAAGTTGTTGGTGTGTTTATTTTAACCGTGAGTTTCACCTGCCTTCTGGAGCTGACTGCTCAGCAATTTATAGTGCAAAATGCTGTATGATTAGTATTGCACAGTACATGTCATATGTTGTATATGTCATACGATATGTCAGTATTGGCTACAATTTTAAGAATTGTAATTAATTTATGAATACAAACTCCTACCACATAATAAAGTGCTAATTTGCTTGCATTTGTTTGGCTAACTTTGTATAAAAAATATTCAGGACATCAAAATATGTATAGTATCTGCTTGGATTAAAAAATATTAAATTAAACTTTAACATTAAAAAAAGAAAATAACTTTTGTCTTATCAGTTTCTATTGGGGTGGAGAGTGCAGAGGTGGATATTGATGCAAAAACAGACGCACAAACAGGTAACATCACAGTGATTTAGTTTTTCCTATAGTTTTTTTGTGAATGATGTCATGTGACCTTTACTCTTTCACCTCTGACCTCTAGGGGCAGGGCAGCAAGTGTTTATGGTCGAATCAGACGCTTCAAACTTTTTCAAGCGGCGCAGCCGTCGGTCGACCTATGCTGAGCGTATAGGTGAGTGTTCAACGACACATACTTGAAGGTGCATTATGTAACTTTTCTGTTGGAGGGTCCACTATCTGCTTGTCTCCATGGAGATGTATGGCATTCATGTATTTTCATGAAAACAAACAGCAGATGACACCACCAGGTTAAGATACAGGTCAGATCTGTGGAGAGGCTGTATATTTTTTCAAGGTATATTTTAAGAACATTTTTTAGAAAAACACATAATTCAATAAATGCAAGCTAAGTTGAATGCCATACTTTGGAACATACCAGGCAAAGTAATAACGTCTCCATGGAGACAAGCAGGTGATGAACTGCATGCCAGGAAAGTTGTGCAGTGCACTTTTACATTCCAAAACACTCATACTATTGTAGGGTGCTTATTTAGAATATTTAGAATATTTAAAACATAGAAAGTGTACATAAATGGAAAGACATCGGAATGACTTCACATGCACACCAAAATCTGATTATAATCTAATTTCTGGACCTTTAAGATTACATAAACTCCATGTAAACTACAAAATCTGGTGTCAGTTATCAAATTTTATGTTTGCTGAAAGTGACTTTACATAACAGACAAAGATCTTACCTATAATTGCTCTGTAAAAGCCTGCTCTGTGGAATTGTAAAGTGGAAAGTTAAAGCAGGTGTGGGAGACAGTAGCTGCTTTAAGCCCCTCTTTTCTCTCACACATTCAGTGAAAACAGAAGCAGCAGGAGTCGCAGGACACACTGGAGAAAGACTCATTTTCATTTTAGTTTACACGGGGACAACCAACAGCCACTGAACAAAACCAAATCAAACCAAATCTAAAACAAATAAATATTACAAAACAATTTCTCTTTTCAGATTCACACATTTTTCCAAAACATCATATTCCAAGTTCATTCCACTTGCTCCTTCACCAGCTTGATTTAGTTTAAAAAAAATAAAAATACTGGAATAACATGGTCAAGGAAAATATAGCGCTATTGCATAAAACTGTCTCACAATCTGCCAACAATGGTTTTATGGAAGATGTGTCAATTTAATTTGTTTTTCCCACTAACTGAAATACAAATTGTCATATTTGCGCTCAATATTTGTATGAAGCGAGACTGTTATTCATACTGCAGATACAAAAAAGAAGTTTTGGGGGTTTTTTTGTTTTGTTTTCTGTCTTACATCCACCAAGAAAGGCAATCTATTTGATTTCCTGCACTGCCAAAAGTTACTTCAAATCATAGAAATCGCAGAAGTTTTACAATATCCCGTTTTTGTCTTTTATTGTGTACAAAAGCTAAAACTCTAAAAGTGCTAACCATGATAAGAATAAAGCCCAAATTTTTTCACACACCCTTCACATTTTGTTAGTATCAGGGTTTGACAACGACATGGGGCAGCTAGATGAGTCATATATATATATAACTACTACACTAGGATTAAGGACTGATTAATAGACCTAATTTAAAGTATGAAAATGTCTGGGTGATGTTTTTATGATCTGATACAGTAATACTTTTCCATGTGTTGGTGCAGCTGAGCAGAGAGTGCATATCGCCAACAGTGAGAGGCGAAGAGAGTACAACGAGGAGCAGAGGAATGAGCACGAGAACTATTTGGAAGAGGACAGAGATGGTGAGTTCTGCAAATTCAAAAGATTTCCACGGAGACAGTCAGGTTCAGTATATTTAGATGCTTTTGTTTTGAATTTGAGCAGCCATATTTTAAATGTCTATGCAGCTGAATAAGTGGTATGAAAACTATTTGAAAACGTACAATAAAGTTTTCACACATTTCGGTGGAAGACACAACACCTGCTTGTATCCATACGATGTTATTGGTTTGCCTGGGATGTTTGACAGTCTGGCATTAAACATAATTCATCTCCATGGAAACAAGCAGGTGGAGCTCGCAGACCAAGTTGCAAGTTTTTTAACCTCATAAATCGTCATATTTCAGTGGCTCATTTATACAGCTGGAACCCATATGCAGCTGCAAGTACATTTCTTTAGGGAAATTATTGATTATAATTTTGTTTTTGGATTTTTCCCACCACAGAACAACTGGAGCGTACTCGGGAGGTGAATGAGCAGTTTCGGGAGTTTCACTATGACGGGCTTTACCCACGATCCCGCTGGTTTCACTGAGCATACTCACATCAACGTCCTCTCTTCATTCTGCTATATCAGAACTTAAACATAGATCCATGACTACAACTATTTTATCTTTATATTGTAAATGCCCATTGTATATTCCATCATTTTTTATATTTTGCATGTCTGTCCTGTATTAGCCATTACATAAATTTACATGTGTATTTTAAACACACAAACATTTATTAAAATTTTTTATTTCTTAACAAAAACCTGCAAATGCATTTTTCTTCCCCCCTGAAACACTTTGGTATTTGAATTATTTAGAGGAAAAAAAGCCAAAGCGAGGTGGACTGCAAAAGTCATCACTGTGTGAAGGGATCTGCAGTGGAAATTTAGACTGAAAATTGGCAAAACCTGAAAAGTTGAATTGTGTGGGACAGAGAACAGACATAAAACTCATGATTCTAAATGAAGTGAAAGTGGTATGGCACATTGGTGTAATTTGCCACAGCCCAGAACCGTTTAAAATTATTTCAACTTCAAAGTTAAGTTTGTACCTGTTAGAAGAGTATATCTGTCCCCACATACTCTGATAAGAGTTTGAAATTAGATTTAAGACATTTCCATAAGTCAATAAAGCCACCATTGTTCGTATGTTCAAATGGTAAGTCAATAGGGTTGAGTTAAGTTTGCAGAAGAGGAGCAATGGCCAAGGCTTTGTAATGGAATCTCACAACGGTACATTTTGAGAATTTTGGTAAATATACACAAATTAGCATTTTACTTGAGTATAACCCCATGTCTTGTAGGGATGGGGGACACTGTTGTGCAATTTTTTTTTTAATAATTTCACATGCAACCAATGCATGCAGTGCTTACTGAAATTAATTCACAAAAAATGAAATACAGTACTGTATACCAAAAAAATGGGTAATATCACAAATACAATGAGCAGTATTGTGCCTTGTGGCATTGTTCCTGATTGTCTCTCCACTTTCTCTTTGACTGTCACAGATTTTAAAACATACACAAGGCGTTAATAATAAAGAAATGTAATAATGCCTTTCAGTTACTTTAATCAAAGCTGTTCATATAATATACAACAGACAATAATCTAATAAAATCACTTGTTTAAAACCATAATTATAAAAGTAAAGGCTAAATCATTTTTAAAACTCATAGTTAAAATCCGAGTTGCTTAAATTTATACAGATAAAATCAAAAAAGGTGCTGTCATTTCATGCTGTTGAGGAACTTGCCATGTTCTTCTCCTCGAGGCAGAAGTAACTCTCTGCCAATTTTAGGACCAGTTTTCTCCTGCAAGTAAAAAAAAATACAATTGTTTATTTAAAGATGATAGTGTAACAAGCAGATATGAAGTTGAGAATATATGGGACATTGATTTACCTTGAGCATCCCGTCACGCTCCCATTTGAAAAGGCCACAGTTGCTAAAAGATGAGGGACATGACTTAAAATCAAAGACTGGCACCGTATAAAGAAATGCAAGTCTAAGATCTGACACTAAAGTGAGTCAATTTAGAAACTATGTCAAATAATTAATTGCTTTTTTGTATTTCATAACAATCGCTTAATATGACTTGAAGACACTTGGCTGTGCTTTCTTCAAAAAAATGAAAAAAAGACAAAATAAAAAAATAGTGAGTCGGTCACCTGCAGTGTTTGTTGGGCAGCCTGTCCAGAGCGATGGCCCTTTGACCACAGGGACATTTGAAGAAACGTTTCACTGCGTCGTGCCATTTCAGATCATGGTTCTCTCCCACGCATCGATCAGCTGGCTTGAAGTATGTGTAGTTACACTGTAGTAAAACACAGTCAATCAATATTATTTAGGTTCAACCATAAAATGCTCAAATACTGGATTATGTTAAAATTATGAATTGTGTTTTTTTGCTATAAAATTAATAAAAGATTTGAATAGTGATAAGTTATGGACCAGCACTGCACTTTGACATATTTCAACAAATTCCAAATTAAAAAGGATAGCTTTAGTTTAGCAATTTGCTATATTTTAAACATTTCCTGAGATTGTCTTCAGTTTGTTCAAACAGAGAAGATATATTCTTTTAATATAAATTGTTCCTAAACTTAGCCCGTATATATATCACCAAACACAAATCCAACCTTTTTGCAGGTGACAGCTCGACACTTCATTTCTCGGATGCCCTTCATTTTGTCCTCCATCTGCTCCTTCTTCACTAGAGCATCAAAGTACCTCTCCTGCAGCTGGTACTCCGCCTGAAATACAACAGTAACTAAGCATTTACAATGAATGAAAACGGCTTTTTATCACATGTATTTTTCATTGGGTTTTGAAGTAATCACGTACAGCTTGTAGTACAGCATTGTGTCTGGATTTAGCATTGAGAATCTTCTGAAATTCCTCTGACTGGATATATTCCTGTTGCTCTTTTCTTTTTTTCTGAGCTGGCTCCTCCTCCTCGTTACTTGATCCATCTGGGACAAAAAAGCAAATAAATTAGTGTTTAGATTTATTTGATCCACTCGGGAAAGAAACAAAGAAATACAGATTAAATTTTATCATTACTTTTTCAATACACAACATTTTTCTATTTTTGATCTACACAATGTCATAAATTAACCTTTAGGCAACGTGCAATTCTTCTCCACTCTTGCGCTGATCTCACTGCTGTTGCTCCGTTTCCTCTTCACCGCATTTGGATCCTCCTTCTCCAGTCCCATTCCTTTGGCCCTCAGCTTCTTCAAGGCGGCCATTTTAGCAGCAGACAGACTCATGGTGCTCTGTGCAGGTGCTGAAGGGGGACTGTTGTCAAAGAACAGTATGTCATCCCCCTCAGAGAAGCCCCGTCCCAGTGTAGGAGCAGAGGGGGTGGAGAGGGTGGCTGGACTCAGGGACGGAGATTTTGGAGACAGGAGGGCGTTTCGTTGTCTACGGGCAGTGAGGAGATCACGTTGCTTTTGTTTCTGTTGTTTTAAAAGGTCTGCAGCGGAGATGGATTGAACTGGACTGCCCTCTGGATTTTTAACAACTGTGGAGGAATTAAAGATAAGTGAGGATTCAGCAGTCAAATAACAGTTTAATAAAAAGCTGGACAATAAAATATTATTTTTGTCTCATTATTGTTCTAAATGCATAAATCATAATATGATTGGAAAAGACAGCTTCATCAAATGTGAACTATATATATATAATATAATATATATAATGTTGATTAATGTGCATTGTCCCTATTCAAATAAACTAATAAATAAAATAAATAAATAAATAATGGTGCAAGTTGACACTTGTATTGTAAAAGCATTTTATAGATAGCCAACTTGTAATACAGAGATAGTGGCCAACTAAAAAAAAAGAATGAATGTGAAAGCTAGAGAAGGATTTCAAGATCATATTTACTCTTGTGTTTCAATACTGTTGTTCATATTTGAAAAGAAAAACAAAGGCAATATACAGTGCCTTGCCTCGGTGCCATCTTCCTGATGGGCAGGGTGTGATGATTACAGCATAGAGCATAAGGATATATTCTAAGGATATAGTGACATACCTGTTTTGTTTTGAGTTAAATGTTTCTTCAGCTGCAGAGCTCCAGGAGTCGGTGCTGACATCAGACTTTTGAACTCATCAGAGCAGCCGGACACATCCCCAGACTGCATGGCTAAAAAATACATAATGTGTTATCAAAGTAGAGTTCATAGTTTAAAAGGAATCTTTATGTATAAATGTATATTTCCTCATTATACTATTTCTATTGTGAGATCATTTGTTGTATAAAACCCACCTAGTCTTTTAGCTTGAGCCACATGTCGAGTTGATCCTTTCACAAACAGTTTGTCCAGAGTTTTCTGTCCAGGTTTGGTTGGTTTGGATGCTCCACTGAAATCGTAAATGCCAATTTACAGATAGCATGTCAGAAGATAGAGATTGCAATTGTAACATTTGTATGTGACTATCTAACTAATATATATATGATGCATAACAGCACTACTAAAACTTCCATATCTAAAAGTATCTCTTTGACTCACATTGAGGCGGCACAGGCGGCAGACGACACTCCTCCATAGTAAAACCCGTCCTGACACAGTTTCTCTCTCAGATTTGATCCTTTTCCTTTGAATTTGTTTGGTGCTTTTCCTGAAAACGATGACTGCAGTTCAGCTCTCTTTGAACTCATCTTCTTATACTGGGCTTTGACGTGGTACTGGCAAAACTGGCACTCATACTGAACAGAATATATACACGTTAGTTGTTAGTACAGGGCCTATATAGATATTAGCAAGTCAAATCCAAGTAGAAATGTCACTAAAAATGCACAAAATATAAAATATCAGCTTTTTTGTCCAACTTTGGATATGCAACCATTAGGGTTGACACAATAAACCAACTTTAAATATTTAAGAATTGGACAATAGACAAGCCACTTACTGTGAAAGGTTTGGGGGAAAAAACATACAAAAAACAACTATAAAATATCATAAATTGGAATAAATGCTTTTTCTTTCTATTTTTAATTATTTTTGATGCCATATCATGCCTTCATTTTAGCATAAACTATTTAAAACTTGTAAGTTTCCATTCACATCAAAAGTGTCTAAAATTGAAAATCAGGACATACCATATTGACAATCTGTGAGCAGGGTTCTCCGTTCTTCTTCACTCCTTTACAAGTCCCATAATCCTGAGCTTCACCCATCAACAACACCTTCTGAGGATGGTCTACTGTCAGACTCACCTGAAAACACAAAGAATTGATATACAATGAATAAATAATACTACAGTAAGTTCTTACTGTCTCCACTTTGGTAGGAGCATGCTTAGACCCAACAGTATCTTTTAAATTGTAAAAAGTAAAAAAACAAAAATAATACAGTACTCCATTGTATCCCTCCTTCTGTTTCATGGGGTTGGGGTTGAGCAGCCCGATCACAGTCCCTGGTTCAGTTTTCCAGTGTTCTTTATGGACTTCACCAAACAACAGTAGAGACACAAACACTTCCAGGTTATGAAGATCGTTTAGCTTCCAGATGCTGAAAGTTTTACCCTAAAGAGAACATGAACAAAGAAAATGGATGGTAAAGATAAAAATATGGCTGCAGAAAATGTATGTTATATATATATATATATATATATATATATATATATATATATATATACACATACATTTTTTATAACCATTAAGTAGTAGTAGTCCCAGGCTGTGTTGACACCCTTGTATATCAATGTGCATAGCTGATATGTCATTATTACTCCAATAACGACTGATCTCTTATCTGTATGGGTTTATTATCTAATTAAATAAAGATCTGTTATTTTAAGGATTAATAATAAACTCTAATCTCTAAACTATACTAAATTTCCCCATCTCTTTAAAATCGCCTTTGTCTTCTGTCTCCTCATGTAAAGTGTCTTTGGGCATCTTGAAAAGTGTCACAACTGTTATGTAATAATAATAATAATAATAATATTTTTAGTTTTATAAAATGAAAAATAATGCACGTTAAAATATGGTTCTTCTTTAAAAAAACAAATACATTTTTCTAAATATACTCACACTGTTGCTGCTCTGTGGTGTGACCTTACTGACCACTACAGCAAATGTGACCCAGTCACTCTCCTCCAGTTTCTCTCGGGTCAAACGCTCCGGGACCGACGACAAACGGATCAAGCGCCGGTCGGCCATCTTATGGTCCATGTCACTGGAAGACACACGTGGCTTTCTGGGAACAATAAGAAAACTTTTTTTAATAAATTAAAAAAATTACCACCTCTACCATTACCTTTTCTCCTTATTTTTATTTATATCCTCCTAATTTAAATTTGATTATTCTTTTTTTTTTTTCAGTGATTAGCTTTTTTTTAGTCAATCCTCAGGTAGAGAAAACAATAACTACAGCTCACCATCACTGTCAAACAATGTATATCCTATTTATTAAATTCAATTATTTTTACTGTCATTGTAAATAATCATGAAGTAATAGCAAATCTCTGGTGACAAGATATTGTAATTTATTCATTTCAGGTTTAGGAGGGTTTTTCCACCTTAGTCTGAGCCCAGAGTATTTCTCAACAGCCACATCTTTGGGCAGAATAGGGAGAGCAGAGGGTCTGGTCGATCCTCCTGAAGTTCCTGAGCTTGCTCCACATCCTGCTACAGACCCAGGTCTGGTGTTAAACGATTGAGAGCGGAGAGGATTGGCAGCTGGAGTCTCCATGGGCTGGAAAGAACTGCCCAACTTGATCTCCATCAGTGGACCTCTGCTCTCTGAGAAAATAAACAAAATTAAATGTTATTTCTGTTTAAAGGATATGCATGTCATCATAACCATAAAGATTCCCAATTTTATGGTGTGATGGAAATGTAAGTCCCCATCCCACAGGAAAGCCTTTGTTGTCTTATCTGTCCTCAGGTGTAAAGTTCATTATCTCATAGGTGTGAAACAAAAGTCACCCTACTTTGAAATGTATGTAGCTTTGTCATTCTAGTATAAATACTCAGAGCTCAGATGCTCGGGGGGGACTCAGAACCAGGAGGAGAGATGCTCTAGGTGAGACACTCAGATAGACTTCTGACGCTGGACCTTCTATGACTCTGTGGTGGCATCAGCCATCCTGTACGGTGTGGTCTGCTGGAGCAGCAGCATCACAGAGAGGGAGAGGAAGAAGCTGGACAAGGTCATCAAGAGGTCCAGCTCCGTCCTGGGCTGTCCTCTGGACTCAGTGCAGGAGGTGGGGGACAGGAGGGTCCTGGCTAAGGTCATTTCTATGATGGGCCATGAGTCTCACCCCCTGCAGGACGCTCTGTCTGCCCTGGAGAGCAGCTTCAGTGACTGATTCACCCTCGCTGTGTGAAGGAGAGGTTTCGCAGGTCTTTCCTTCCTGCTGCTGTCAGACTGTACAATGAACACTGTTAACACTGAACATGTGTCATTCATCCATACCTATGTGCAATACTTAAGTCACTTTATGAAGATGTTATATTAGAGTCTATTTTTAGTTTATATTTAAGTATATTTTTTAAAATTATTTTAAACTATTTATCTATTATCTTGTTTTATTGCATGTACCATTTTCCTTCTGTTCATTAACTGTAGGGTGCAACACTGGAATTTCCCCACTGTGGGACTAATAAAGGCATATCTTATCTTATCAGTTTGTGGTCAGAGCAGGCCTAGGCCCTGTCTGTATCTGCTGTCCCTGTCTGTAACAAAGAATACACTTTTTTTTGTATTTCAAAACTCATCAGGCTTCGCAAATGGATTATTAGTCTAATTAGCACTGTTTCCATGGAATCATGCAGGTGCTGTGCCATACACCAAAAGTTGCATACTATATCTTTAATAAAGTAACTTAAGTGTAACTTTCTGAAATAAATGTACAAACCTAAAAATAAACAAAAAATAAAAAAATATTAAATAATATAAGATAAATAATTAAAAAATAAAAAATAAAATAAATGTTCACATTTGAGACAAACTGAGCACTATGAACTGCTGTGTTTTATTCCCCATTTCTGTAAAAATGCCTACTTTTTAGACTTACGGGGTATCTATCATATACCATACTACACAAACAAATTCAAAATCAGGAGACATGGCTATAGTGACTTAACAGTCATTATATACCTGGTGATGTTCTGGTTTTGGGTTGGTGAGCAACTCTTGGTTTCTTTATGAAGGAGTCTGCATTACTGAGCTGTGCAGAGAAGTCTGACGACTCTTGGACCTTCCTCAGTGGAGTGGAAGTGGTGTCTATCAAGAATGAAATTTGACAATAATATCCACAATGCACAGTTTAAGTTATTAAAAAGACAGGATTAAAACATCTATGCATTCACACCTCCCGGAGCTTTGGTCTTCTGCACTGGAGCTGGTTTAGGCAAGTTTGGTTTTGAGGTTTTCTGTTGTGATGGAGAGTTAGGGGAAACAGGAGATTTAGAAGTAAAACTGCTCTGACTCATTTCAAGTTGTTGTTGTAGTTTCTTCATCTGTTCTTGCATCCTCTTCAACTCATCTGATTCAAAACAAACAAAAAAGATCAAACACATGGCCTAGAAAAAACATAGTCTAGTCTTATTCAATGTACTAAAATATATAGAACCCTTTTCATTGTTATTAAAAGGATGTTGCTATATTACAAACCTTGTAAATCTTCCCTGGATCTATTGAGACTCTCTGAAACCTCTTCTTTGTTTTCCTCTTCTTTCTCCATGTCCTCCACGTCACCAAACAGCTCAGACAGTTGGTCATCCCTCTCCTCTGCACCATCTTTATATTCTTCTCCATCATTTTCCTCGTCAAAAAGATCGTTCAAATCATCTGCCTGATTTTGCTGCTGCTCCACTCCTTCACTCTCCTCCAAAAGAGCAGTCAAAATGTCCAGATCATCTTCACCTGTAAAAATTAAGTTATTAACATACTATAACCGTTTAAGTTCATACCTTATCTGTTTGTGATCGTATACTTACCGTCCATTCTTTTTAAACAAGCGGATGTTGTCAATATATCTACAACAAAAACAGAGCATCGTATCTACAGTCAAAAAGAATCAAAATGCCAATCGAACAGAAATTCCATCAACAATACATAAATGCAATCCAGCGACCGCACAAAACTCAAGCTTAGTACGTAGTAGTATGATAAGCGTTTAGATTGAGATGTGTAGTAATACAGAGTTTAAATGTATGCGTGTGTTTGAGGAAATGTAACAGTGAATGGTAAAAGTAAGCAAAATCACCACAAGACAGATCTGCGTTGACAGTTCTTACCGCCCTGTAAGTGTAGTGTGGCCGTAGTGTAATCTCTAGAGCTAATTCTTATAAATATGTAAAAAATACAAAATAAAAATAGGTTTAAAATCCGAGCTAAAGAGAGAAAATCAGAGAAAAAGCAACACAAGAGGAATCCAAACTGGCGCTAAATGAAGGACCCCTGTGTTGTCATTTTACTGTGAGGTGGCCAGCGCTCTGCCTGAAGAAAAATAAAATCCAACCCGCTTTTATTTATGGCACATTTGACAAAAAAAAAAAAGGTGTTTTAAACTTTTTGCATTGTGAAATAATACATTAAAAACATAATATACATATAGTACATAATCAAAATGTACTTACTGGGCAATTGTATGTGTGTGTTGTAGAGCTGCATCTAAACAGTTATTACAAATAGCTTTGCCTACATTGACCAACCCGTGTAATAACATAGTAATAAGCAACTTTTTTTTAAATAAACATGCCACATAATGATTCAGAAATACTTCAATTTATTTTTCTCACCAACAGAACAGATACCCTGAATTAGAGTAAATCAGCAATGATCTGCTCATAGCCATGATGTCCAAAGTCTGTTTAAAAGACTAGAAAATAACCTTTACTATATTACACAAAATATTCAGGGACAAAAATAAAATTATTGTCTTTAAAGTGCTTTCTATGTACTACCTGCAATATAGCATCAAACTAACACAATTAAAGTTCAACTAGTTTTATGGACTAGCTTTGTTAGTAATGTAGATTGTAAGGTAGTTTCAAAAAGACAACAATCTCAATGCCAAGTTGTGTTGTGTAGTATAGACTTCCCATACACATCTGTAGTTGGCTTCTTTGGCAGTAAGATCATAACTACGCAAATATCACACATATAACTCGATGGCTAAAACAATTACATAATTTTGGATTTTTCCATCACCACTTTAATTTATAAAACATGTTGCTATTGAATAACAATACAGCTGATACTATATATTAGCTTTTTTAAATATAATTTCTACTTTTTATTTTTGCAGCGTTTCTGATCCTGTTTAGATATGGAGGGCTGCCACAACAGTCGGTAAAAGGAGGTACAGGACGAAGCAGAGGAAGACTGAAGAATAAGGTGCAAAGGTTTGAATCTTGGCTGAGTTCAGTTGATGCAGTCCATGATATGGATTTGAAGAGAGTCCAGGTCAGGTAATATCTCGTTACATTTGGGACAAGCGTGTTCTGGGATGTTGACCTGCTGCCACGTCGCTCCTGTGAAATAAAAAAGCAGCGTTGTACAGTTGAGTCGATTTATAGTGAGCTGATTCTGTGTAATAAGGTGATAAGACATATTATGCCAAATCAACCATAACATCATTGGAGGCATGGCTTCATAAGCTTATTTTGAGTGATTCTGCTTATTTTGAGTAATCCTGCATTGTTCTGTATTTGAAGCTTGAGTTTTCAAAAGATTTTAGATTGTAACCACTTCATGTACCCACCCACAGCCCTGTACTCAACTATGGTCCTTTAAAAAATTTAGATCTCATACGTAGGGTTAAAAAATGTCTTGTAGTACGGTAATTTTTCAAAAGTAGAATTATGTCATGTAGGAGGTAGGGCCAACAGCATAGAATCAGTTCTGCAGTTTTGAACAGGAAGTCAATAGACATGTTTCTTTCTATTATTTTTAAGTGTTTTTTTTTTAGCTAGGTTTATGTAAATGTGGCATATATCATTTACATTTGTACAGACCTCTTCCAACTAATGATGGTTGATTTCCTCCGTGTCTCCTCTGCATCTCATTTAGTGAATGTCTACAAACAGAAATATAAACAGTGTAACATTTCAAAATTAACTTAAAGGATTTTGACTATATTGATAGAGGCATAGTTACCGTCCCAGTGAATCCATCTCCTCTTGAAGCTGAGTGTTTTGCATTTTCACAAACTCCAGCTGAGCAGCTAGCCGCTCCTTCTCCTCGTGAATTTTTTCTCTAGCTGTGCGCTCTGCATGGAAATCTGACGAGTATACCTCAGCCTAAACACATCACATAAGGGGAATTATAGGATATAGCCAAATAAGTAGTAGTTATTTTTTCATTTTCTATTTGAGGTATTATTTTACACCCCTCAAAATACAAAGAAAACAGCTCCATAAAGGACTAACTCTGCTATAACATACAACAATAGTGACAACCTTAAAAATAATAGAGGAAACATTAGCTTTTGTGTATCTGAGTGTATTGAAATAATATTGATATTGCAACCCATGTATCAAATTGTGGGGGAAATGTATTGTTGCATCTCTAGTATAGTATTATCTGTATTATCATTACAGGATATTTTAGCTATGAAGATGCAAATATATTAACTCATACAAATGGCTGAAAGCACTTTCATAAATATTATTGTCAACAAACAAACAAACAACGTTTCAGATTAAACCTGTGGTATCAAATATAACCAGATCGAGCTAGGGCTTGAAAAGTCAAACATCCAAACAGAACACTTTTGACTATGACTAATCTTATGATGCAATTTGTTTTACACAAACCTGAAGCTTGAACAGATTGATAGTCTCCAGCTCCTTCTCTTTCTCGAAAAGTTCCCGTTTCATTTCATCGATTTGTTCCTGTTTTGCAACTAAGGCCTTTTCAGCAGCTCCCAGTCTCTCCTCAAGATCCATTACCACCTCCCTCTGCACCAACTGGGACTACAGACACAATACAAAAAGAGTCAATTTTGTTTGAGCTTCATGATATAGTAAGGTCTTTTAAAAAGTAATCTGAATCTAACAAACTGTTTTACAGTTTTGGTGTTCATTTGGAGGTTATTTTCTCATTGTTGTCATTTTAATGTTTTACTTTCTGATAAGCAAAGGATGCTGACTCATTGTTATGGTCAATGCACAATGCACCAATTACCCATTTTATTTCTATACAGCAAAATTATAAAAGCAATATAAACTTGGTCAAATGTACTTTTTCCTCTCGCTTTTTCCTTTCCTCCTTCATCTCATTGTAATCCTCAAACAACTTGGTGTACGCTTCCTTCAGCTGAGCCAAATTATTCCTGGAAAAATAGAAAGATGTATTTTATTTTGGTATTAAGACATTATTACATTACATAAAGAACAGGTACAAGGTAGTATTTGCAATAGCATAACACATAAATAGTAAGAGTTGTATTATATAACTGACCTCTCCTCTCCAGCCTTTCTCTGTTCCACCATGCTCTGAGCTTGCATACTGTCGAGCTGCAGCTTCAGACGGTCGTTTTCAGATTGGACTGTTTGTCTGTCCACCAATTGAGCTTTAAGAGTGGCCACATCCTGCTCCACCTCACGACATCTGCATGGAAGAGAGGTGAAAATTGTAACCTAGTAGTACTATAACATTGTAAGTGTTTCAAGTTGTTTAAAAGAAACAGTGTTAAAAAACTAGTGCCAAGTATCTGTTTGTATGGAATTTTAAAATATTGGTGTAGTCACAGGTAATAACTATAACTGGGAGATATATCAAGAAACGTATTGCATTTTTTTTCTCAAACTGATCGAGATTTTCAGTGCAATTTTATTTTTGTCTTATTTAAAAACTAATAAAAATTAAAAATAAGCAATAGCGACATAACCATTTAATGCAAAAAAAGCACCAAATGCATCTGAACTCTGCTCCAAACCATCCGCTTTGATTGAGATTAAATCATTAAATAAAACAGTCCAACCATATCCTTGATGAACAGAAATTACTGTATTAAAAGTACTGAAAATAATTGCATCATGCACCATGCTAAATAAAAGGGAATACATTTTCAAAAAGACAAAATAAGAATCTGCATTTTCCACAAGAAAGTCACAAAGCTTTCAAAAGCAATATTAAGTCTCATTACAATAACATAATGCAAGTAACTGTATTTAGTTGATAAACAGTTTCAATAAAAGTTAATTCATACCAAATCACAAAGGCAATCACATTTAAACATAATGGAGGTCATACCGATCAGTGAGGTTCTTCTTCATGCCCTCAGCTTCGTCCAGCTTGCTCTGTGCCTGCTGCAGATCTTTGTACAGCGTCATCACCTGAGACTTTAGGTTCTCCACCTCAGATGCTGCCTAAATATGCCAAGAATAAAACATGTAAGGACAAGAAGCCAATGTTAGCACAGATATTTACAACTGTATCATTGTGGTAAATTTTG